>NC_091297.1:17256972-17856972 GCF_038502225.1 Cherax quadricarinatus | reverse complement strand
AGAGATGCAACATTCCCCCATTGAAAAGCAGGGGCGCCACGAGTACACAAAGAGAAAACAAGTGTCCGGGGCCCAAGACTGTTCAACTGCCTCCCAGCATACATAAAGGGGATTACCAATAGGCCCCTGGCTGTCTTCAAGAAGGCACTGGACAGACACCTAAAGTCAGTACCTGACCAGTTGGGCTGTGTTTCGTACGTTGATCTACGTGCGGCCAGCAGTAACAGCCTGGTTGATCGGACCCTGATCCACCATGAGACCTGGTTACAGACCGAGCCGCGGGGGAGTTGACCCCAGAAACCCCCTCCAGGTATACTACTACTACGATAATAACCCGCACATAGGAGAAAGAAATTTGTTGACATTTCGGTCCGACTTGGACCATTATCTAGCTAATGGTCCAAGTCGGACCAAAACGTCATAAGTATCATTCTGCTTTGTGCTGGTTATTTGTGTATTGTTCCAGTCACGGTACTGTACATTTTTATGCTTTACTACTACTAAAAGTAATAAAACAATAATAATAATAATAAATTTTAATACACAGGTCGTCTCCCGAGGCAGGGTGACCCAAAAATGAAGAAACACTTTCATCATCACTCACTCCATCACTGTCTTGTCAAAGGCGCACCAACACTATAGTTCAGATGATCCTCCGAACTACAATATCCCCCCCCCACTACCCTTCAAAGTGCAGGCACAGTACCAGCTACCTCCAGGACTGGCTGACCGGTTTCCCTGACTCCTCTCATAAATGTTATAACAACAACGCAAATAATGATGATGATAATAATAATAATAATAATAATAATAATAATAATAATAATAATAATAATAATAATAGTTCAGAATTTAAATTGTAATAAATACGATTTACTTGAAATATTCTTCGTTTTATATAATTTCATCTTAATATGAACAGTACCAATGTAGAGTCCCTATAACTTGCTTAGTATGTCAAGTTTTTCACTAAGCGCTGCAGACTGTTACACTATAAAACAGTAATGAAAAACTGATAATGAATGGACAGGAACTCGAACCGCGGTCCTTGCATGTTGGGGATGCAGTGCTGGCACAGTGGTTTGTAACATGCAAGGACCACGAGTCTAGCCCCGGTCCATTCTTCTGTTTATTCATAAACAACCACAGAGGGAGTTGAATAATAACTGTAGGTCTTTCGTGTTGCAGTCAACACATCATCAGTAGCTTGTAATATTGTAAAAAGGAGTAGGAAGTCCAGGTAGATTCGTTCAAGGGAACGACTCTGGCTAGAGTCATTCCCTTGAACGAATACACATGGTTCCCTGATAATATTGAGAAATCATGAAAGCGCTTGCAATTTCACTATATCTGTGTGTATATCTTCCACTATTTTTTTTTTATAACTTGAGAACGCCTCATCCGCTCGTCTTTAAACTTTCATCCCTAGTTTACTGTACGGGGAAAAAATGTTAACAAGTTTTGGTGTGTGTAGTAGGTGTGTCGGGTCTGAGTTATGTACATTATTACAACATTCTTGGGATGGGTCTGAGATAATTAAAAAAAAAAAAAAAAAAAAAAAAAAATCTCTTCAGTTTGCTTTAAGAGTTTCTACACTGAGTGATACAGAAATATTTTAATGCACATCTGCAAATTTGATGTGCAAAATAGTGTAGATTTTTTCCTGTTAAATGAAGTTAATTGTACTCGAGTGTTCATGATTGAACGACGTCAGTGTTTGTTAGTTGATGGAGGTGACAGCACCATAATACCCACTGTAATATGTCCACAGTTTGTTAGTTGACGGAGGTGACAGCACCATAATACCCACTGTAATATGTCCACAGTTTGTTGGTTGATGGAGGTGACAGCACCATAATACCCACTGTAATATGTCCACAGTTTGTTGGTTGATGGAGGTGACAGCACCATAATACCCACTGTAATATGTCCACAGTTTGTTAGTTGATGGAGGTGACAGCACCATAATACCCACTGTAATATGTCCACAGTTTGTTAGTTGACGGAGGTGACAGCACCATAATACCCACTGTAATATGTCCACAGTTTGTTAGTTGATGGAGGTGACAGCACCATAATACCCACTGTAATATGTCCACAGTTTGTTAGTTGATGGAGGTGACAGCACCATAATACCCACTGTAATATGTCCACAGTTTGTTAGTTGATGGAGGTGACAGCACCATAATACCCACTGTAATATGTCCACAGTTTGTTAGTTGATGGAGGTGACAGCACTATAATACCCACTGTAATATGTCCACAGTTTGTTAGTTGATGGAGGTGACAGCACCATAATACCCACTGTAATATGTCCACAGTTTGTTAGTTGATGGAGGTGACAGCACCATAATACCCACTGTAATATGTCCACAGTTTGTTAGTTGATGGAGGTGACAGCACCATAATACCCACTGTAATATGTCCACAGTTTGTTAGTTGATGGAGGTGACAGCACCATAATACCCACTGTAATATGTCCACAGTTTGTTAGTTGATGGAGGTGACAGCACCATAATACCCACTGTAATATGTCCACATGAACATGTGATACTTTACAAACATACATAAAAATACTTAGAATAGCTGGATTCAAGTAATAACTGAAGAATGTCATTTCTGATAGGCTTTAAACTTTCAGAGATAGTGTCTTTTATTGAAAGAATTTTGGCGCACTTTGAGGGTATTTGAATTTTAAATTGCGAATTAAATTAGTTTTTACGCAGTAACTGGACAATGCCTCCTCTTATCGACTTCAAACCCTAAACAATGTTGTCTCTGAATTAGATTTTTTTTTGTATTGAATTTGAACTTTGTGGGTGCCAATTTGCCGTTTATTAAATAAATTGTGGAAATTGAAATATTGATTTTTCATGGTATGATTTGTGAATGCCTCATCCGATTGTCTTCAAACCTTAAACAATTTTTCCATCTTACAAGAATTTGGAAATATTACTGAACTGTGATGGTGACATTCCGCAAAATAAATCATCCCTCTGCTGTCCTTGTCTCGTGGCTCATAGATTCCACGAAAATTCTTAAAAAAACAATAGTCAAATATTTTTTCCTTGTGGAATTGTAGATAAATTTAAAAATAAAATAAAAAAGAGAAAACTGAGAAATACTGAAAACTCAAATCTTCAAGGCGTTTTTAATTTTTACGACTTAATGAGTCGTAAATAAGATGGTTTTATTTCAGAGTTGGAACGTGGTTATAATTTTATTTACAATATAAGAATCCCGTAGCTGATTGGCTTTATATTTCCAGTGATAGTGTAAGTAGGTGAAGGTTGATGTACCTGTTGGTGTTATGGTCACTGTTATATAACAGTGTTGGTGTGTGTGTTATGGTCACTGTTATATAACAGTGTTGGTGTGTGTGTGTTATGGTCACTGTTATATAACAGTGTTGGTGTGTGTGTTATGGTCACTGTTATATAACAGTGTTGGTGTGTGTGTTATGGTCACTGTTATATAACAGTGTTGGTGTGTGTGTTATGGTCACTGTTATATAACAGTGTTGGAGTGTGTGTTATGGTCACTGTTATATAACATAGTGTTGGTGTGTGTTATGGTCACTGTTATATAACACAGTGTTGGTGTGTGTGTTATGGTCACTGTTATATAACACAGTGTTGGTGTGTGTGTTATGGTCACTGTTATATAACAGTGTTGGTGTGTGTGTGTTATGGTCACTGTTATATAACAGTGTTGGTGTGTGTGTTATGGTCACTGTTATATAACAGTGTTGGTGTGTGTGTTATGGTCACTGTTATATAACAGTGTTGGTGTGTGTGTTATGGTCACTGTTATATAACAGTGTTGGTGTGTGTGTGTTATGGTCACTGTTATATAACAGTGTTGGTGTGTGTGTTATGGTCACTGTTATATAACAGTGTTGGTGTGTGTGTTATGGTCACTGTTATATAACAGTGTTGGTGTGTGTGTTATGGTCACTGTTATATAAGTGTTGGTGTGTGTGTTATGGTCACTGTTATATAACAGTGTTGGTGTGTGTGTTATGGTCACTGTTATATAACAGTGTTGGTGTGTGTGTTATGGTCACTGTTATATAACAGTGTTGGTGTGTGTGTTATGGTCACTGTTATATAACAGTGTTGGTGTGTGTGTTATGGTCACTGTTATATAACAGTGTTGGTGTGTGTGTTATGGTCACTGTTATATAACAGTGTTGGTGTGTGTGTTATGGTCACTGTTATATAACAGTGTTGGTGTGTGTGTTATGGTCACTGTTATAAAACAATGTTGGTGTGTGTGTTATGGTCACTGTTATATAACAGTGTTGGTGTGTGTGTTATGGTCACTGTTATATAAGTGTTGGTGTGTGTGTTATGGTCACTGTTATATAACAGTGTTGGTGTGTGTTATGGTCACTGTTATATAACAGTGTTGGTGTGTGTGTTATGGTCACTGTTATATAACAGTGTTGGTGTGTGTGTTATGGTCACTGTTATATAACAGTGTTGGTGTGTGTGTTATGGTCACTTATATAACACAGTGTTGGAGTGTGTGTTATGGTCACTGTTATATAACACAGTGTTGGAGTGTGTGTTATGGTCACTGTTATATAACACAGTGTTGGTGTGTGTGTTATGGTCACTGTTATATAACACAGTGTTGGAGTGTGTGTTATGGTCACTGTTATATAACAGTGTTGGTGTGTGTGTTATGGTCACTTATATAACACAGTGTTGGTGTGTGTGTTATGGCCATTGTTATACAACACAGTGTTAGTATACCTTTGATATACCTTCGAAGAGTTTCGAGAGTTTATCTACTCTCTGAGCCCGGCCATGGGCCAGGCTCGTCTGGTGCTTGCCTGGTCAACCAGGCTATTGCTGCTGGAGGCCCGCTGCCCGACATATCCATCACAGCCTGGTTGATCTGGCACCTGCTGAAGATACTTGTCCAGTTTCCTCTTGAAGGTTTCTACACTTGTTCCACCAGTGTTTCTGATATCTTCTGGAAAGATGTTGAATAGTCTGAGACCCCGGATGTTGATACAGTGTTCCCTTATTGTCCCCACCGCACCCCTGCTTCTCACTGGGTTTATTTTACACTTCCATATCTCTCACTCCAGTATGTTGTTATGGCAGTGTGGAAATTTTGGGACCAGGCCCTCGAGTACCTTCCAGGTATACATTATCATGTACTCTGCTCCAGTGAGTACATGTTCAAGACTTGCAGGCTTTCCCAGTAATTAGGTGCTTTGCTGGCTCAATGTGAGCCGTAAACGATCTCTGTATTTGTTCCAGCTCCGATACTTCTGCCTTGAACGGGGCCGTCTGCACTAAGCAATATTCTAAGTGAGGGAGCACTAGCGATTTGAAGAGTGTCACCATCGGCATTATTTCCCTTGTTTTGAAAGTTCTCGATACCCACCCAGTCATCTTCCTGGCTGTCGTGATCTTTGTCTTGTTATGGTCTTTAAAAGAAAGGTTCGCTGACATAATTATTCCTAGGTCTTTTACGTGTTCCTTATTTTCTATTTGGTGACCCTCTTGAGTTTTTTATATAGTGCTCCTTTTGAGTTCATTCTTTCCATACCTACGCAGCTGGAAGTTATCATCATTGAACGTCATGTTGTTTTCCACTGCCCACTGGAAAACCCTGTTTATGTCTTCCTGTACTTTTTCAGTGTCCTCTACCGTAATGACTTTCATGCTTATTTTAGTGTCATCTGCAAATGATGATACAAAAGTTTGCCGGGTGTTTTTGTCTATGTCTGCTATGAGGATGAGGAACAGCAGAGGTGCTAGGACAGTGCCTTGGCGCACTGAGCTTTTGACCTCGCTGATGCTGGATCTTGCCCTGTTCAATACTAATTTTTGTGTTCTGTGTGTTAGGAAACCGAAAATCCATCTGTCTACCTTCCCCGTAATGCCCATGGCCTTCATTTTGTGCGCTATCACTCCATGATAACATTTGTTAAACGCCTTTGCAAATTCTGTGTAAATCACATCTGCGTTTTGGTCGTCTTCCAGTGCCTCCGTAATTCTGTCATAATGGTTCAGCAGCTGTGACAGACATGATCATCCTGCTCTAAAATGATGCTGGTTCGGGTTATGTTGGTTGTGCTGGTCCATGGAATTTGTAACCTGCCGTCTCATCACTCTTTCGAAGATTTTTATGATGTGAAAGGTTAGGGCTACTGGTCTGTAATTTTTAGCTAGTGCTCTACGACCTCCCTTATGCAAAGGAGCTATGTCTGCACACTTTAAGGCCTCCGGTATTTCACCTAGATCTAAGTTCTTTCTCCAAAGAATACTGAGGGCTCGTGCTAGTGGTACTTTGCACTTCTTTATAAATAGAGCATTCCATGAATCTGGTCCAGGTGCTGAGTGAGTGAGCATGTTTTCCATTTCTTTTTCGAAATCTATGGGATTTGTACTAATGTCAGTTAGTTGGTCTGTGCGGCCTTCTCCTGGAGTGAAAAATATTTCTTCATTTTCTACCTTGCTGTCATTTAGTGGGTTGCAGAACACCGACTCATTCCTGTTCATCGTCAGTATACAGTAGTGGTCCAATTCTACAGGTAGTTCTTAGCTTAGATTTTGCATAGGAATAGAAATATTTTTGGTTTCTTGCAATATCCTGTATGGCCCTTTGTTCCCTTTGTACTTCTTCTGTGAGGTATGACATCCTAAGTTTTTGCTCTAATTCGGTGATTTCTCTGCTAAGTCTATCTTTCATATGTTGTAGCATATTTGTGTTTTTAAGCAATTCAGTAGCCAGTTTTCTTCTTCTGTACCATATCCTACTCTCTCTCTATATATCTGATCTGGGTTTCCTCAATGGTACATGTTTCATACATACTTTGTATGCTTCTGTATTCAGCTTCTCTAGGCACTGGTGGGGATTTAGGGTGCTCATGTCTGATTCCCAGGGTATGTCTGATAGCTCTTGGTTTATTTTTTCCCAGTCAATTCTATGGTTGTTAAAATTAAATTTACTGAACATCCCGTCTCTAACTTTAGCGATGCAGTTTCCTACCCCTGAGTTAATACTAGTTTGAACCTCTATGATGTTATGATCAGAGTAAATAGTTTTTGTAACTGTTATGTCTCTGATCAGTTCCTCGTTGTTCATGAATATCAAATCCAGGGTATTTTCATTTCTGGTGGGATCAATTACCTGTTGGTTTAAGAAGTACTTTTCACAAAGCCTCATTAGTTCCCCTGTTGAGCCAGGGTGCTTCCCGCAGATATTTCTGGTATAACATTACGTTGCGCCATCTTCCATTTTACATGAGGGAGATTAAAATCTCCAGGAAGTGAAATATTTGGTGTAGGATTTTCTAGCCTATGCAGATGGCTATCTATCTTACTTAACTGATCTGTGAATTCCTCAGCAGTTGCCGATGGTGGTTTGTATACTAGGATAATTACCAAATTCCTATTTTCAACTTTAATGCCTAGAATTTCTACTAAATCATTCGTAGAATTCAGCACTTCTGTGCAACAGAAAGTATCCTTTACATAGATTCCTACTCCTCCCTGTGACCTATTGATTCTATCACATCTATACATGTTGTAGTTTTCTATCTTTATTTCTCCGTCCAAAATATCCCTCGTATGTGTTTCTGTAAATGCTCCGAACATGGCATTCGCTTCTGTTAGGAGCCCACTGACATAACTAACTTTGTCATTTTTATTTGATTTCAAACCCTGTATATTTACAAATATGAAGCAGGAATTACCAAGTGGGATGTTTTGCCTCGCTTTGTGTTTCTTTAGTACCACTGGTGGTGTACTACCTGGTATGTCCCCTGGTGTACACTCCCCTGGTTTCTCCAGTATTGGCTTCGCGTTTGTTTGCTTATTCGGCCTTGACGGGCTGATGCCTGGTTTGGTACGCCCCATTTTACTGCCCACCTGTCCTCTCTGTACCATTTCACCTGTCTGTCTCTTCCTTTGTTTTGATCTTTTCTCTTTTTGTCTTAAAAAGAATGCTGTTCAATTTCCCTTCCTCTGTTAACTCTGTAGCGCCGCGTTCCTTTTACATGATGGTCTGGGCAGCTCAGGTCATAACATTCTCTGGACTGCGTTGAAGCTTTACACATTTACTGGATGGAAGTACCTGCTGCACTCTTTGTTGAAACGACACTTTCCCTTCCTCAACATGTTCGCACATTTTCTGGTGTGTTTATTCCAACAATCTCTGCCATATAGGCACATACCTTTAGCATACTACGTTTAGCATAGTATCTACCTATATTTATTGATTTTGTGTTGTTCCTAAGTTCGGCCACCTGATCTGAGTTCTCTTGTTCACCTTTTTTTTAGGCTAATTTCTTCCCTTTGCTCATTTTTGTTTGTTCTTGCTCTAGCTTTCTCATCCTCCCTTTCCCTTTCCTCTATGTTATGTATCCCTGTTTCCTTCTTTTCCGACTTGCTCTGTTTGACGTTTTCCACTCTTTCTTTCACTCCCTGGTTTTCACCTCTATTTGCATTTTCCTCATTTTCTTGTTCCTTTTCCCCTGTTTTCCACTCTTTTTATAACTCTGGCAAGCTCCTTAGAAACTTCCTTAAGCTTTCTAGGTTTTCACTTTTCAGTACCTCTCTTATGCTTAACTAGCTGTCCCTTTCACTGGGGCAAATCCAGATACAACTTTCTTGTTTTGGGTCATTTGTCATGGCTGCATGAAGCTTTGTACATGATATATGTGATGTTTTACCGCATATTTCACAATCAGTGCCCATCATGTTTCTCCCAGAGATTTTTTCACATATACAGCCTGTATTCCTGGCCACGATTCCTTTAAAACAGGTGTATGTGGTGGATGGTGTATTTATATGTGTGGCTGGTGGTGGGGTGGCTGGTAGGTGGGGTGTGTTGGGCAGTGGGTACCCATGGGTAGAGGGAAGGGAAAACAGGAGAAGGGGGCGGCACGGTGGAGTAGTAAGCTGGGAGATAGGGGTCTGTGGAAAGAAGGTGAGGGTGCGAGGAGGGGGGCCGGGGGCGGGATTGTTGGAGGGGTGGAATAGGATCCGGGGATGTATGTGTGTTATAGTCGCTCTTATACGACACAGTTGATGTGTGTGTTATGGTCACTGTTATACAACACAGTATTGGTGTGTGTGTTGTGGTCACTGTTATACAACACAGTGATGGTGTGAGTGTCATGGTAATTGTTATACAACACAGTATTGGTGTGTGTGTTGTGGTCACTGTTATACAACACAGTGATGGTGTGAGTGTCATGGTAATTGTTATACAACACAGTATTGGTGTGTGTGTTGTGGTCACTGTTATACAACACAGTGTTGGTGTATGTGTTATGGTCACTGTTATACAACACAGTATTGGTGTGTGTGTTATGGTCACTGTTATACAACACAGTGTTGGTGTATGTGTTATGGTCACTGTTATACAACACAGTGTTGGTGTGTGTGTGTCGTGGTCACTGTTATGCAACACAGTGTTGCTGTATGTGTTATGGTCACTGTTATGCAGCACAGTGTTGGCGTGTGTGCTATGGTCACTGTTATGCAACACAGTATTGGTGTGTGTGTGTGTGTTGTGGTCACTGTTATACAACACAGTGTTGGTGTATGTGTTATGGTCACTGTTATGCAGCACAGTGTTGGCGTGTGTGTTATGGTCACTGTTATGCAACACAGTATTGGTGTGTGTGTGTTGTGGTCACTGTTATACAACACAGTGTTGGTGTATGTGTTATGGTCACTGTTATACAACACAGTATTGGTGTGTGTGTTGTGGTCACTGTTATGCAAAACAGTATTGGTGTGTATGTTATGGTCACTGTTATACAACAGAGTATTGGTGTGTATGTTGTGGTCAATGTTATGCAACACAGTGTTGGTGTGTGTGTTATGGTCACTTATACAACACAGTGTTGGTGTGTGTGTTGTGGTCAATGTTATGCAACACAGTGTTGGTGTGTGTGTTATGGTCACTGTTATACAACACAGTATTGGTGTGTATGTTGTGGTCAATGTTATGCAACACAGTGTTGGTGTGTGTGTTATGGTCACTGTTATACAACACAGTGTTGGTGTGTGTGTTATGGTCACTGTTATACAACACAGTGTTGGTGTGTGTGTTATGGTCACTGTTATACAACACAGTGTTGGTGTGTGTGTTATGGTCACTGTTATACAACACAGTGTTGATGTATGTGTTATGGTCACTGTTATACAACACAGTGTTGGTGTATGTGTTATGGTCACTGTTATACAACACAGTGTTGGTGTGTGTGTTATGGTCACTGTTATACAACACAGTGTTGGTGTGTGTGTTATGGTCACTGTTATACAACACAGTGTTGGAGTGTGTGTTATGGTCACTGTTATACAACACAGTGTTGGTGTGTGTTATGGTCACTGTTATACAACACAGTGTTGGTGTGTGTGTTATGGTCACTGTTATACAACACAGTGTTGATGTATGTGTTATGGTCACTGTTATACAACACAGTGTTGATGTATGTGTTATGGTCACTGTTATACAACACAGTGTTGGTGTGTGTGTTATGGTCACTGTTATACAACACAGTATTGGTGTGTGTGTTGTGGTCACTGTTATGCAACACAGTATTGGTGTGTGTGTTATGGTCACTGTTATACAACACAGTATTGGTGTGTGTGTTATGGTCACTGTTATGCAACACAGTATTGGTGTGTGTGTTATGGTCACTGTTATACAACACAGTATTGGTGTGTGTGTTGTGGTCACTGTTATACAACACAGTGTTGGTGTATGTGTTATGGTCACTGTTATACAACACAGTGTTGGTGTGTGTGTTATGGTCACTGTTATGCAGCACAGTGTTGGCGTGTGTGTTATGGTCACTGTTATGCAACACAGTATTGGTGTGTTTACATGGAGTGTGTGTTGTGCTCACTGTTATGCAACACAGTATTGGTGTGTGTGTGTTGTGGTCACTGTTATACAACACAGTGTTGGTGTATGTGTTATGGTCACTGTTATACAACACAGTATTGGTGTGTGTGTTATGGTCACTGTTATACAACAGAGTATTGGTGTGTATGTTGTGGTCATTGTTATGCAACACAGTATTGGTGTGTTTACCTGGAGTGTGTGTTGTGCTCACTGTTATGCAACACAGTATTGGTGTGTGTGTTTGGTCACTGTTATACAACAGAGTATTGGTGTGTATGTTGTGGTCATTGTTATGCAACACAGTGTTGGTGTGTGTGTTATGGTCACTGTTATAAAGGACAGTGTTGGTGTGTGTGTTGTGGTCAATCTTATACAACACAGTGTTGGTGTATGTGTTATGGTCACTGTTATACAACACAGTGTTGGTGTGTGTGTTGTGGTAAATGTTATACAACACAGTGTTGGTGTATGTGTTATGGTCACTGTTATACAACACAGTGTTGGTGTATGTGTTATGGTCACTGTTATAAAGGACAGTGTTGGTGTGTGTGTTGTGGTCAATCTTATACAACACAGTGTTGGTGTATGTGTTATGGTCACTGTTATACAACACAGTGTTGGTGTGTGTGTTGTGGTAAATGTTATACAACACAGTGTTGGTGTATGTGTTATGGTCACTGTTATACAACACAGTGTTGGTGTGTGTGTTATGGTCACTGTTATACAACACAGTATTGGTGTGTGTGTTATGGTCACTGTTATACAACACAGTGTTGGTGTATGTGTTATGGTCATTGTTATACAACAGAGTGTTGGTGTATGTGCTGTGGTCACTGTTATATAACACAGTGTTGGTGTATGTGTTATGGTCACTGTTATATAACACAGTGTTGGTGTATGTGTTATGGTCACTGTTATACAACACAGTGTTGGTGTGTGTGTTATGGTCACTGTTATACAACACAGTGTTGGTGTGTGTGTTATGGTCACTTTTATACAACAGTGTTGGAGTATGTGCTGTGGTCACTGTTATACAACACAGTGATGGTGTATGTGTTACGGTCACTGTTATACGACACAGTGTTGGTGTGTGTGTTATGGTCACTGTTATATAACACAGTGTTGGAGTGTGTGTTATGGTCACTGTTATACAACACAGTGTTGGTGTGTGTGTTATGGTCACTGTTATACAACACAGTGTTGGTGTGTGTGTTATGGTCACTGTTATACAACACAGTGTTGGTGTATGTGTCATGGTCACTGTTATACAACACAGTGATGGTGTATGTGTTACAGTCACTGTTATACAACACAGTGTTGATGTATGTGTTATGGTCACTGTTATACAACACAGTGTTGGTGTGTGTGTTATGGTCACTGTTATACAACACAGTGTTGGTGTGTGTGTTATGGTCACTTTTATACAACAGTGTTGGAGTATGTGCTGTGGTCACTGTTATACAACACAGTGATCATCAATCCTATACGATACATCCCTCTAGCGCCTGGAACAAATCTTGGGCGGAAAACATTATATACTGAGTCAAAAAAGGAGAATTAGTGTGCACTAGCAGAGTTTACTGCCAGAGGGGAATCATAGGCCTGTCCCGTGTGGAAAAAAAATAATAATTGAACTTTTCATGTCAGAGGAAAGAAAGTCTCCCTGATAACATTGAGTATACATAGTGTATAGTGTATACTACAGTGGCTCCCTAGTATATTGATGATAAAGGCTAAAGTGTCATTTGAAAACAGGTGAATTTGTAAATGAAGTGATAAGCCTATAGAGGCAGGTGCCAGAAGTCGCCAGAACTTACCACAGGTCAGCTGTTTTTTAATAATCTTCCTGGCTTGCCAGTGTACTCGCATATAATCTAGTGATACCAGTGATTAGCAGAATACAGTGTTGTAGTAGCAACTAACCAGTATTATAATGGTACTTAGTGGAGTGGAGTGACTTTCATTAGTTTCTTTTTCTTGAAATACGAGACGTTACTGTGAATTTCATATAACCTGTAGTTACCAGCAGTCGCAATATACACAACGAGAAGCAATTATTACTACAGAAAAAGCGTCCTTCCTCCAAAATTTGCACCAGTCAACTATAGTGATAATATAGCATTTATTGTGGTGGAGACGGAAAAAAGAAAAAAAAAAAAAAAAAAAAAAAAAAAGAGAAAAGCCAGATACAGCGATTGATAAACAAGGAGGTGACCGTTCGTCATTGTAGGAGCTGCCAGATATCACCGGCTCTTCAACACGCAAGTTATACTTTTGTATCAGTCAAATCACATATTACTCGGGTAGATAATTTCCAGTAGATCCTTCATGTGTTAGCTCAAATCACCGACCAGTATGTTTTAAATAAGTGACCCACTGATCAGAGCAGATCGTCTGGCCCGAACCCTTGCCTGGTCCGAACCCTTGACTGGTCCGAACCCGGGACTGGTTTCAAACAGTTTCGTTGGACAATAAAGCAGACTGTAAACGGATGGGGTTGTAGGCGCCCTATAAACACAAACATTAAAAATCAGGAACGTGACGGTAAGCTGTCCAATATACAAAAAGAGTTAGAAACAGAAATACAAATAGCTAGAGCTTCATTTAAGGTTATTAATAGAATTTTCAAGAGGTTGCTAGTAGAATTGCAGTAAATCAACCATTCAAATCATTATGAAGCCCTGTGTAGTCTGTGGTCAGTCAAACAAACGGGCTTCCACATGGATAAATTGTCATTTTTGTGGAAATTGGTGTCACGCCCCTTGTGCAGATATCCCAGAACTAGCTACAAGCAGTATTAAAACAGAGAAGTGTTTTTGGGTATGCTCAAATGAGGAAAAACTGTGGACTAAAATCACAAGGGTATTAAAAGAGGACAACATCAAAGCTGCTTTCATAGAAAACCTGGAAGCTTTCTACAACAGATGGGAACATAAAATGTCTGGGCTGAATGGTACTGCCCTTGATACTGGCCATGTAGTCATAAACTGTAAGGCTGGAGGTGATGTCCTGGTAGTCAGTAAATGTGGGGCTGATAGTGCTGTCCTGGGAGACAGTAATGGTGAAGCTGGAGGTGCTGTCCTGGGAGACAGTAATGGTGAAGCTGGAGGTGCTGTCCTGGGAGACAGTAATGGTGAAGCTGGAGGTGTCCTGGGAGACAGTAATGGTGAAGCTGGAGGTGCTGTCCTGGGAGACAGAAATGGTGAAGCTGGAGATACTGTCCTGGGAGACAGAAATGGTGAAGCTGGAGGTGCTGTCCTGGGAGACAGAAATGGTGAAGCTGGAGATACTGTCCTGGGAGACAGTAATGGTGAAGCTGGAGGTGCTGTCCTGGGAGACAGAAATGGTGAAGCTGGAGATACTGTCCTGGGAGACAGAAATGGTGAAGCTGGAGATATTGTCCAGGGAGTCGGGAATTATACGCAGGAAGGAATACATATAAATGACCTCATAGGGGACAGGAGCCATAGTAGGGAAACAAGTGTAGTCAAAGATAAGATAAAACCAATATTGCAAACTAGAAATACCGCAGGAAATAGCAAACAAGAGGACTCCAATAGCAATAGTGAGGATAAATTACCAAAAACAACTGGTGGGAGCTCCATTGTTGGTGCTAGGGAGGATAGAAGTAAGACAGGGAAACATGCACCAACAGGGAATACAGTCACAGAAACCCAAGGCAAGCGGAAACCAAGCCTGTGCACATACTATGCACTTGGTATCTGCTGGCATGGGAAATCTGGAAAAACAGATGGGACATGCAACTATGACCACCCTAGAAAATGCCATGCCCATATGAAAACAGGAAAATGCAAACTCCCTTCCTGTAAGCTTTTTCACCCTGAAATGTGTACCTCTTCAGTACAGGAAAGACTGTGCTATAACTTAAATTGCCAGGCATACCATCTAAAGGGGACAAAAAGATACAAAACATCCAGGCCAGGGGAAAACCTGGGTAGCCACAGCCACTCAAGAGGGAGAGGTTTTTTAGTGCCAGGAAGGAAAAAAAACTGGCAGGAAATGGCAGAAATCGTACACCAAATCCAGTCATTCCTGGAGTGGAACCACAGTCGATGGCCTCCACTCCAAACCAACAGATACAGATACTAATGCCGGAAAAAAAATCCCCCCCCAGTACCAACAATACCACCAGTCCGATAACATTCTTCTTTGCAAATATACAGGGTCTAAAGCCAGCTACAAACAACAAAATACCTTTCATCCGTGGACTGCTTGCAGAGGCAAAGGCAATGTTCGCGGCTTTCACTGAGACCCACATAAAGGATCACTTGGACAACGAAGTATGGATCCCAGGTTACAACCTATACAGATGTGACAGAGTGAACAGGCAAAAGGGGGGGGTTGGCCTGTACATTGCAGAGTCACTTGTTTGCACAGAACTGCTTAATGCCTCAAATGACGTAGTGGAAGTTTTAGCAGTAAAGGTCGAGAACCAAAACCTAGTCATTGTGGTAGTCTACAAGCCTCCGGATGCAACATCCCAGCAATTCCAGGAACAGCTGTTAAAAATTGACCACTGTCTGGAAAATCTTCCAGCTCCTGCACCCAACATCTTGCTCCTGGGGGATTTCAACTTAAGGCACCTAAAATGGAGGAATATAGCAAATAATATTGTTGCAGAAATAACACCAGGAGGCAGCTCTGATGAAAACTCACACTCACACGAGCTTTTAAATCTCTGCACAAAATTCAATTTAAACCAGCAAATAATAGAGCCTACAAGACTGGAGAATACACTAGACCTCATCTTCACTAACAATGATGATCTGATAAGAAATGTCACCATATCAAAAACAATATACTCAGATCACAACATAATTGAGGTTCAGACATGTATGCATGGAGCCCCAGACCGACAAAATGAGACTAGTCATGAGGGAGCATTCACCAAATTCAACTTCAATAACAAAAACATAAAGTGGGACCAAGTAAACCAAGTCCTAACCGATATAAGCTGGGAAGATATACTAAGCAACACAGACCCAAACTTATGCCTAGAACAGATTAACTCGGTGGCACTCGATGTATGCACAAGGCTTATTCCTCTAAGAAAAAGGAGGAGTAGATGTAAAATAGAAAGAGACAGGCGCTCCCTTTACAGGCGACGGAAAAGAATAACAGAGCGGCTAAAAGAGGTCAATATATCTGAAATGCGCAGGGAGACACTGGTCAGAGAAATAGCAAGCATCGAACTTAAGCTAAAAGAATCCTTTAGGAGTCAGGAATCGCGGGAAGAACTAAAAGCCATAAATGAAATCGAAAGAAACCCAAAGTATTTCTTCTCCTATGCCAAATCAAAATCGAGAACAACGTCCAGTATTGGGCCCCTACTTAAACAAGATGGGTCCTACACAGATGACAGCAAGGAAATGAGTGAGCTACTCAAGTCCCAATATGACTCAGTTTTTAGCAAGCCGCTAACCAGACTGAGAGTCGAAGACCAAAATGAATTTTTTATGAGAGAGCCACAAAATTTGACTAACACAAGCCTATCCGATGTTATCCTGACGCCAAATGACTTCGAACAGGCGATAAATGACATGCCCATGCACTCTGCCCCAGGGCCAGACTCATGGAACTCTGTGTTCATCAAGAACTGCAAGAAGCCCCTATCACGAGCCTTTTCCATCCTATGGAGAGGGAGCATGGACACGGGGGTCGTCCCTCAGTTACTAAAAACAACAGACATAGCCCCACTCCACAAAGGGGGCAGTAAAGCAACAGCAAAGAACTACAGACCAATAGCACTAACATCCCATATCATAAAAATCTTTGAAAGGGTCCTAAGAAGCAAGATCACCACCCATCTAGAAACCCATCAGTTACACAACCCAGGGCAACATGGGTTTAGAACAGGTCGCTCCTGTCTGTCTCAACTACTGGATCACTACGACAAGGTCCTAAATGCACTAGAAGACAAAAAGAATGCAGATGTAATATATACAGACTTTGCAAAAGCCTTCGACAAGTGTGACCATGGCGTAATAGCGCACAAAATGCGCGCTAAAGGAATAACAGGAAAAGTCGGTCGATGGATCTATAATTTCCTCACTAACAGAACACAGAGAGTAGTCGTCAACAGAGTAAAGTCCGAGGCAGCTACGGTGACAAGCTCTGTCCCACAAGGCACAGTACTAGCTCCCATCTTGTTCCTCATCCTCATATCCGACATAGACAAGGATGTCAGCCACAGCACCGTGTCTTCCTTTGCAGATGACACCCGAATCTGCATGACAGTGTCTTCCATTGCAGACACTGCAAGGCTCCAGGCGGACATCAACCAAATCTTTCAGTGGGCTGCAGAAAACAATATGAAGTTCAACGATGAGAAATTTCAATTACTCAGATATGGTAAACATGAGGAAATTAAATCTTCATCAGAGTACAAAACAAATTCTGGCCACAAAATAGAGCGAAACACCAACGTCAAAGACCTAGGAGTGATTATGTCGGAGGATCTCACCTTCAAGGACCATAACATTGTATCAATCGCATCTGCTAGAAAAATGACAGGATGGATAATGAGAACCTTCAAAACTAGGGAGGCCAAGCCCATGATGACACTCTTCAGGTCACTTGTTCTATCTAGGCTGGAATATTGCTGCACTCTAACAGCACCTTTCAAGGCAGGTGAAATTGCCGACCTAGAAAATGTACAGAGAACTTTCACGGCGCGCATAACGGAGATAAAACACCTCAATTACTGGGAGCGCTTGAGGTTTCTAAACCTGTATTCCCTGGAACGCAGGAGGGAGAGATACATGATTATATACACCTGGAAAATCCTAGAGGGACTAGTACCAAACTTGCACACGAAAATCACTCACTACGAAAGCAAAAGACTTGGCAGACGATGCACCATCCCCCCAATGAAAAGCAGGGGTGTCACTAGCACGTTAAGAGACCATACAATAAGTGTCAGGGGCCCGAGACTGTTCAACTGCCTCCCAGCACACATAAGGGGGATTACCAACAGACCCCTGGCAGTCTTCAAGCTGGCACTGGACAAGCACCTAAAGACAGTTCCTGATCAGCCGGGCTGTGGCTCGTACGTTGGTTTGCGTGCAGCCAGCAGCAACAGCCTGGTTGATCAGGCGCTGATCCACCAGGAGGCCTGGTCACAGACCGGGCCGCGGGGGCGTTGACCCCCGAAACTCTCTCCAGGTAAACTCCAGTGACAGCTTGAAGACTGCCAGGGGTCTGTTGGTAATCCCCCTTATGTATGTTGGGAGGCAGTTGAACAGTCTCGGGCCCCTGACACTTATTGTATGGTCTCTTAACGTGCTAGTGACACCCCTGCTTTTCATTGGGGGGATGTTGCATCGTCTGCCAAGTCTTTTGCTTTCGTAGTGAGTGATTTTCGTGTGCAAGTTCGGTACTAGTCCCTCTAGGATTTTCCAGGTGTATATAATCATGTATCTCTCCCGCCTGCGTTCCAGGGAATACAGGTTTAGGAACCTCAAGCGCTCCCAGTAATTGAGGTGTTTTATCTCCGTTATGCGCGCCGTGAAAGTTCTCTGTACATTTTCTAGGTCGGCAATTTCACCTGCCTTGAAAGGTGCTGTTAGTGTGCAGCAATATTCCAGCCTAGATAGAACAAGTGACCTGAAGAGTGTCATCATGGGCTTGGCCTCCCTAGTTTTGAAGGTTCTCATTATCCATCCTGTCATTTTTCTAGCAGATGCGATTGATACAATGTTATGGTCCTTGAAGGTGAGATCCTCCGACATGATCACTCCCAGGTCTTTGACGTTGGTGTTTCGCTCTATTTTGTGGCCAGAATTTGTTTTGTACTCTGATGAAGATTTAATTTCCTCATGTTTACCATATCTGAGTAATTGAAATTTCTCATCGTTGAACTTCATATTGTTTTCTGCAGCCCACTGAAAGATTTGGTTGATGTCCGCCTGGAGCCTTGCAGTGTCTGCAATGGAAGACACTGTCATGCAGATTCGGGTGTCATCTGCAAAGGAAGAAACGGTGCTGTGGCTGACATCCTTGTCTATGTCGGATATGAGGATGAGGAACAAGATGGGAGCGAGTACTGTGCCTTGTGGAACAGAGCTTTTCACCGTAGCTGCCTCGGACTTTATTCTGTTGACGACTACTCTCTGTGTTCTGTTAGTGAGGAAATTATAGATCCATCGACCGACTTTTCCTGTTATTCCTTTAGCACGCATTTTGTGCGCTATTACGCCATGGTCACACTTGTCGAAGACTTTTGCAAAGTCTGTATATATTACATCTGCATTCTTTTTGTCTTCTAGTGCATTTAGGACCTTGTCGTAGTGATCCAATAGTTGAGACAGACAGGAGCGACCTGTTCTAAACCCATGTTGCCCTGGGTTGTGTAACTGATGGGTTTCTAGATGGGTGGTGATCTTGCTTCTTAGGACCCTTTCAAAGATTTTTATGATATGGGATGTTAGTGCTATTGGTCTGTAGTTCTTTGCTGTTGCTTTACTGCCCCCTTTGTGGAGTGGGGCTATGTCTGTTGTTTTTAGTAACTGTGGGACGACCCCGTGTCCATGCTCCCTCTCCATAGGATGGAAAAGGCTTGTGATAGGGGCTTCTTGCAGTTCTTGATGAACACAGAGTTCCATGAGTCTGGCCCTGGGGCAGACTGCATGGGCATGTCATTTATGGCCTGTTCGAAGTCATTTGGCTTCAGGATAACATCGGATAGGCTTGTGTTAATCAAATTTTGTGGCTCTCTCATAAAAAATTCATTTTGATCTTCGACTCTCAGTCTGGTTAGCGGCTTGCTAAAAACTGAGTCATATTGGGACTTGAGTAGCTCACTCATTTCCTTGCTGTCATCTGTGTAGGACCCATCTTGTTTAAGTAGGGGCCCAATACTGGACGTTGTTCTCGATTTTGATTTGGCATAGGAGAAGAAATACTTAGGGTTTTTTTCGATTTCATTTATGGCTTTTAGTTCTTCCCGCGATTCCTGACTCGTAAAGGATTCTTTTAGCTTAAGTTCGATGCGTGCTATTTCTCTGACCAGTGTCTCCCTACGCATTTCAGATATATTGACCTCTTTTAGCCGCTCTATTATTCTTTTCCATCGCCTGTAAAGGGACCGCCTGTCTCTTTCTATATTACATCTACTCCTCCTTTTTCTTAAAGGAATAAGCCTTGTGCATACATCGAGTGCCACCGAGTTAATCTGTTCTAGGCATAAGTTGGGGTCTGTGTTGCTTAGTATATCTTCCCAGCTTATATCGGTTAGGACTTGGTTTACTTGGTCCCACTTTATGTTTTTGTTATTGAAGTTGAATTTGGTGAATGCTCCCTCGTGACTAGTCTCATTATGTCGGTCTGGGGCTCCATGCATACATGTCTGAACCTCAATTATGTTGTGATCTGAGTATATTGTTTTTGATATGGTGACATTTCTTATCAGATCATCATTGTTAGTGAAGATGAGGTCTAGTGTATTCTCCAGTCTAGTAGGCTCTATTATTTGCTGGTTTAAATTGAATTTTGTGCAGAGATTTAAAAGCTCGTGTGAGTGTGAGTTTTCATCAGAGCTGCCTCCTGGTGTTATTACTGCAACAATATTATTTGCTATATTCCTCCATTTTAAGTGCCTTAAGTTGAAATCCCCCAGGAGCAAGATGTTGGGTGCAGGAGCTGGAAGATTTTCCAGACAGTGGTCAATTTTTAACAGCTGTTCCTGGAATTGCTGGGATGTTGCATCCGGAGGCTTGTAGACTACCACAATGACTAGGTTTTGTTTCTCGACCTTTACTGCTAAAACTTCCACTACATCATTTGAGGCATTAAGCAGTTCTGTGCAAACAAGTGACTCTGCAATGTACAGGCCAACCCCCCCCCTTTTGCCTGTTCACTCTGTCACATCTGTATAGGTTGTAACCTGGGATCCATATTTCGTTGTCCAAGTGATCCTTTATGTGGGTCTCAGTGAAAGCCACGAACATTGCCTTTGCCTCTGCAAGCAGTCCACGGATAAAAGGTATTTTGTTGTTTGTTGCTGGCTTTAGACCCTGTATATTTGCAAAGAAGAATGTTATCGGACTGGTGGTATTGTTGGTACTGGGTTTTTTTTTTTGGCATTAGTATCTGTATCTGTTGGTTTGGAGTGGAGGCCATCGACTGTGGTTCCACTCCATGAATGACTGGATTTGGTGTACTATTTCTGCCATTTCCTGCCAGTCTTTTTTTTCTTCCTGGCACTGAAAAACCTCTCCCTCTTGAGTGGCTGTGGCTACCCAGGTTTTCCCATGGCCTGGATGTTTTGTATCTTTTTGTCCCCTTTAGATGGTATGCCTGGCAATTTAAGTTATAGCACAGTCTTTCCTGTACTGAAGAGGTACACAGTTCAGGGTGAAAAAGCTTACAGGAAGGGAGTTTGCATTTTCCTGTTGTCATATGGGCATGGCATTTTCTAGGGTGGTCATAGTTGCACGTCCCATCTGTTTTTCCAGATTTCCCATGCCAGCAGATACCAAGTGCATAGTATGTGCACATGCTTGGTTTCCGTTTGCCTTGGGTTTCTGTGACTGTATTCCCTGTTGGTGCATGTTTCCCTGTCTTACTTCTATCCTCCCTAGCACCAACAATGGAGCTCCCACCAGTTGTTTTTGGTAATATATCCTCACTATTGCTAGTGGAGTCCTCTTGTTTGCTATTTCCTGTGGTATTTCTAGTTTGCAATATGGGTTTTATCTTATCTTTGACTACACTTGTTTCCCTACTATGGCTCCTGTCCCCTATGAGGTCATTTATATGTATTCCTTCCTGCGTATAATTCCCGACTACCTGGACAAAATCTCCAGCTTCACCATTACTGTCTCCCAGGACAGCATCTCCAGCTTCACCATTACTGTCTCCCAGGACAGCATCTCCAGCTTCACCATTACTGTCTCACAGGACAGCACCTCCAGCTTCACCATTACTGTCTCCCAGGACAGCACCTCCAGCTTCACCATTACTGTCTCCCAGGACAGCACTATGAGCCCCACATTTACTGACTACCAGGACTTCCTCTCCAGCCTTACAGTTTCTGACTACATGGCCAGTATCAAGGGCAGTACCATTCAGCCCAGACTTTTTATGTTCCCATCTGTTGTAGAAAGCTTCCAGGTTTTCTATGAAAGCAGCTTTGATGTTGTCCTCTTTTAATACCCTTGTGATTTTAGTCCACAGATTTATCTCATTTGGGCATACCCAAAAACACTTCCCTGTTTTAACACTGCTTGTAGCTAGTTCTTGGATATCTGCACAAGGGGCGTGACACCAATTTCCACAAAAATGACAATTTAGCCATGTGGAAGCCCGTTTGTTTGACTGACCACAGACTACACACAGCTTCATAATGATTTGAATGGTTGATTTACTGCAATTCTACTAGCAACCTCTTGAATATTCTATTAATAACCTCCTTAAATGAAGCTCTAGCTATTTGTATTTCTGTTTCTAACTGTTTTTGTATATTGGACAGCTTACCGTGCACGTTCCTGATTTATATTTAATGTTTGTGTTTACAAGGGCGCCTACAACCCCATCCATTTACAGTCTGCTTTATTGTCCAACGAAACCATTTGAAACCAGTCAAGGGTTCGGACCAGTCAAGGGTTCGGACCAGTCAAGGGTTCGGACCAGTCGATCTGATCTGATCAGTGGGTCACTTATTTAAAACATACTGGTCGGTGATTTGAGCTAACACATGAAGGATCTACTGGAAATTATCTACCCGAGTAATATGTGATTTGATTGATACAAAAGTACAACTTGTGTGTTGAAGAAACTGGTGACTGCTGGCAACTCCTACAATGACGAACGGTCGACCTCAACCCTTGTTTATCAATCACTGTATCTAGCTTTTCTATTTTTTTTTTTCCGTCTCCACCACAATAAATGCTATATTATCACTATAGTTGACTGGTGGAAATTTTGGAGGAAGGACGCTTTTTCTGTAGTAATAATTGTTTCTCGTTGTGTATATTGCGACCGCTGGTAACTACAGGTTATATGAAATTCACAGTATACTTCTGGTATTTCAAGAAAAAAGAAACTAATGAAAGTCACTCCACTCCACTAAGTACCATTATAATACTGGTAGTTGCTACTATAACACTGTATTCTGCTATTCACTGGTATCACTAGATTATATGCGAGTACACTAGCAGGCCAGGAAGATTATTAAAAACAGCTGACCTGTGGTAAGTTTCTGGCGACTTCTGGCACATACCTCTATGGGCTTATCACTTCATTTACAAATTCACCTGTTTTCAAATGACACTTTAGCCTTTATCATCAATATACTAGGGAGCCACTGTAGTATACACTATACACTATGTATACTCAATGTTATCAGGGAGACTTTCTTTCCTCTGACACGAAAAGTTCAATTATTATTATTTTTTTTCACACGGGACACAGGCCTGATTCCCCTCTGGCAGTAAACTCTGCTAGGTAGTGCACACTAATTCTCGTTTTTTGACTCAGTATATAATGTTTTCCGCCCAAGATTGGTTCCAGGCGCTAGAGGGATGTATCGTAAAGGATTGATGACACAAATTAAGGTTCTAGCACGTAAGAGCGACCGTGAAAACACCAGAAAACCGGGAGCACAACGAGGCACGCTGACACGCTAGAGTCACACTATGTCAATGTTATACAACACAGTGTTGGTGTGTGTGTTATGGTCACTGTTATACAACACAGTGTTGGTGTGTGTGTTATGGTCACTGTTATACAACACAGTGTTGATGTATGTGTTATGGTCACTGTTATACAACACAGTGTTGGTGTATGAGTTATGGTCACTGTTATACAACACAGTGTTGGTGTATGTGTCATGGTCACTGTTATACAACACAGTGTTGGTGTGTGTGTTATGGTCACTGTTATACAACACAGTGTTGGTGTGTGTGTTATGGTCACTGTTATACAACACAGTGTTGGTGTGTGTTATGGTCACTGTTATACAACACAGTATTGGTGTGTGCGTTATGGTCACTGTTATACAACACTGTGTTGGTGTATGTGTCATGGTCACTGCCATACAACAGTGTTGGTGTATGTGTTATGGTCACTGTTATACAACACAGTGTTGGTGTGTGTGTTATGGTCACTGTTATACAACAGAGTGTTGGTGTATGTGCTGTGGTCACTGTTATACAACACAGTGATGGTGTATGTGTTACATTCACTGTTATACGACACAGTGTTGGTGTATGTGTTATGGTCACTGTTATACAACACAGTGTGAGTTTGTGGGTGTTATGGTCACTGTTATACAACACAGTGTTGGTGAATGTGTTATGGTCACTGTTATATAAGACAGTGTTGGTGTGAGTGTTGTGGTCACTGTTATACAACACAGTATTGGTGTGTGTGTTATGGTCACTGTTATACAACACAGTGTTGGTGTATGTGTTATGCTCACTGCTATACAACACAGTGTTGGTGTGTATGTTATGGTCACTGCTATACAACACCGTGTTGGTGTATGTGTTGTGGTCACTGTTTTATAACACAGTGTTGGTGTATGTGTTATGGTCAGTGTTATACAACACAGTGTTGGTATGTGTGTTATGGTCACTGTTATACAACACAGTGTTGGTGTGTGTGTTATGGTCACTGTTATACAACACAGTGTTGGTGTGTGTTATGGTCACTGTTATACAACACAGTGTTGGTGTGTGTGTTATGGTCACTGTTATACAACACAGTGTTGGTGCGTGTGTTATGGTCACTGTTATACAACACAGTGTTGGTGCGTGTGTTATGGTCAATGTTATACAACACAGTGTTGGTGTATGTGTTATGGTCACTGTTATGCAACACAGTGTTGGTGTATGTGTTATTGTCACTGCTATACAACACAGTTTTGGAGTATGTGTTAATGTTCAGTGTTATACAACACAGTGTTGGTGTGTGTGTTATGGCCACTGTTATACAACAGTGTTGGTGTGTGTGTTATGGTCACTGTTATACAACAGTGTTGGTGTGTGTTATGGTCACTGTTATACAACACAGTGTTGTTGTTTGTCTTATGGTCACTGTTATACAACATAGTGTTGGTGTGTGTGTTATGGTCACTGTTATACAACACAGTATTGGTGTGTGTGTTGTGGTCACTGTTATACAACACAGTGTTGGTGTGTGTGTCATGGTCACTGTTATACAACACAGTATTTGTGTGTGTTGTGGTCACTGTTATACAGCACAGTGTTGGAGTGTGTGTTATGGTCACTGTTATACAACACAGTGCTGGGGTATGTGTTATGGTCACTGTTATACAACACAGTGTTGGTGTGTGTGTGTTGTGGTCACTGTTATACACCACAGTGTTGCTGTATGTGTTATGGTCACTGTTATGCAGCACAGTGTTGGCGTGTGTGTTATTGTCACTGTTATGCAACACAGTATTGGTGTGTGTGTTGTGGTCAATGTTATACAACACAGTATTCGTGTGTGTTATGGTCACTGTTATGCAACACAGTATTGGTGTGTGTGTTATGGTCACTGTTTTACAACACAGTATTGGTGTGTATGTTGTGGTCACTGTTATACAACAGTGTTGGTGTGTGTGTATGGTCACTGTTATACAACACAGTGTTGGTGTGTGTGTTATGGTCACTGTTATACAACACAGTGTTGATGTATGTGTTATGGTCACTGTTATACAACACAGTGTTGGTGTATGAGTTATGGTCACTGTTATACAACACAGTGTTGGTGTGTGTGTTATGGTCACTGTTATACAACACAGTATTGGTGTGTGTGTTATGGTCACTGTTATACAACACAGTGTTGGTGTATGTGTCATGGTCACTGCTATACAACAGTGTTGGTGTATGTGTTATGGTCACTGTTATACAACACAGTGTTGGAGTGTGTGTTATGGTCACTGTTATACAACAGAGTGTTGGTGTATGTGCTGTGGTCACTGTTATACAACACAGTGATGGTGTATGTGTTAGAGTCACTGTTATACGACACAGTGTTGGTGTATGTGTTATGGTCACTGTTATACAACACAGTGTGGGTGTGTGTGTGTGTTATGGTCACTGTTATACAACGCAGTGTTGGTGTATGTGTTATGGTCACTGTTATACAACACAGTGTTGGTGTATGTGTTGTGGTCACTGTTATACAACACAGTGTTGGTGTGTGTTATGGTCACTTATGCAACACAGTGTTGGTGTGTGTGTTATGGTCACTGTTATATAACACAGTGTTGGTGTGTGTGTTATGGTCACTGTTATACAACACAGTGTTGGAGTGTGTGTTATGGTCACTGTTTTGCAACACAGTGTTGGAGTGTGTGTTATTACCTGGAGTTTACCTGGAGAGAGTTTCGGGGGTCAACGCCCCCGCGGCCCGGTCCGTGACCAGGCCTCCTGGTGGATCAGCGCCTGATCAACCAGGCTGTTGCTGCTGGCTGCACGCAAACCAACGTACGAGCCACAGCCCGGCTGATCAGGAACTGACTTTAGGTGCTTGTCCAGTGCCAGCTTGAAGACTGCCAGGGGTCTGTTGGTAATCCCCCTTATGTGTGCTGGGAGGCAGTTGAACAGTCTCGGGCCCCTGACACTTATTGTATGGTCTCTTAACGTGCTAGTGACACCCCTGCTTTTCATTGGGGGGATGGTGCATCGTCTGCCAAGTCTTTTGCTTTCGTAGTGAGTGATTTTCGTGTGCAAGTTCGGTACTAGTCCCTCTAGGATTTTCCAGGTGTATATAATCATGTATCTCTCCCTCCTGCGTTCCAGGGAATACAGGTTTAGAAACCTCAAGCGCTCCCAGTAATTGAGGTGTTTTATCTCCGTTATGCGCGCCGTGAAAGTTCTCTGTACATTTTCTAGGTCGGCAATTTCACCTGCCTTGAAAGGTGCTGTTAGAGTGCAGCAATATTCCAGCCTAGATAGAACAAGTGACCTGAAGAGTGTCATCATGGGCTTGGCCTCCCTAGTTTTGAAGGTTCTCATTATCCATCCTGTCATTTTCCTAGCAGATGCGATTGATACAATGTTATGGTCCTTGAAGGTGAGATCCTCCGACATAATCACTCCCAGGTCTTTGACGTTGGTGTTTCGCTCTATTTTGTGGCCAGAATTTGTTTTGTACTCTGATGAAGATTTAATTTCCTCATGTTTACCATATCTGAGTAATTGAAATTTCTCATCGTTGAACTTCATATTGTTTTCTGCAGCCCACTGAAAGATTTGGTTGATGTCCGCCTGGAGCCTTGCAGTGTCTGCAATGGAAGACACTGTCATGCAGATTCGGGTGTCATCTGCAAAGGAAGACACGGTGCTGTGGCTGACATCCTTGTCTAAGATAAGATAAGATAAGATAAGATTTCGTTCGGATTTTTTAACCCCGGAGGGTTAGCCACCCAGGATAACCCAAGAAAGTCAGTGCGTCATCGAGGACTGTCTAACTTATTTCCATTGGGGTCCTTAATCTTGTCCCCCAGGATGGGACCCACACCAGTCGACTAACACCCAGGTACCTATTTGCTGCTAGGTGAACAGGACAACAGGTGTAAGGAAACACGTCGAAATGTCTCCACCCGCCGGGAATCGAACCCGGGCCCTCCGTGTGTGAAGCGGGAGCTTTAGCCACCAGGCCACCAGGATGAGGAACAAGATGGGAGCTAGTACTGTGCCTTGTGGAACAGAGCTTTTCACCGTAGCTGCCTCGGACTTTACTCTGTTGACGACTACTCTCTGTGTTCTGTTAGTGAGGAAATTTTAGATCCATCGACCGACTTTTCCTGTTATTCCTTTAGCGCGCATTTTGTGCGCTATTACGCCATGGTCACACTTGTCGAAGGCTTTTGCAAAGTCTGTATATATTACATCTGCATTCTTTTTGTCTTCTAGTGCATTTAGGACCTTGTCGTAGTGATCCAGTAGTTGAGACAGACAGGAGCGACCTGTTCTAAACCCATGTTGCCCTGGGTTGTGTAACTGATGGGTTTCTAGATGGGTGGTGATCTTGCTTCTTAGGACCCTTTCAAAGCTTTTTATGATATGGGATGTTAGTGCTATTGGTCTGTAGTTCTTTGCTGTTGCTTTACTGCCCCCTTTGTGGAGTGGGGCTATGTCTGTTGTTTTTAGTAACTGAGGGACGACCCCCGTGTCCATGCTCCCTCTCCATAGGATGGAAAAGGCTCGTGATAGGGGCTTCTTGCAGTTCTTGATGAACACAGAGTTCCATGAGTCTGGCCCTGGGGCAGAGTGCATGGGCATGTCATTTATCGCCTGTTCGAAGTCATTTGGCGTCAGGATAACATCGGATAGGCTTGTGTTAATCAAATTTTGTGGCTCTCTCATAAAAAATTCATTTTGATCTTCGACTCTCAGTCTGGTTAGCGGCTTGCTAAAAACTGAGTCATATTGGGACTTGAGTAGCTCACTCATTTCCTTGCTGTCATCTGTGTAGGACCCATCTTGTTTAAGTAGGGGCCCAATACTGGGCGTTGTTCTCGATTTTGATTTGGCATAGGAGAAGAAATACTTTGGGTTTCTTTCGATTTCATTTATAGCTTTTAGTTCTTCCCGCGATTCCTGACTCCTAAAGGATTCTTTTAGCTTAAGTTCGATGCTTGCTATTTCTCTGACCAGTGTCTCCCTGCGCATTTCAGATATATTGACCTCTTTTAGCCGCTCTGTTATTCTTTTCCGTCGCCTGTAAAGGGAGCGCCTGTCTCTTTCTATTTTACATCTACTCCTCCTTTTTCTTAGAGGAATAAGCCATGTGCATACATCGAGTGCCACCGAGTTAATCTGTTCTAGGCATAAGTTTGGGTCTGTGTTGCTTAGTATATCTTCCCACTTATACAACACAGTGTTGGAGTGTGTGTTATGGTCACTTATACAACACAGTGTTGGAGTGTGTGTTATGGTCACTGTTATACAACAGTGTTGGAGTGTGTGTTATTGTCACTGTTATACAACACAGTGTTGGAGTGTGTGTTATGGTCACTGTTATACAACAGAGTGTTGGTGTATGTGCTGTGGTCACTGTTATACAACACAGTGATGGTGTATGTGTTACAGTCACTGTTATACGACACAGTGTTGGTGTATGTGTTATGGTCACTGTTATACAACACAGTGTGGGTGTGTGTGTGTGTTATGGTCACTGTTATACAACGCAGTGTTGGTGTATGTGTTACGGTCACTGTTATACAACACAGTGTTGGTGTATGTGTTGTGGTCACTGTTATACAACACAGTGTTGGTGTGTGTGTTATGGTCACTTATGCAACACAGTGTTGGTGTGTGTGTTATGGTCACTGTTATATAACACAGTGTTGGTGTGTGTGTTATGGTCACTGTTATACAACACAGTGTTGGAGTGTGTGTTATGGTCACTGTTATATAACACAGTGTTGGAGTGTGTGTTATGGTCACTGTTATACAACACAGTGTTGGAGTGTGTGTTATGGTCACTGTTATACAACACAGTGTTGGAGTGTGTGTTATGGTCACTGTTATACAACACAGTGTTGGAGTGAGTGTTATGGTCACTGTTATACAACACAGTGTTGGAGTGTGTGTTATGGTCACTTATACAACACAGTGTTGGAGTGTGTGTTATGGTCACTGTTATACAACAGTGTTGGAGTGTGTTTTATGGTCACTGTTATACAACACAGTGTTGGAGTGAGTGTTATGGTCACTGTTATACAACACATTCAACGATCTTGTTTCCTTGTGATAACTTAAGAAAACCTTTTGTTAGGTAAGACACATATGCAACAGTTAGGTATCTTTATTTCGAAACGTTTCGCCTACACCAGTGGTTCCCAAACTTTTTCAGCTTGTTACCCAATTTAACATGCCACATAAAGCATGTTACCCCTTTCACAAAATGTTGTTATTATTGATATATATGGCTAAACGTGAACGTATACAGCCTCGCATACTCTGCTAATCCTAGCAAAACCATTGAAAACGTAAGAACCACACATATATTATATATAAAATTAATAATAGCTACAAATTCACAGTAACAGTGGGTAAATACTAACTATATATTGCACAGGGCAGTACACATACATACCAGCTTATGTCTACCTCGGCTGATGCTCACAGATAAACTGACAGTGTGAAATAGAGGCAGTCTCAGGAAGTGAGTGACGTGTACTGGACAGGTCGATCTGGGCTACTGAGTGACTTTTGTCCTGAAGCATACTTGTCCAAATACTTTTGGGTTTCCACACACTTAGCTATATATTTCTTCTTTTCTAATACTGTATATTAGTTTTTGATGTTTATTGTTATTTGGTTTAACTTTATTACTTACTTATAATAGGTTTACTTTACAACTTTATATACTAAGACAAAGTTAACAATAATCCTCATACCGGGTACCGCATTGTTTTCTTGATTTTCAGAATTCATAACTTTTTTTCTGTCACCCCTCCATTACCTCCCAAAAATGGTTAAATTACCCCCAGGGGGTAATTTACCCCCAGTTTGGGAACCACTGGGCCCTACACAGTAGGCTTCTTCAGTCGAGTACAGAAAAGTTGATAGAAGCAGAAGATACTTGTAGACGATGTAATCAGTCCATCACCCTTAAAGTTTTGAGGTGGTCAGTCCCTCAGTCTGGAGAAGAACAATGCTCCTCTCCAGACTGAGGGACTGACCACCTCAAAACTTTAAGGGTGATGGACTGATTACATCGTCTTCAAGTATCTTCTGCTTCTATCAACTTTTCTGTACTCGACTGAAGAAGCCTACTGTGTAGGCGAAACGTTTCGAAATAAAGATACCTAACTGTTGCATATGTGTCTTACCTAACAACCTGTCGGTATTTTATACCATTTTAATGTTCAAAACCTTTTGTTTAGCTATCTTAAATCTGTATTATTATATTCACGGAGAGAGCGTAAACCCGGAGGGGTTATACGGTGCCTAGAGGAATCAAAGACATTGAAGCTTGATCCAAAGAAGGGAAGCACAGGTCTAATTCCTTAGATCAAGAGCCCCTCGCCGGCATCAATGAACCTCCCTGTAGGAGCAGTTGAACGTCATTGAGCTTTAAAGTTTTGCATACTGGTGCATCATGGTTAGGTTAGGTAAAGTTTGTCAGGAAACAAGACAAATGTTTCCTGACGCGGCTCTTAGACTATGACCCGCCGTTTGAGCTTTTGACCGAGACCTTCCCCTGGCTTACTGGTCCACCCCTTTAATAATTATGGTTACAGTTATAATATCTATGGTGCACCATGAGAGTATTGTGATTATTACTGGAGTGTGTAGATGCCACTTTTCAAATTTAATTATTTTTTCCCACGTAAATTGTATTTACTGTGTTTCCTGGGAGTATCTTAGATGGTTCATGGCTGCCGCATCATAGGTACAGCACAATACCCTCTAAGTTTAGTCTGTGTCGGTGCAAAATTGCTAATATATTATCATTGCTGAAAAAACTTGGAATTATTAGATTCTGTGGGATAACTGGAGAATACGTTGTTCGGTAGGCTTTAAACTTTCAATGTTAATGTATGTTGCTTAAAGGGAGAGTCATTATTATATTGTCGCTGCATCACCCTAGTAGGTTTACCTCTTCTTTTTGATTATAATAATAATATAATGGCCTTTGTTGCCTTTATTGTTTTCTGATTATATTAATAAAACATTTGGAGTATCATTTACCTGGAGTTTACCTGGAGAGAGTTCCGGGGGTCAACGCCCCCGCGGCCCGGTCTGTGACCAGGCCTCCTGGTGGATGAGAGCCTGATCAACCAGGCTGTTACTGCTGGCTGCACGCAAACCAACGTACGAGCCACAGCCCGGCTGATCCGGAACTGACTTTAGGTGCTTGTCCAGTGCCAGCTTGAAGACTGCCAGGGGTCTGTTGGTAATCCCCCTTATGTGTGCTGGGAGGCAGTTGAACAGTCTCATACACACTCTTTTTGACTTCCAGACGGCTAAACTATCATTATGAAAAATTAAACGAAACTTTAAAACATTTGCATCCAACACTATGGATTATTATTATTATAATCAAGGGGAATCGCTAAACCCGTAGAATTATACAGCGCCTGGGGGGGGGGGGGGATGTGGAAGGCATTCAGGCTTAATTCGGGGAACTGGAGCACAGATCCAATTCCCTAAATCAAGAGCCCCTCACCAACATCAAGGAACCTTCCGTGAGGGGCCGTCACTATGGAAACTTTACCATAATTCACACTTAAGCTGAAGTTAACATTTCGTTGTTTACTCTTATGATCTACTTTGTGTCCTGTTATTGTAAGATAACTTTGTGTCTTGTTATTGTAAGATAACTTTGTGTCTTGTTATTGTAAGATAACTTTGTGTCCTGTTATTGTAAGATAACTTTGTGTCTTGTTATTGTAAGATAACTTTGTGTCCTGTTATTGTAAGATAACTTTGTGTCCTGTTATTGTAAGATAACTTTGTGTCCTGTTATTGTAAGATAACTTTGTGTCTTGTTATTGTAAGATAACTTTGTGTCTTGTTATTGTAAGATAACTTTGTGTCCTATTATTGTAAGATAACTTTGTGTCCTGTTATTGTAAGATAACTTTGTGTCCTATTATTGTAAGATAACTTTGTGTCTTGTTATTGTAAGATAACTTTGTGTCCTATTATTGTAAGATAACTTTGTGTCCTGTTATTGTAAGATAACTTTGTGTCCTGTTAATGTAAGATAACTTTGTGTCTTGTTATTGTAAGATAACTTTGTGTCTTGTTATTGTAAGATAACTTTGTGTCCTATTATTGTAAGATAACTTTGTGTCCTGTTATTGTAAGATAACTTTGTGTCTTGTTATTGTAAGATAACTTTGTTAGGTAAGACACATATGCAACAGTTAGGTATCTTTATTATGAAACGTTTCGCCTACACAGTAGGCGAAACGTTTCATAATAAAGATACCTAACTGTTGCATATGTGTCTTACCTAACAACCTGTCGGTATTTTATACCATTTTAATGTTCAAGATAACTTTGTGTCCTGTTATTGTAAGATAACTTTGTGTCCTGTTATTGTAAGATAACTTTGTGTCCTGTTATTGTAAGATAACTTTGTGTCCTGTTATTGTAAGATAACTTTGTGTCCTATTATTGTAAGATAACTTTGTGTCCTGTTATTGTAAGATAACTTTGTGTCCTGTTATTGTAAGATAACTTTGTGTCCTGTTATTGTAAGATAACTTTGTGTCCTGTTATTGTAAGATAACTTTGTGTCCTGTTATTGTAAGATAACTTTGTGTCCTGTTATTGTAAGATAACTTTGTGTCTTGTTATTGTAAGATAACTTTGTGTCCTGTTATTGTAAGATAACTTTGTGTCCTGTTATTGTAAGATAACTTTGTGTCCTGTTATTGTAAGATAACTTTGTGTCCTGTTATTGTAAGATAACTTTGTGTCTTGTTATTGTAAGATAACTTTGTGTCTTGTTATTGTAAGATAACTTTGTGTCCTATTATTGTAAGATAACTTTGTGTCCTGTTATTGTAAGATAACTTTGTGTCCTGTTAATGTAAGATAACTTTGTGTCTTGTTATTGTAAGATAACTTTGTGTCTTGTTATTGTAAGATAACTTTGTGTCCTATTATTGTAAGATAACTTTGTGTCCTGTTATTGTAAGATAACTTTGTGTCTTGTTATTGTAAGATAACTTTGTTAGGTAAGACACATATGCAACAGTTAGGTATCTTTATTATGAAACGTTTCGCCTACACAGTAGGCGAAACGTTTCATAATAAAGATACCTAACTGTTGCATATGTGTCTTACCTAACAACCTGTCGGTATTTTATACCATTTTAATGTTCAAGATAACTTTGTGTCCTGTTATTGTAAGATAACTTTGTGTCCTGTTATTGTAAGATAACTTTGTGTCCTGTTATTGTAAGATAACTTTGTGTCCTGTTATTGTAAGATAACTTTGTGTCCTATTATTGTAAGATAACTTTGTGTCCTGTTATTGTAAGATAACTTTGTGTCCTGTTATTGTAAGATAACTTTGTGTCCTGTTATTGTAAGATAACTTTGTGTCCTGTTATTGTAAGATAACTTTGTGTCCTGTTATTGTAAGATAACTTTGTGTCCTGTTATTGTAAGATAACTTTGTGTCTTGTTATTGTAAGAAAACTTTGTGTCCTGTTATTGTAAGATAACTTTGTGTCCTTTTATTGTAAGATAACTTTGTGTCCTGTTATTGTAAGATAACTTTGTGTCCTGTTATTGTAAGATAACTTTGTGTCCTGTTATTGTAAGATAACTTTGTGTCCTGTTATTGTAAGATAACTTTGTGTCTTGTTATTGTAAGATAACTTTGTGTCCTGTTATTGTAAGATAACTTTGTGTCCTGTTATTGTAAGATAACTTTGTGTCCTGTTATTGTAAGATAACTTTGTGTCCTGTTATTGTAAGATAACTTTGTGTCTTGTTATTGTAAGATAACTTTGTGTCTTGTTATTGTAAGATAACTTTGTGTCCTGTTATTGTAAGATAACTTTGTGTCCCGTTATTGTAAGATAACTTTGTGTCCTGTTATTGTAAGATAACTTTGTGTCCTGTTATTGTAAGATAACTTTGTGTCTTGTTATTGTAAGATAACTTTGTGTCCTGTTATTGTAAGATAACTTTGTGTCGTGTCCTGTTATTGTAAGATAACTTTGTGTCCTGTTATTGTAAGATAACTTTGTGTCCTGTTATTGTAAGATAACTTTGTGTCCTGTTATTGTAAGATAACTTTGTGTCCTGTTATTGTAAGATAACTTTGTGTCCTGTTATTGTAAGATAACTTTGTGTCCTGTTATTGTGATTATTGTAAGATAACTTTGTGTCCTGTTATTGTAAGATAACTTTGTGTCCTGTTATTGTAAGATAACTTTGTGTCCTGTTATTGTAAGATAACTTTGTGTCCTGTTATTGTAAGATAACTTTGTGTCCTGTTATTGTAAGATAACTTTGTGTCCTGTTATTGTAAGATAACTTTGTGTCCTGTTATTGTAAGATAACTTTGTGTCCTGTTATTGTAAGATAACTTTGTGTCCTGTTATTGTAAGATAACTTTGTGTCCTGTTATTGTAAGATAACTTTGTGTCCTGTTATTGTAAGATAACTTTGTGTCCTGTTATTGTAAGATAACTTTGTGTCCTGTTATTGTAAGATAACTTTGTGTCCTGTTATTGTAAGATAACTTTGTGTCCTGTTATTGTAAGATAACTTTGTGTCCTGTTATTGTAAGATAACTTTGTGTCCTGTTATTGTAAGATAACTTTGTGTCCTGTTATTGTAAGATAACTTTGTGTCCTGTTATTGTAAGATAACTTTGTGTCCTGTTATTGTAAGATAACTTTGTGTCCTGTTATTGTAAGATAACTTTGTGTCCTGTTATTGTAAGATAACTTTGTGTCCTGTTATTTGATAAGATAACTTTGTGTCCTGTTATTGTAAGATAACTTTGTGTCCTGTTATTGTAAGATAACTTTGTGTCCTGTTATTGTAAGATAACTTTGTGTCCTGTTATTGTAAGATAACTTTGTGTCCTGTTATTGTAAGATAACTTTGTGTCCTGTTATTGTAAGATAACTTTGTGTCCTGTTGTTGTAAGATAACTTTGTGTCCTGTTATTGTAAGATAACTTTGTGTCCTGTTATTGTAAGATAACTTTGTGTCCTGTTATTGTAAGATAACTTTGTGTCCTGTTATTGTAAGATAACTTTGTGTCCTGTTATTGTAAGATAACTTTGTGTCCTGTTATTGTAAGATAACTTTGTGTCCTGTTATTGTAAGATAACTTTGTGTCCTGATATTGTAAGATAACTTTGTGTCCTGTTATTGTAAGATAACTTTGTGTCCTGTTATTGTAAGATAACTTTGTGACTTGTTATTGTAAGATAACTTTGTGTCCTGTTATTGTAAGATAACTTTGTGTCCTGTTATTGTAAGATAACTTTGTGTCCTGTTATTGTAAGATAACTTTGTGTCTTGTTATTGTAAGATAACTTTGTGTCTTGTTATTGTAAGATAACTTTGTGTCCTGTTATTGTAAGATAACTTTGTGTCTTGTTATTGTAAGATAACTTTGTGTCCTGTTATTGTAAGATAACTTTGTGTCCTGTTATTGTAAGATAACTTTGTGTCCTGTTATTGTAAGATAACTTTGTGTCCTGTTATTGTAAGATAACTTTGTGTCCTGTTATTGTAAGATAACTTTGTGTCCTGTTATTGTAAGATAACTTTGTGTCTTGTTATTGTAAGATAACTTTGTGTCCTGTTATTGTAAGATAACTTTGTGTCCTGTTGTTGTAAGATAACTTTGTGTCCTGTTATTGTAAGATAACTTTGTGTCCTGTTATTGTAAGATAACTTTGTGTCCTGTTATTGTAAGATAACTTTGTGTCCTGTTATTGTAAGATAACTTTGTGTCCTGTTATTGTAAGATAACTTTGTGTCCTGTTATTGTAAGATAACTTTGTGTCCTGTTATTGTAAGATAACTTTGTGTCCTGTTATTGTAAGATAACTTTGTGTCCTGTTATTGTAAGATAACTTTGTGTCCTGTTATTGTAAGATAACTTTGTGTCTTGTTATTGTAAGATAACTTTGTGTCCTGTTATTGTAAGATAACTTTGTGTCCTGTTATTGTAAGATAACTTTGTGTCTTGTTATTGTAAGATAACTTTGTGTCCTGTTATTGTAAGATAACTTTGTGTCTTGTTATTGTAAGATAACTTTGTGTCCTGTTATTGTAAGATAACTTTGTGTCCTGTTATTGTAAGATAACTTTGTGTCCTGTTATTGTAAGATAACTTTGTGTCCTGTTATTGTAAGATAACTTTGTGTCCTGTTATTGTAAGATAACTTTGTGTCTTGTTATTGTAAGATAACTTTGTGTCCTGTTATTGTAAGATAACTTGTCTGACTTTTATTATCATCACCTTATTGCTTTCTCAGATTTAAACACGAGAACTGACCCTCTGAATTTTTTTTTTAAGAACATCAATGTCTGAGGTAAGACAGCATCAGTGTTTGGAGTAAGACAACATCAATGTTTGGAGTAAGACAACATCAATGTTTGGAGTAAGACAACATCAATGTTTGGAGTAAGAAAACATCAATGTGTGGAGTGTGTAAGACAACCTCAGTGTTTGGAGTGTGTAAGGCAATATCAATGTTTGGAGTAAGACAACATCAATGTGTGGACTGTGTAAGGCAACATTAGTATTTGGAGTGTGTAAGGCAACATCAATGTTTGGAGTGTGTAAGACAACATCAATGTTTGGAGTGTGGAAGACAACATCAGTATTTGGAGTGTGTAAGTCAGCATCAATGTTTGGAGTAAGACAACATGAATGTTTGGAGTAAGACAACATCAATGTTTGAAGTGTATAAGACAACATCAGTGTTCGGAGTGTGTAAGACAACATCAATGTTTGGAGTGTGTAAGACAACATCAATGTTTGGAGTGTGTAAGACAACATCAATGTTTGGAGTGTGTAAGACAACATCAGTGTTTTGAGTGTGTAAGACAGCATCAATGTTTGGAGTGTGTAAGACAACATCAGTGTTTGGAGTGTGTAAGACAACATCAATGTTTGGAGTGTGTAAGACAACATCAGTGTTTTGAGTGTGTAAGACAACATCAATGTTTGGAGTGTGTAAGACAACATCAGTGTTTGGAGTGTGTAAGACAACATCAATGTTTGGAGTGTGTAAGACAACATCAGTGTTTGGAGTGTGTAAGACAACATCAATGTTTGGAGTGTGTAAGACAACATCAATGTTTGGAGTGTGTAAGACAACATCAATGTTTGGAGTGTGTAAGACAACATCAATGTTTGGAGTGTGTAAGACAACATCAATGTCTGGAGTCTGTAAGTCAACATCAGTGTTATTGTTATTATTATAATCAAAAGGAAGCGCTAAACCTACTAGGGTCATACAGCACTGCAGGGTAGGAATTGATGCAGGATCTAAGGATAAATGATGGAGGAGATGACAATACAGTTAAAGTTAGGAGGGGCTGTGAGGAGTGCTCAAGGAAGGATTATCAAAGTTTGTGTAATAAATCAGTCGCTGTCAAAAACTCAAAGAGGAAGTCTGTGTCGAAGGTGGGGCCGTTAGCGAGGAGGGAAGATATAGTAAGGGCGCTAGAGCGGTGATGACGTTGGAGGAAAAGTCTGCGTGCCCGTTGATAAACAGGACAATCCAATAGAATATGAGAAATTGAAAGAGGAACTAGACAATTCTCACGAAGTGGAACAGGATACCTTTCCACGAGATACCATGAGTTATACAAGTGTGTCCGATGCGAAGACGAGAGAGTATTATCTCCTAACCTAGGTATCGAATGGCACGAAGGCCAGAAACCCAAACTTGGTTTGATAGAATGTAATTTATTATGAGGTTTGGAGTAAGATAACCTCAATGTTTGGAGTGTGTAAGACACAACTCTAAGGAAATCGTCAACCAAGTATCGTCCAGTGATGGTCTGCCTACCTATCCGGAGGGGATTTCGGAGGTCAACGCCCCCGCGGCCCGGTCCATGACCAGGCCTCCTGGTGTATCAGGGCCTGATCAACCAGGCTGTTACTATCGGCCGCAAGCAATCTAACGTACGAACCACAGCCAGGTTGGACAAGTCCTGAATTTAGGTATCTGTCCAGTTCCCTCTTGAAGACAGATAGGGGTCTATTAATAATCGCCCTTATGTATGCTGGGAAGCAGTTGAACAGTTTTACTGTGTGTTCTCACAGTGTACTCACGGCACTTCACATTGGGGGGGGGGGATGTTGCACCGTCTCCTGAATCTTTTGCTTTCGTAGGGAGCGATTTCATGCATCTTTCTCATCTGCATTCCAAGAAGTACAGGTCAAGGGACTTCAGATGCTCTCAGTAATAAAGGTTCTTGACTGAAATTATACGTGCAGTAAAAATTATCTGCACATTTTCAAGGTCTGCCTGTTTAGAAAGACGTTGTTAGCGTGCATCAGTATTCCAGCTTAGAGAGAACAAATAATTTAAAGTGGATCATTACCGGCTTGGCATCTCATGTTTTGAACGTTCTCAGTTTACTCACAGTTGTGATAGTGACACTCTTGTGATTCTTGAAGGTGATATTCTCTGACAGGAACACTCCCAAGTACTGCACATCAGTTTTTCGCTCTATCGTGGGATTAGAATTTGTTTTACACTCCCTCCAAGCTATTATTTTCTCAAGTTTTCTATAATGGACTACCTGAAATTTATCCTTACTGAGGATCATATAGTTTTCGGCGGCCCACTGCAAGACTCAGTTTATATCTGGTTAGAGATTTACAGTGTCCTAAAAGGATGACTCATGCAGATTCTAGTATCGTCAGAAAAGGAAGACCCTGTACTATGGCTTATATGTCTGTCTATGACAGATATGAGAATGAGGAAATAATGGGGGCGAGTATTGTACTTTCTGGAACAGTTTTATTGTATTATGGCAACCTCTGACCTAACCCTGTTTACTATTACTATTGGTTAGAAAGTTAAAGGTTCATCTGTCCACTTTTCCAATTATTCTTTTAGCACGAATTTTGTGCACTATTACAATTACACTATGATCGCACTTGTCAAAAGGTATTGTCAAGTCTGCGTATACCACACCTGCAATCTATTTTCCTCCAGTGCATTCACAACCATGTCATAGTGGTCCAGTAGTTATATCATAGTGGTCCAGTAGTTATATCATAGTGGTCCAGTAGTTATATCATAGTGGTCCAGTAGTTATATCATAGTGCTGTCCTGGGAGACAGTAATGGTGAAGCTGGAGGTGCTGTCCTGGGAGACAGTAATGGTGAAGCTGGAGGTGCTGTCCTGGGAGACAGTAATGGTGAAGCTGGAGGTGCTGTCCTGGGAGACAGTAATGGTGAAGCTGGAGGTGCTATCCTGGGAGACAGTAATGGTGAAGCTGGAGATTTTGTCCAGGTAGTCGGGAATTATACGCAGGAAGGAATACATATAAATGACCTCATAGGGGACAGGAGCCGTAGTGGGGAAACAAGTGTAGTCAAAGATAAGATAAAACCAATATTGCAAACTAGAAATACCACAGGAAATAGCAAACAAGAGAACTCCACTAGCAATAGTGAGGACATATTACCAAAAACAACTGGTGGGAGCTCCATTGTTGGTGGTAGGCAGGATAGGAATAAGACAGGTAAACATGCACCAACAGGGAATACAGTCACAGAAACCCAAGGATAACGGAAACCAAGCCTGTGCACATACTATGCACTTGGTATCTGCAGGCATGGGAAATCTGGAAAAACAGACGGGACGTGCAACTATGACCACCCTAGAAAATGCCGTGCCCATATGACAACAGGAAAATGCAAACTCCCTTCCTGTAAGCTTTTTCACCCTGAAATGTGTACCTCTTCAGTACAGGAAAGACTGTGCTATAACTTAAATTGTCAGGCACACCATCTAAAGGGGACAAAAAGATACAAAACCTCCAGGCCATGGGAAAACCTGGGTAGCCACAGCCACTCAAGAGGGAGAGGTTTTTTAGTGCCAGGAAGGAAAAAAAACTGGCAGGAAATGGCAGAAATCGTACACCAAATCCACTCATTCCTGGAGTGGAACCACAGTCGATGGCCTCCACTCCAAACCAACAGATACAGATACTAATGCCGGAAAAAAATCCCCCCCCAGTACCAACAATACCACCAGTCCGATGAAGTTTTAGCAGTAAAGATCGAGAACCAAAACCTAGTCATTGTGGTAGTCTACAAGCCTCCGGATGCAACATCCCAGCAATTCCAGGAACAGCTGTTAAAAATTGACCACTGTCTGGAAAATCTGCCAGCTCCTGCACCTAACATCTTGCTCCTGGGGAATTTCAACTTAAGGCACCTAAAATGGAGGAATATAGCAAATAATACTGTTGCAGTAATAACACCAGGAGGCAGCTCTGATGAAAACTCACACTCACACGAGCTTTTAAATCTCTGCACAAAATTCAATTTAAACCAGCAAATAATAGAGCCTACTAGACTGGAGAATACACTAGACCTCATCTTCACTAACTTTGATGATCTGATAAGAAATGTCACCATATCAAAAACAATATGCTCAGATCACAACATAATCGAAATTCAGACATGTATGCGCGGAGCCCCAGACCGACATAATGAGATTAGTCACGAGGGAGCATTCACCAAATTCAACTTCAATAACAAAAACATAAAGTGGGACCAAGTAAACCAAGTCCTAACCGATATAAGCTGGGAAGATATACTAAGCAACACAGACCCCAACTTATGCCTAGAACAGATTAACTTGGTGGCACTCGATGTATGCCCAAGGCTTATTCCTCTAAGAAAAAGGAGGAGTAGATGTAAAATAGAAAGAGACAGGCGCTCTCTTTACAGGCGACGGAAAAGAATAACAGAGCGGTTAAAAGAGGTCAATATATCTGAAATGCGTAGGGAGACACTGGTCAGAGAAATAGCAAGCATCGAACATAAGCTAAAGGAATCTTATAGGAGTCAGGAATCGCGGGAAGAACTAAAAGCCATAAATGAAATCGAAAGAAACCCAAAATATTTCTTCTCCTATACCAAATCAAAGTCGAGAACAACGTCCAGTATTGGGCCCCTACTTAAACAAGATGGGTCCTACACAGATGACAGCAAGGAAATGAGTGAGCTACTCAAGTCCCAATACCTGGAGTTTACCTGGAGAGAGTTCCGGGGGTCAACGCCCCCGCGGCCCGGTCTGTGACCAGGCCTCCTGGTGGATCAGAGCCTGATCAACCAGGCTGTTGCTGCTGGCTGCACGCAAACCAACGTACGAGCCACAGCCCGGCTGATCAGGAACTGACTTTAGGTGCTTGTCCAGTGCCAGCTTGAAGACTGCCAGGGGTCTGTTGGTAATCCCCCTTATGTGTGCTGGGAGGCAGTTGAACAGTCTCGGGCCCCTGACACTTATTGTATGGTCTCTTAACGTGCTAGTGACACCCCTGCTTTTCATTGGGGGGATGGTGCATCGTCTGCCAAGTCTTTTGCTTTCGTAGTGAGTGATTTTCGTGTGCAAGTTCGATACTAGTCCCTCTAGGATTTTCCAGGTGTATATAATCATGTATCTCTCCCTCCTGCGTTCCAGGGAATACAGGTTTAGGAACCTCAAGCGCTCCCAGTAATTGAGGTGTTTTATCTCCGTTATGCGCGCCGTGAAAGTTCTCTGTACATTTTCTAGGTCGGCAATTTCACCTGCCTTGAAAGGTGCTGTTAGTGTGCAGCAATATTCCAGCCTAGATAGAACAAGTGACCTGAAGAGTGTCATCATGGGCTTGGCCTCCCTAGTTTTGAAGGTTCTCATTATCCATCCTGTCATTTTTCTAGCAGATGCGATTGATACAATGTTATGGTCCTTGAAGGTGAGATCCTTCGACATGATCACTCCCAGGTCTTTGACGTTGGTGTTTCGCTCTATTTTGTGGCCAGAATTTGTTTTGTACTCTGATGAAGATTTAATTTCCTCATGTTTACCATATCTGAGTAATTGAAATTTCTCATCGTTGAACTTCATATTGTTTTCTGCAGCCCACTGAAAGATTTGGTTGATGTCCGCCTGGAGCCTTGCAGTGTCTGCAATGGAAGACACTGTCATGCAGATTCGGGTGTCATCTGCAAAGGAAGACACGGTGCTGTGGCTAACATCCTTGTCTATGTCGGATATGAGGATGAGGAACAAGATGGGAGCGAGTACTGTGCCTTGTGGAACAGAGCTTTTCACCGTAGCTGCCTCGGACTTTGCTCTGTTGACGACTACTCTCTGTGTTCTGTTAGTGAGGAAATTATAGATCCATCGACCGACTTTTCCTGTTATTCCTTTAGCACGCATTTTGTGCGCTATTACGCCATGGTCACACTTGTCGAAGGCTTTTGCAAAGTCTGTATATATTACATCTGCATTCTTTTTGTCTTCTAGTGCATTTAGGACCTTGTCGTAGTGATCCAATAGTTGAGACAGACAGGAGCGACCTGTTCTAAACCCATGTTGCCCTGGGTTGTGTAACTGATGGGTTTCTAGATGGGTGGTGATCTTGCTTCTTAGGACCCTTTCAAAGATTTTTATGATATGGGATGTTAGTGCTATTGGTCTGTAGTTTTTGCTGTTGCTTTACTGCCCCCTTTGTGGAGTGGGGCTATGTCTGTTGTTTTTAGTAACTGTGGGACGACCCCCGTGTCCATGCTCCCTCTCCATAGGATGGAAAAGGCTCGTGATAGGGGCTTCTTGCAGTTCTTGATGAACACAGAGTTCCATGAGTCTGGCCCTGGGGCAGAGTGCATGGGCATGTCATTTATCGCCTGTTCGAAGTCATTTGGCGTCAGGATAACATCGGATAGGCTTGTGTTAATCAAATTTTGTGGCTCTCTCATAAAAAATTCATTTTGATCTTCGACTCTCAGTCTGGTTAGCGGCTTGCTAAAAACTGAGTCATATTGGGACTTGAGTAGCTCACTCATTTCCTTGCTGTCATCTGTGTAGGACCCATCTTGTTTAAGTAGGGGCCCAATACTGGACGTTGTTCTCGATTTTGATTTGGCATAGGAGAAGAAATACTTTGGGTTTCTTTCGATTTCATTTATGGCTTTTAGTTCTTCCCGCGATTCCTGACTCCTAAAGAATTCTTTTAGCTTAAGTTCGATGCTTGCTATTTCTCTGACCAGTGTCTCCCTACGCATTTCAGATAGATTGACCTCTTTTAGCCGCTCTGTTATTCTTTTCCGTCGCCTGTAAAGGGAGCGCCTGTCTCTTTCTATTTTACATCTACTCCTCCTTTTTCTTAGAGGAATAAGCCTTGTGCATACATCGAGTGCCACCGAGTTAATCTGTTCTAGGCATAAGTTGGGGTCTGTGTTGCTTAGTATATCTTCCCAGCTTATATCGGTTAGGACTTGGTTTACTTGGTCCCACTTTATGTTTTTGTTATTGAAGTTGAATTTGGTGAATGCTCCCTCGTGACTAGTCTCATTATGTCGGTCTGGGGGCTCCACGCATACATGTCTGAACCTCAATTATGTTGTGATCTCAGTATATTGTTTTTGATATGGTGACATTTCTTATCAGATCATCATTGTTAGTGAAGATGAGGTCTAGTGTATTCTCCAGTCTAGTAGGCTCCATTATTTGCTGGTTTAAATTGAATTTTGTGCAGAGATTTAAAAGCTCGTGTGAGTGTGAGTTTTCATCAGAGCTGCCTCCTGGTGTTATTACTGCAACAATATTATTTGCTATATTCCTCCATTTTAGGTGCCTTAAGTTGAAATCCCCCAGGAGCAAGATGTTGGGTGCAGGAGCTGGAAGATTTTCCAGACAGTGGTCAATTTTTAACAGCTGTTCCTGGAATTGCTGGGATGTTGCATCCGGAGGCTTGTAGACTACCACAATGACTAGGTTTTGGTTCTCGACCTTTACTGCTAAAACTTCCACTACATCATTTGAGGCATTAAGCAGTTCTGTGCAAACAAGTGACTCTGCAATGTACAGGCCAACCCCCCCCCTTTTGCCTGTTCACTCTGTCACATCTGTATAGGTTGTAACCTGGGATCCATATTTCGTTGTCCAAGTGATCCTTTATGTTGGTCTCAGTGAAAGCCGCGAATATTGCCTTTGCCTCTGCAAGCAGTCCACGGATGAAAGGTATTTTGTTGTTTGTTGCTGGCTTTAGACCCTGTATATTTGCAAAGAAGAATGTTATCGGACTGGTGGTATTGTTGGTACTGGGGGGGGATCAATATGACTCAGTTTTTAGCAAGCCCCTAACCAGACTGAGAGTCGAAGATCAAAATTAATTTTTTATGGGAGAGCCACAGAATTTGGTTAACACAAGCCTGTCCGATGTTATCCTGACACCAAATGACTTCGAACAGGCGATAAATGACATGCCCATGCACTCTGCCTCAGGGCCAGACTCATGGAACTCCGTGTTCATCAAGAACTGCAAGAAGCCCCTTTCACGAGCCTTTACCATCCTATGGAGAGGGAGCATTGACACGGGGGTCGTCCCACAGTTACTAAAAACAACAGACATAGCCCCACTCCACAAAGGGGGCAGTAAAGCAACAGCAAAGAACTACAGACCGATAGCACTAACATCCCATATCATAAAAATCTTTGAAAGGGTCCTAAGAAGCAAGATCACCACCCATCTAGAAACCCATCAGTTACACAACACAGGGCAACATGGGTTTAGAACAGGTCGCTCTTGTCTGTCTCAACTATTGGATCACTACGACAAGGTCCTAGATGCACTAGAAGACAAAAAGAATGCAGATGTAATATATACAGACTTTGCAAAAGCCTTCGACAAGTGTGATCATGGCATAATAGCGCACAAAATGCGTGCTAAAGGAATAACAGGAAAAGTCGGTCGATGGATCTATAATTTCCTCACTATCAGAACACAGAGAGTAGTAGTCAACAGAGTAAAGTCCGAGGCAGCTACGGTGAAAAGCTCTGTTCCACAAGGCACAGTACTCGCTCCCATCTTGTTCCTCATCCTCATATCTGACATAGACAAGGATGTCAGCCACAGCACCGTGTCTTCCTTTGCAGATGACACCCGAATCTGCATGACAGTGTCTTCCATTGCAGACACTGCAAGGCTCCAGGCGGACATCAACCAAATCTTTCAGTGGGCTGCAGAAAACAATATGAAGTTCAACGATGAGAAATTTCAATTACTCAGATATGGTAAACACGAGGAAATTAAATCTTCATCAGAGTACAAAACAAATTCTGGCCACAAAATAGAGCGAAACACCAACGTCAAAGACCTGGGAGTGATTATGTCGGAGGATCTCACCTTCAAGGACCATAACATTGTATCAATCGCATCTTCTAGAAAAATGACAGGATGGATAATGAGAACCTTCAAAACTAGGGAGGCCAAGCCCATGATGACACTCTTCAGGTCACTTGTTCTATCTAGGCTGGAATATTGCTGCACACTAACAGCACCTTTCAAGGCAGGTGAAATTGCTGACCTAGAAAATGTACAGAGAACCTTCACGGCGCGCATAACGGAGATAAAACACCTGAATTACTGGGAGCGCTTGAGGTTCCAAAACCTGACTCAAGAAATCGTAATGACACGATTGCAAACAAACCATACCCCCGGCCGGGATTGAACCCGCGGTCATAGAGTCTCAATGACCGCGGGTTCAATCCCGGCCGGGGGTATGGTTTCCTAAACCTGCATTCCCTGGAACGCAGGCGGGAGAGATACATGATTGTATACACCTGGAAAATCCTAGAGGGACTAGTACCGAACTTGCACACGAAAATCACTCACTACGAAAGCAAAAGACTTGGCAGACGATGCAACATCCCCCCAATGAAAAGCAGGGGTGTCACTAGCACGTTAAGAGACCATACAATAAGTGTCAGGGGCCCGAGACTGTTCAACTGCCTCCCAGCATACATAAGGGGGATTACCAACAGACCCCTGGCAGTCTTCAAGCAGGCACTGGACAAGCACCTAAAGTCGGTACCTGACCAGCCGGGCTGTGGCTCGTACGTTGGTTTGCGTGCAGCCAGCAGTAACAGCCTGGTTGATCAGGCTCCGATCCACCAGGAGGCCTGGTCACAGACCGGGCCGCGGGGGCGTTGATCCCCGGAACTCTCTCCAGGTAAACTCCAGGTAGTGGTCCAGTAGTCATATCATAGTGGTCCAGTAGTTGTGTCATAGTGGTCCAGTAGTTATATCATAGTGGTCCAGTAGTTGTGTCATAGTAGTCCAGTAGTTATATCATAGTGGTCCAGTAATCATATCATAGTGGTCCAGTAGTTGTGTCATAGTGGTCCAGTAGTTATATCATAGTGGTCCAGTAATCATATAGTGGTCCAGTAGTTATATCATAGTGGTCCAGTAATCATATCATAGTGGTCCAGTAGTTGTGTCATAGTGGTCCAGTAGTTATATCATAGTGGTCCAGTAATCATATCATAGTGGTCCAGTAGTTGTGTCATAGTGGTCCAGTAGTTATATCATAGTGGTCCAGTAATCATATCATAGTGGTCCAGTAGTCATATCATAGTGGTCCAGTAGTTGTGTCATAGTGGTCCAGTAGTTATATCATAGTGGTCCAGTAATCATATCATTGTGGTCCAGTAGTTGTGTCATAGTGGTCCAGTAGTTATATCATAGTGGTCCAGTAATCATATCATAGTGGTCCAGTAGTTGTGTCATAGTGGTCCAGTAGTTGTGTCATAGTGGTCCAGTAGTCATATCATAGTGGTCCAGTAATCATATCATAGTGGTCCAGTAGTTATATCATAGTGGTCCAGTAGTTATATTATAGTGGTCCAGTAGTTGTGTCGTAGTAGTCCAGTAGTCATATCATAGTGGTCCAGTAATCATATCATAGTGGTCCAGTAGTCATATCATAGTGGTGCAGTAGTCATATCATAGTGGTCCAGTAGTTGTGTCATAGTGGTCCAGTAGTTACATCATAGTGGTCCAGTAATCATATCATAGTGGTCCAGTAGTTATATCATAGTGGTCCAGTAGTTATATTATAGTGGTCCAGTAGTTATATCATAGTGGTCCAGTAGTTATATCATAGTGGTCCAGTAGTTATATCATAGTGGTCCAGTAGTTATATCATAGTGGTCCAGTAGTTATATCATAGTGGTCCAGTAGTTGTGTCATAGTGGTCCAGTAGTTATATCATAGTGGTCCAGTAGTTATATCATAGTGGTCCAGTAGTTATATCATAGTGGTCCAGTAATCATATCATAGTGGTCCAGTAGTTATATTATAGTGGTCCAGTAGTTGTGTCATAGTGGTCCAGTAGTTATATCATAGTGGTCCAGTAGTTATATCATAGTGGTCCAGTAGTTATATCATAGTGGTCCAGTAATCATATCATAGTGGTCCAGTAGTTATATTATAGTGGTCCAGTAGTTGTGTCATAGTGGTCCAGTAGTCATATCATTGTGGTCCAGTAATCATATCATAGTGGTCCAGTAGTTATATCATAGTGGTCCAGTAGTCATATCATAGTGGTCCAGTAGTTATATCATAGTGGTCCATATCATAGTGGTCCAGTAGTTATATCATAGTGGTCCAGTAGTCATATCATAGTGGTCCAGTAGTTATATCATAGTCCAGTAGTCATATCATAGTGGTCCAGTAGTTATATCATAGTGGTCCAGTAGTTATATCATAGTGGTCCAGTATAGTGGTCCAGTAGTTATATCATAGTGGTCCAGTAGTCATAGTGGTCCAGTAGTTATATCATAGTGGTCCAGTAGTCATATCATAGTTGTCCAGTAGTCATATCATAGTGGTCCAGTAGTTATATCATAGTGGTCCAGTAGTCATATCATAGTGGTCCAGTAGTTATATCATAGTGGTCCAGTAGTCATATCATAGTGGTCCAGTAGTTATATCATAGTGGTCCAGTAGTCATATCATAGTGGTCCAGTAGTTATATCATAGTGGTCCAGTAGTTATATCATAGTGGTCCAGTAGTCATATCATAGTGGTCCAGTAGTTATATCATAGTGGTCCAGTAGTAGTGGTCCAGTAGTTATATCATAGTGGTCCAGTAGTTATATCATAGTGGTCCAGTAGTCATATCATAGTGGTCCAGTAGTTATATCATAGTGGTCCAGTAGTCATATCATAGTGGTCCAGTAGTCATATCATAGTGGTCCAGTAGTCATATCATAGTGGTCCAGTAGTCATATCATAGTGGTCCAGTAGTCATATCATAGTGGTCCAGTAGTTATATCATAGTGGTCCAGTAGTTATATCATAGTGGTCCAGTAGTCATATCATAGTGGTCCAGTAGTCATATCATAGTGGTCCAGTAGTCATATCATAGTGGTCCAGTAGTTATATCATAGTGGTCATATCATAGTGGTCCAGTAGTCATATCATAGTGGTCCAGTAGTCATATCATAGTGGTCCAGTAGTCATATCATAGTGGTCCAGTAGTCATATCATAGTGGTCCAGTAGTCATATCATAGTGGTCCAGTAGTCATATCATAGTGGTCCAGTAGTCATATCATAGTGGTCCATAGTGGTCCAGTAGTCATATCATAGTCATATCATATCATAGTGGTCCATAGTAGTTCATATCATAGTTATATCATAGTGGTCCAGTAGTCATAGTGGTCCAGTAGTCATATCATAGTGGTCCAGTAGTTATATCATAGTGGTCCAGTAGTCATATAGTGGTCCAGTAGTTATATCATAGTGGTCCAGTAGTTATATCATAGTGGTCCAGTAGTCATATCATAGTGGTCCAGTAGTTATATCATAGTGGTCCAGTAGTCATATCATAGTGGTCCAGGTCCATAGTAGTAGTCATATCATAGTGGTCCAGTAGTCATATCATAGTGGTCCAGTAGTCATATCATAGTGGTCCAGTAGTTATATCATAGTGGTCCAGTAGTCATATCATAGTGGTCCAGTAGTCATATCATAGTGGTCCAGTAGTCATATCATAGTGGTCCATATCATAGTGGTCCAGTAGTTATATCATAGTGGTCCAGTAGTAGTGGTCCAGTAGTTATATCATAGTGGTCCAGTAGTTATATCATAGTGGTCCAGTAGTCATATCATAGTGGTCCAGTAGTTATATCATAGTGGTCCAGTAGTCATATCATAGTGGTCCAGTAGTCATATCATAGTGGTCCAGTAGTTATATCATAGTGGTCCAGTAGTCATATCATAGTGGTCCAGTAGTCATATCATAGTGGTCCAGTAGTCATATCATAGTGGTCCAGTAGTCATATCATAGTGGTCCAGTAGTTATATCATAGTGGTCCAGTAGTCATATCATAGTGGTCCAGTAGTTATATCATAGTGGTAGTCATATCATAGTGGTCCAGTAGTCATATCATAGTGGTCCAGTAGTCATATCCAGTAGTTATATCATAGTGGTCCAGTAGTTATATCATAGTGGTCCAGTAGTTATATCATAGTGGTCCAGTAGTCATATCATAGTGGTCCAGTAGTTGTGTCATAGTGGTCCAGTAGTTATATCATAGTGGTCCAGTAGTTATATCATAGTGGTCCAGTAGTCATATCATAGTGGTCCAGTAGTTATGAGAGGCAGGATCGACCTGCTATAAACCCATGCTATCCTTGTTACAATTTCAATATTCACATTTGTACTATATGGGTATATATATATATATATATATATATATATATATATATATATATATATATATATATATATATATATATATATATATATATATATATATATATATATATATATACATACACATGTATGCATGTATATATATATATATATATATATATGTCGTGCCGAATAGGTAAAATTAGTTAATTAGCAAGAACTCATTTAAAATTAAGTTCTTTCTAAAATTTTCTCTTATACGTTTAAAGATGTATTTTTTCATTTATGTTAATGTAAAAATTAATAATTTTGTACCAAAAGCACCTTAGAAAACTTGCCTAACCTTATTATAACAAGCGAAATTAATTTAGCCTAATCAACTAAATATATTTTAAATAAATTTATGTTATTATTATTATTATGATCAAGGGGGAAGCGCTAAACCCGGAGGGCTATACAGCGCCTGGGGGGATGTGGAAGGCATTCAGGCTTAATTCGGGGAACTGGAGCACAGATCCAAACCTGGAGTTTACCTGGAGAGAGTTTCGGGGGTCAACGCCCCCGCGGCCCGGTCTGTGACCAGGCCTCCTGGTGGATCAGCGCCTGATCAACCAGGCTGTTGCTGCTGGCTGCACGCAAACCAACGTACGAGCCACAGCCCGGCTGATCAGGAACTGACTTTAGTTGCTTGTCCAGTGCCAGCTTGAAGACTGCCAGGGGTCTGTTGGTAATCCCCCTTATGTGTGCTGGGAGGCAGTTGAACAGTCTCGGGCCCCTGACACTTATTGTATGGTCTCTTAACGTGCTAGTGACACCCCTGCTTTTCATTGGGGGGATGGTGCATCGTCTGCCAAGTCTTTTGCTTTCGTAGTGAGTGATTTTCGTGTGCAAGTTTGGTACTAGTCCCTCTAGGATTTTCCAGGTGTATATAATCATGTATCTCTCCCTCCTGCGTTCCAGGGAATACAGGTTTAGAAACCTCAAGCGCTCCCAGTAATTGAGGTGTTTTATCTCCGTTATGCGCGCCGTGAAAGTTCTCTGTACATTTTCTAGGTCGGCAATTTCACCTGCCTTGAAAGGTGCTGTTAGAGTGCAGCAATATTCCAGCCTAGATAGAACAAGTGACCTGAAGAGTGTCATCATGGGCTTGGCCTCCCTAGTTTTGAAGGTTCTCATTATCCATCCTGTCATTTTTCTAGCAGATGCGATTGATACAATGTTATGGTCCTTGAAGGTGAGATCCTCCGACATAATCACTCCTAGGTCTTTGACGTTGGTGTTTCGCTCTATTTTGTGGCCAGAATTTGTTTTGTACTCTGATGAAGATTTAATTTCCTCATGTTTACCATATCTGAGTAATTGAAATTTCTCATCGTTGAACTTCATATTGTTTTCTGCAGCCCACTGAAAGATTTGGTTGATGTCCGCCTGGAGCCTTTCAGTGTCTGCAATGGAAGACACTGTCATGCAGATTCGGGTGTCATCTGCAAAGGAAGACACGGTGCTGTGGCTGACATCCTTGTCTATGTCGGATATGAGGATGAGGAACAAGATGGGAGCTAGTACTGTGCCTTGTGGGACAGAGCTTTTCACCGTAGCTGCCTCGGACTTTACTCTGTTGACGACTACTCTCTGTGTTCTGTTAGTGAGGAAATTATAGATCCATCGACCGACTTTTCCTGTTATTCCTTTAGCGCGCATTTTGTGCGCTATTACGCCATGGTCACACTTGTCGAAGGCTTTTGCAAAGTCTGTATATATTACATCTGCATTCTTTTTGTCTTCTAGTGCATTTAGGACCTTGTCGTAGTGATCCAGTAGTTGAGACAGACAGGAGCGACCTGTTCTAAACCCATGTTGCCCTGGGTTGTGTAACTGATGGGTTTCTAGATGGGTGGTGATCTTGCTTCTTAGGACCCTTTCAAAGATTTTTATGATATGGGATGTTAGTGCTATTGGTCTGTAGTTCTTTGCTGTTGCTTTACTGCCCCCTTTGTGGAGTGGGGCTATGTCTGTTGTTTTTAGTAACTGAGGGACGACCCCCGTGTCCATGCTCCCTCTCCATAGGATGGAAAAGGCTCGTGATAGGGGCTTCTTGCAGTTCTTGATGAACACAGAGTTCCATGAGTCTGGCCCTGGGGCAGAGTGCATGGGCATGTCATTTATCGCCTGTTCGAAGTCATTTGGCGTCAGGATAACATCGGATAGGCTTGTGTTAGTCAAATTTTGTGGCTCTCTCATAAAAAATTCATTTTGGTCTTCGACTCTCAGTCTGGTTAGCGGCTTGCTAAAAACTGAGTCATATTGGGACTTGAGTAGCTCACTCATTTCCTTGCTGTCATCTGTGTAGGACCCATCTTGTTTAAGTAGGGGCCCAATACTGGACGTTGTTCTCGATTTTGATTTGGCATAGGAGAAGAAATACTTTGGGTTTCTTTCGATTTCATTTATGGCTTTTAGTTCTTCCCGCGATTCCTGACTCCTAAAGGATTCTTTTAGCTTAAGTTCGATGCTTGCTATTTCTCTGACCAGTGTCTCCCTGCGCATTTCAGATATATTGACCTCTTTTAGCCGCTCTGTTATTCTTTTCCGTCGCCTGTAAAGGGAGCGCCTGTCTCTTTCTATTTTACATCTACTCCTCCTTTTTCTTAGAGGAATAAGCCTTGTGCATACATCGAGTGCCACCGAGTTAATCTGTTCTAGGCATAAGTTTGGGTCTGTGTTGCTTAGTATATCTTCCCAGCTTATATCGGTTAGGACTTGGTTTACTTGGTCCCACTTTATGTTTTTGTTATTGAAGTTGAATTTGGTGAATGCTCCCTCGTGACTAGTCTCATTTTGTCGGTCTGGGGCTCCATGCATACATGTCTGAACCTCAATTATGTTGTGATCTGAGTATATTGTTTTTGATATGGTGACATTTCTTATCAGATCATCATTGTTAGTGAAGATGAGGTCTAGTGTATTCTCCAGTCTTGTAGGCTCTATTATTTGCTGGTTTAAATTGAATTTTGTGCAGAGATTTAAAAGCTCGTGTGAGTGTGAGTTTTCATCAGAGCTGCCTCCTGGTGTTATTACTGCAACAATATTATTTGCTATATTCCTCCATTTTAGGTGCCTTAAGTTGAAATCCCCCAGGAGCAAGATGTTGGGTGCAGGAGCTGGAAGATTTTCCAGACAGTGGTCAATTTTTAACAGCTGTTCCTGGAATTGCTGGGATGTTGCATCCGGAGGCTTGTAGACTACCACAATGACTAGGTTTTGGTTCTCGACCTTTACTGCTAAAACTTCCACTACGTCATTTGAGGCATTAAGCAGTTCTGTGCAAACAAGTGACTCTGCAATGTACAGGCCAACCCCCCCCTTTTGCCTGTTCACTCTGTCGCATCTGTATAGGTTGTAACCTGGGATCCATACTTCGTTGTCCAAGTGATCCTTTATGTGGGTCTCAGTGAAAGCCGCGAACATTGCCTTTGCCTCTGCAAGCAGTCCACGGATGAAAGGTATTTTGTTGTTTGTAGCTGGCTTTAGACCCTGTATATTTGCAAAGAAGAATGTTATCGGACTGGTGGTATTGTTGGTACTGGGGGGGGGATTTTTTTTCCGGCATTAGTATCTGTATCTGTTGGTTTGGAGTGGAGGCCATCGACTGTGGTTCCACTCCAGGAATGACTGGATTTGGTGTACGATTTCTGCCATTTCCTGCCAGTTTTTTTTCCTTCCTGGCACTAAAAAACCTCTCCCTCTTGAGTGGCTGTGGCTACCCAGGTTTTCCCATGGCCTGGATGTTTTGTATCTTTTTGTCCCCTTTAGATGGTATGCCTGGCAATTTAAGTTATAGCACAGTCTTTCCTGTACTGAAGAGGTACACATTTCAGGGTGAAAAAGCTTACAGGAAGGGAGTTTGCATTTTCCTGTTTTCATATGGGCATGGCATTTTCTAGGGTGGTCATAGTTGCATGTCCCATCTGTTTTTCCAGATTTCCCATGCCAGCAGATACCAAGTGCATAGTATGTGCACAGGCTTGGTTTCCGCTTGCCTTGGGTTTCTGTGACTGTATTCCCTGTTGGTGCATGTTTCCCTGTCTTACTTCTATCCTCCCTAGCACCAACAATGGAGCTCCCACCAGTTGTTTTTGGTAATTTATCCTCACTATTGCTATTGGAGTCCTCTTGTTTGCTATTTCCTGCGGTATTTCTAGTTTGCAATATTGGTTTTATCTTATCTTTGACTACACTTGTTTCCCTACTATGGCTCCTGTCCCCTATGAGATCATTTATATGTATTCCTTCCTGCGTATAATTCCCGACTACCTGGACAATATCTCCAGCTTCACCATTTCTGTCTCCCAGGACAGTATCTCCAGCTTCACCATTTCTGTCTCCCAGGACAGCACCTCCAGCTTCACCATTACTGTCTCCCAGGACAGTATCTCCAGCTTCACCATTTCTGTCTCCCAGGACAGCACCTCCAGCTTCACCATTTCTGTCTCCCAGGACAGTATCTCCAGCTTCACCATTTCTGTCTCCCAGGACAGCACCTCCAGCTTCACCATTACTGTCTCCCAGGACAGCACCTCCAGCTTCACCATTACTGTCTCCCAGGACAGCACTATCAGCCCCACATTTACTGACTACCAGGACATCACCTCCAGCCTTACAGTTTATGACTACATGGCCAGTATCAAGGGCAGTACCATTCAGCCCAGACATTTTATGTTCCCATCTGTTGTAGAAAGCTTCCAGGTTTTCTATGAAAGCAGCTTTGATGTTGTCCTCTTTTAATACCCTTGTGATTTTAGTCCACAGATTTTCCTCATTTGAGCATACCCAAAAACACTTCTCTGTTTTAATACTGCTTGTAGCTAGTTCTGGGATATCTGCACAAGGGGCGTGACACCAATTTCCACAAAAATGACAATTTATCCATGTGGAAGCCCGTTTGTTTGACTGACCACAGACTACACAGGGCTTCATAATGATTTGAATGGTTGATTTACTGCAAATTCTACTAGCAACCTCTTGAAAATTCTATTAATAACCTTAAATGAAGCTCTAGCTATTTGTATTTCTGTTTCTAACTCTTTTTGTATATTGGACAGCTTACCGTCACGTTCCTGATTTTTAATGTTTGTGTTTATAGGGCGCCTACAACCCCATCCGTTTACAGTCTGCTTTATTGTCCAACGAAACTGTTTGAAACCAGTCCCGGGTTCGGACCAGTCAAGGGTTCGGACCAGGCAAGGGTTCGGGCCAGACGATCTGCTCTGATCAGTGGGTCACTTATTTAAAACATACTGGTCGGTGATTTGAGCTAACACATGAAGGATCTACTGGAAATTATCTACCCGAGTAATATGTGATTTGACTGATATAAAAGTATAACTTGCGTGTTGAAGAGCCGGTGATATCTGGCAGCTCCTACAATGACGAACGGTCACCTCCTTGTTTATCAATCGCTGTATCTGGCTTTTCTCTTTTTTTTTTTTTTTTTTTTTTTTCTTTTTTCCGTCTCCACCACAATAAATGCTATATTATCACTATAGTTGACTGGTGCAAATTTTGGAGGAAGGACGCTTTTTCTGTAGTAATAATTGCTTCTCGTTGTGTATATTGCGACTGCTGGTAACTACAGGTTATATGAAATTCACAGTAACGTCTCGTATTTCAAGAAAAAGAAACTAATGAAAGTCACTCCACTCCACTAAGTACCATTATAATACTGGTTAGTTGCTACTACAACACTGTATTCTGCTAATCACTGGTATCACTAGTTATATGCGAGTACACTGGCAAGCCAGGAAGATTATTAAAAACAGCTGACCTGTGGTATGTTCTGGCGACTTCTGGCACCTGCCTCTATAGGCTTATCACTTCATTTACAAATTCACCTGTTTTCAAATGACACTTTAGCCTTTATCATCAATATACTAGGGAGCCCCTGTAGTATACACTATACACTATGTATACTCAATGTTATCAGGGAGACTTTCTTTCCTCTGACATGAAAAGTTCAATTATTATTTTTTTTTTCACACGGGACAGGCCTATGATTCCCCTCTGGCAGTAAACTCTGCTAGTGCACACTAATTCTCCTTTTTTGACTCAGTATATAATGTTTTCCGCCCAAGATTTGTTCCAGGCGCTAGAGGGATGTATCGTATAGGATTGATGACACAAATTAAAGTTCTAGCACGTAAGAGCGACCGTGAAAACACGAAAAACCCGGGGCACAACGAGGCACGCTGACACGCGTGAGATTTAGACATGACAAGACCCGCGTCAGGAAATACTTGTCCTGTTTCTTGACGAACCTTACCTAACTTAAGTTTTACGTATTCAGTACGACGTATATATTCGAACCCACGTGTGGAGGGTGACACAGCTTCCCAAGTGACGCCTTACACTACTAAGCTACAGAGGCCTCAAAGAGCTGGGTAGCCTTGTTACAAGCCATGTTTCTTCCTGGCTTGCGCACCCGGTGCATAGCTTTTTTTTATTAAGAAAGAATTAAATTGATATATTTAAACTGTTTAAATATCACACTGGGAGTGACACACTAAACGCAGTGTTGCTCGACTTTATACTCAGTTACAGCAGGTGAGATTTTCCTAGAAATGATTTAGCACGCATGTAAAAGTTTAATAAAGGGTTTCCGGTGTTCCTCGTCACCTCTAAAATCAATCAGGAATAATGGCAGTAGTGAGGTTCCATAGAGGTCTCCTGGGGGGCCCAGTGGCCTCCTGGGGGCCCTACTGGTCTCCTGGGGGCCCCAGTGGCCTCCTGGGGGACTCATTGGCCTTCTGGGGGCCCAAGTGGCCTCCTGGGGGCCTCATTGGCCTCCTGGGGGCTCTTGTGGAGGTCCTGGGGAAGGAGGCCTTCCCTGGGGCCTCCTCTAGGAGTTGGCAGATAAAGAAATGGTCATATCTTCCTTGTTTCTTGTTCAATTTCCTCCGTCAAAACTTCTGTGGATATGTAGTTTAATAGATCAAGAAATTAACACAGTTTCCACCAATTTCTGGTTTACCTCATTATTACCCCTTTCTGGGGGTTCACTAACTGATTGTTCGTTTATAACTGGTTGTGAATAAATGCAGATTAGCTTAAAAAGGGATACAAGTTTTTATTACGTATTTGAAACTGGACTCTAGTGGAAACTTTACTACCGTGGAAAATTTTGTATATTTTCTGTATTTATTTAATATAACAGAAAATGTCATGCTAGAAAAATGATAGGATGGATAATGAGAACCTTCAAAACTAGGGACGCCAAGCCCATGATGATGCTCTTCAAATCGCTTGATCTCTCTAGGCTGGAATACTGCTGTACACTAACTGCCCCCTTCAAGGCTGGCGACATTACTGACCTGGAGAGTGTACAAAGAACTTTTACGGCACACATAAGTGCGATAAGGCACCTAAATTACTGGGAACGGTTGAAGGTCCTTGATCTGTATTCCCTGGAACACAGGCGAGAGAGATACATAATAATATACACTTGGAAGGCCCTGGAGAAATTAGTACCAAACCTGCACACGAAAATCACTCCATATGAAAGCAAAAGACTCGGCAGGGGCGCCACGAGTACACTGAGAGACAACACAATAAGTGTCAGGGGCCCAAGACTGTTCAACTGCCTCCCAGCATACATAAGGGGGATTACCAGTAGACCCCCGACTGTCTTCAAGAAGGCACTGGACAGGCACCTAAAGTCAGTACCTGACCAAACAGGCTGTGGTTCGTACATCAGCTTGCTTGCAGCCAGCAGTACCAGCCTGGTTGATCAGACCCTGATCCACCATGAGGCCTGGTCTCAGACCGAGCCGCGGGGGCGTTGACCCCCGAAACCCTCTGCAGGTAAACTCCAGGTAATAATGAGAGATTCACTAAGGGAGAGTATAATATAAGCTATAAGTAAACATATATACTTAATTGTTCAGCAATTTCTTAATTTTACTCTCTAAGCTTTAACTGATTAAGATAAACTGAATAATGTTGGAAATAATTGAGGAATGATTAATTTGTTGTGTGAGTCTCGTGAAAGTAACAGGTAAGTGATGACACACACACACACACACACACACACACACACACACACACACACACACACACACACACACACACACACACAGAGATGGTACAAAGGCGAAAGGAGGAAAGAGAGGGGATGGAGAAGACAGACAGGAGATCCCAGACCCAGGAAGAAGATCTAATACAGCCTCCCTCACAACTTTCTATAGAAGCCTCCCAACCAGGTCAACCCCAGTGCAACCAAACACTCTAAATCAAAACACCCATGCCACATCCAATGCCCCCACCCACTACATTACAAACTTCACCCCCACAGCAACAACCCATAGTTCCTTACCAGGTCTCCCACTTCCCCAACCCCAATATACTTCCCAGACTACAGTCTTAGAAAAGAAGTTGAAGGTGTGGTATACAAATGCAGATGGAATAACAAACAAGTATGAGGAGTGGCACGAAAGAATCAAAGAGACATCCCCAGACATAATAGCACTCACAGAAACAAAACTCACCAGAATAATAACAGATTCAATCTTTCCATCCGGATATCAAATCTTCAGGAAAGACAGAGGGAGGAGAGGGGGAGGAGGAGTTGCACTGCTCATTAAAAACCAGTGGGGTTTTGAGAAAATGGAAGGAATGGATGGCATGGGCGAAAGGGACTACTTAGTAGGAACAATCCAGTCTGAGGGACATAAGGTGATAATTGCAGTAATGTACAACCCACCACAGAACTGCAGGAGGCCAAGAGAAGAATACGATGAGAGCAACAGAGCAATGATCAACACACTAGCCGAGGTGGCCAGGAGAGCACACATGGGGGGAGCAAAGTTACTAGTTATGGGTGATTTCAATCACAAGGAGATTGACTGGGAAAACCTGGAGCCCCATGGGGGTCCCGAAACATGGAGAGCCAAGATGATGGATGTGGTACTGGAGAACCTCATGCATCAACATGTTAGAGACACTACCAGAGAGAGAGGAGAGGATGAACCAGCAAGGTTGGACCTTGTATTCACCATGAGTAGTTCGGACATCGAGGGTATCATGTATGAAAGGCCCCTGGGAGCTAGTGATCATGTGGTTCTGTGCTTCGACTACATAGTTGAGCTCCAAGTGGAGAGAGTAGCAGGAATAGGCTGGGAAAAACCAAACTACAAAAGGGGGAACTACTCAGGCATGAGGAACTTCCTTCAAGACATTCAGTGGGAGAGGGAACTGACAGGAAAACCAGTACAAGAAATGATGGACTATGTAGCAACAAAATGCAAGGAGGCAGAGGAGAGGTTTGTTCCCAAGGGAAACAGAAATAATGGGAAGAACAGAACGAGTCCTTGGTTCACCCAAAGGTGTAGGGAGGCAAAAAACTAGGTGTAATAGAGAATGGAAAAGGTACAGAAGACAGAGAACTCAGGAAAATAAAGAAATCAGCCGAAGAGCCAGAAACGAATATGCACAGATAAGAAGGGAGGCTCAGAGACAATATGAAAATGACATAGCATCAAAAGTAAAGACTGACCCGAAGCTGTTGTACAGCCACATCAGGAGGAAAACAACAGTCAAGGACCAGGTAATCAGACTGAGGAAGGGTGATGGGGAATTCACAAGAAACGACCGAGAGGTATGTCAGGAGCTCAACACAAGATTTAAAGAGGTATTTACAGTGGAAACCAGTAGGACTCCAAGAAATCAGAACAGGGGGGCACACCAGCAAGTGCTGGATGAGGTACATATAACCAAGGAGGAGGTGAAGAAGCTGCTATGCGAACTTGACACCTCAAAGGCAGTGGGACCAGACAACATCTCTCCATGGGTCCTTAAAGAGGGAGCAGAGATATTGTGTGAGCCATTAACAAAGATCTTCAACACATCATTTGAAACTGGGCAACTCCCTGAGGTATGGAAAATGGCAAATGTAGTCCCAATTTTTAAAAAGGGAGACAGACATGAGGCACTAAACTACAGACCTGTATCTCTAACGTGTATAGTATGCAAGGTCATGGAGAAGATCATCAGGAGGAGAGTGGTGGGGCACCTGGAAAGAAACAAGTGTATAATTGACAACCAGCACGGTTTCAGGGAAGGAAAATCCTGTGTCACAAACCTACTAGAGTTTTATGACAAGGTGACAGAAGTAAGACAAGAGAGAGAGGGGTGGATCGACTGCGTATTTTTGGACTGCAAGAAGGCTTTCGACACAGTTCCTCACAAGAGGTTACTGCAAAAGCTAGAGGACCAGGCACACATAACAGGAAAGGCACTGCAATGGATCAGAGAATATCTGACAGGGAGGAAACAACGAGTCATGGTACGCGACGAGGTGTCAGAGTGGGCGCCTGTGACAAGCGGGGTTCCACAGGGGTCAGTCCTAGGACCTGTGCTGTTCTTGGTATACGTGAACGACATAACGGAAGGGATAGACTCAGAAGTGTCCTTGTTTGCAGACGATGTGAAGTTAATGAGAAGAATCGAATCGGACGAGGATCAGGCAGGACTACAAAGAGATCTGGACAGGCTACAAGCCTGGTCCAGCAACTGGCTCCTAGAATTTAACCCTGCCAAATGCAAAGTCATGAAGATTGGGGAAGGGCAAAGAAGACCGAAGACACAATATAGTTTAGATGGCCAAAGACTGCAAACCTCACTAAAGGAAAAAGATCTGGGGGTGAGTATAACACCGAGCATATCTCCTGAGGCGCACATCAATCAGATAACTGCTGCAGCATACGGGCGCCTGGCAAACCTACGGATAGCGTTCCGATACCTCAGTAAGGATTCGTTTAAGACTCTGTACACCATCTACGTCAGGCCCATACTGGAGTATGCAGCACCAGTTTGGAATCCACACCTAGTCAAGCACGTCAAGAAATTAGAGAAAGTGCAAAGGTTTGCAACAAGACTAGTCCCAGAGCTACGGGGATTGTCCTATGAAGAAAGGTTGAGGGAAATCGGCCTGACGACACTGGAGGCCAGGAGGGTCAGGGGAGACATGATAACGACATATAAAATACTGCGCGGAATAGACGAGGTGGACAAAGACGGGATGTTCCAGAGATGGGACACAGACACAAGAGGTCACAATTGGAAGTTGAAGACTCAGATGAATCAAAGGGATGTTAGGAAGTATTTCTTCAGTCATAGAGTAGTCAGGCCATGGAATAGCCTAGAAAGTGATGTGGTGGAGGCAGGAACCATACATAGTTTTAAGGCGAGGTATGATAGAGCTCATGGGGCAGGGAGAGAGAGGACCTAGTAGCAATCAGCGAAGAGGCGGGGCCAGGAGCTGTGACTCGACCCCTGCAACCACAAATAGGTGAGTACAAATAGGTGAGTACACACACACACACACACACACACACTAACTAACTAACTAACACACATGTCACGCAGATGTGGGTGCACAAGGCTCCGAGAACCTTAGAGCTTTTAAGGTGTGCAGTAACTGCTAGCAGTAATCAGTGGTAGTGACAACGTCAGTGAACAATCCTACGAGTGATAACTAAAGTTATTAATTAAAAAAAAAGTCGAGAGGAAGCCTGAAATCATTAATATTTCAAAGTGCCAAACCGTTAGGGGCAGTAGGCACCTGTTGCCACACAGATTCAAATATACAAAGATCAAAGTGAGTGTGGAAGTGGGTGTTCAAGAATTACCAGCGTTTGGATAACAAGTGAAATGTGGGGCACGATACAGTGAGAGTGAAAAAGTTAATAAGCAAAAGGAGAAAGGAAAAATAAAACATATAAAATAGGGAAAGTGGCAGAGTAGGCCTGCTGAAGCAGTGATGTCACAACAAGTTGTGTGCCATTCATATAAAGTGAAGTGTATATAATGTGAAGTGTATACTATCATAAGTGAAAAGTGAAAGCGCGTGAGGAACGCGTGATGTATGAGCATATATGGTTATGAACATCACCGGTAAAGGATCTCCAAAATAGTGATAGAAGGCCTATGTACGACGACTACGTCATCAGCATCTGGCAACTTGTCACTGCACCACTGCCAGTGCAAGTATTACTCATCTATTGTGGTTGCATGTTGGCTCTGGATTCTGGTCTTGCATCACTGTTAGATACTGGTCACTCACTCCTGCAAGCTATTACCAGAATTAGAGTAGAAATAGCATAAAGTGAAGATAGTGTTGACGAGAGTGTGAGGACAGCAGACTAGCGAGGGGCAGCGTAGTATTACTACTGGTAGTTATTAGCAGTATGAATACTTAGGAAGCTAGGAAGTCCTCTCTCAATGTGAGCAAGGAATAGGATAATAACCAGCAGTAATTGATACTTAAATCTAGAAAGGGCAATAAGTGGAGAGAGTAGCAATACTAGGAAAGACTGCTGGGAGTAAATTTGAGCCTACACGACAGAGAGGCATAACAGATCTTTCAACCACAACAACCCCTCCCCTACCCCCCTAACCATCTCTCCCTCACACACATACACACACACAAGGCTAGACATTCATAGAAGCTTTAGATCCAAGTACCAATTTCTGCTTTTTATAACTCAGAATTACTGGTATGTATTAGCAGTATCTCCCCCTCAGACCTCCCCCATACACACGAACACACACATATACACACATACACACACACACACACACACACACACCTGCACTAGGCAAATACACACACACACACACACCTGCACTAGTCAAATACACACACACACACACACACACACACACACACACACACACATGGGGCCAGGAGCTCGGACTCGACCCCCGCAACCTCAACTAGGTGAGTACACACACATACACACACGCACACACACGCACACACACACACACACACACACGTAAGGACCCCGTTATCAAGCGGTCACTCTACCCTCAGCCTTCTTTCCCCTCCCTCCCCTTCTAATCCCATCACACACACACACACCTCCCCCGCTTTTAAGAGTCACTCGTCCTTCTCTCCCCCTCCCCCCTCCCCCCTCCCCCTTAATCCCATCCTTCTCTCTCCCACACATGCACACACATACACAAGCATACATGCACAAGCGCATATACACTTGACACAAACACGCACTCCCCCTTTCCCTAACCACCTCTCCCCCTCCCCCTAGCCACCTACCCCTCCCCCAAACCATCTAACCCCTCCCCCAAACCATCTAACCCCCTCCCCAACCACCTCTCCCCCTCCAATAGCCATCCTCCCCCTCCCCCATAACCATCCATTCCTACTCCCCCTAACCATCTATTCCCCTCCCCCTAACCATCTCTCCCCCTTCCTTCTGTGGAACAATGGGGTAACCTAGAACTAGGATGAGAACAAAGGGCCCGAAGGACGAATCTGGGAGGGAGGACTGTGAGGCAGAGTTCAAAAAAAAGGAGGAAGACTGGGGAAGGAGGCTAGATGAGCTTACAAAGAAGATGGAGGAGAGGTTAGCAGCAGAATCCAGAAGATGGGAGCAACATGCCATAGTAGCAGAAGCCAAGATACAGAGATTAGAAGAGGAGCTGAGACATCTGAAACAGCCTAGAGACAAAGATATTACAGAATAGCATCAGCAATGTCTACATCAGACACAGACAACAGGTCTGAAGGGAGCATGGAAGCTAAACTGTATGCAGAGGTCCTGTCAAACCCACATGGGGCCAAAACAAAGACAGGGAGCACACTAGGACAGAATGAGAGGTTGGAAGACATTGAAGGAACTAGGACATGTGCAGGGACCTTACCAGAGACTTGTGGGGGCCAGGAACAGGTGAGCAGGAAGGACAAACCAATGAGCATAGGGGCCACAGCTAGGGAAGGAACTGAAGGAAGGAACACTCCATGAGAAGGAACTAAAACACCTCAGAGGATGCAATGGGAATCACAGTGGGAGGTGGAAAGGGAGAGATCAGTTTTTGTCTATGGGCTAGATGAAGCTAAAGGGGAAACTTATGAGGAAAGAAAGCAGGAGGAGAAAAAAGTGATTGAAGGTATCATGAAGGTGATAGGTGAGGGAGACATGACCCAGGCTGCCTCTCAAAGTAATTTTCAAGGCAGAATCAACCCGAACCATGATCCTGCAGGAGAAAGTACGGCTGAGAGGCAAAAAGGAGTTCATGAGTGCATACCTCGATCGAGACAGAACACAGGAGGAAAGGATGATACTGAAAGAGAGAGTGCAAAAACGAAAGGAGGAATGGGAGGAAATGAAAAAGAAAAGCAGAATAACACAGGAACAGGTGGAAGGACAAGCACACCCCTAGAAACACCTGCAGAAGGACTCCAACCACGACACCCCCAAGGCAACTGAACAATCCAAACCAACCATCACACACCGATCCCTCTGTTCCCACCCCCGCACCACAAACCTTAGCCCTACAGCAACCCCCTATGGGAGCTCTTCCTCCACCTCCACTGCAACCCCCCACAGGCCCCCACCAGGGCTCCTGCTCTCCCAACCTCAGTATTCCCCCAGGACCACAGTTACAGTATTAGAACAGAAGTTGAAAGTTTGGTACACAAATGCGCATTGATTAACGAATAAACATGAGGAATGGCAAGAAAGAATCAATGAGAAGTCCCCAGACATCATAGCAGATGCAGAAACAAAACTCATGGAGACAATAACAGATGCAATCTTCCCACCAGGATACCAGATCATGAAGAAAGATAGAAGGGGCAGAGGGGGAGGAGGGGTTGCTCTGCTCATAAAAAACCGATGGAAATTCGAGAAAATGGGAGGCATAGACGAGACAGGAGAAAGAGACTACATAGTATGTACACTTCAGTCTGGGGAGCACAAGGTGGTCATTGCAGTGATGTATAATCCACCACAGAACTGCAGGAGGCCAAGAGAGGAATATGAAGACAGCAACAGAGCAATAGTGGACACACTTGCTGAGGTGGCAAGAAGAGCTCACTCCACCAGAGCAAAGTTGCTGGTTATGGGGGATTTCAACCACAGGGAGATTGACTGGGAAAACCTGGAGCCACATGGGGGTCCCGAAACATGGAGAGCCAAGATGTTGGATGTGGTGCTGGAAAACCTCATGCACCAACATGTTAAGGACACTACCAGAGTGAGAGGGGAGGATGAACCAGCAAGATTGGACCTTGTGTTCACTCTGGGCAGTTCAGACATTGAGGACATCAAATATGAGAGTACCCTAGGAGCTAGTGACCACGTGATTCTGTGCTTTGAATACATAGTAGAGTTGCAAGTGGAGAGAGTAACAGGAGTTGAATGGGAAAAGCCTGACTATAAAAGAGGGGACTACATAAGGTTGAGGAACCTCCTGCAGAAGATTCCGTGGGACAGAGAACTAGCAGGAAAACCAGTAAATGAAATGATGGAATATGTAACAACAAAATGCAAGGAGGCAGTGGAAAGGTTTATTCCCAAGGGCAATAGAAACAATGGGAAGACTAGAACGAGCCCCTGGTTTACCCGACGGTGTAAGGAGGCAAAAACAAAGTGCAATAGAGAATGGAAAAAGTACAGAAGGCAGAGAACACATGAAAATAGGGAGATCAGTCGCAGAGCCAGGAACGAGTATGCACAGGTAAGGAGGGAGGCCCAGGGACAGTATGAAAATAACATAGCATCGAAAATCAAGACTGACCCAAAACTGTTGTATAGCCACATCAGGAGGAAGACAACAGTCAAAGACCAGATGATCAGACTGAGGAAAGAAGGTGGAGAACTCACAAGAAATGATCAGGAGGTATGTGAGGAGCTAAACAGGAGATTTAAGGAAATTTTTACAGTAGAGACAGGAAGGGCTCTGGGAAGACAGCACAGAAGGGAACATCAAGAGGGAATATACCAACAAGTGTTGGATGACATACGAACAACCGAGGAGGAGGTGCAGAAGCTGCTAAGTGACCTTGATACCACAAAAGCGATGGGACCGGACAACATCTTCCCATGGGTCCTTAGAGAAGGAGCAGAGATGCTGTGCATACCCCTAACCACAATCTTCAACACATCCCTTAAAACTGGGCAACTACCTGAGAAATGGAAGACAGCAAATGTAGTCCCCATATTTAAGAAAGAAAGCAGAAATGAGGCACTAAACTACAGACCTGTGTCTCTGACATGTATTGTGTGCAAAGTCATGGAGAAGATTATCAGGAGGAGAGTGGTGGAGCACCTGGAACGGAACAAGATTATAAATGAAAACCAGCATGGGTTCATGGAAGGCAAATCCTGTGTCACAAACCTTCTGGAGTTTTATGACAAGGTAACAGAAGTAAGACACGAGAGAGAGGGGTGGGTTGATTGCGTTTTCCTAGACTGCAGGAAGGCCTTTGACACAGTTCCCCACAAGAGATTAGTGCAGAAGCTGGAAGATCAGGCGCATATAACAGGGAGGGCACTGCAATGGATCAGGGAATACCTGACAGGGAGGCAACAACGAGTCATGGTACGTGAAGAGGTATCACAGTGGGCACCTGTGACGAGCGGGGTCCCACAAGGGTCAGTTCTAGGACCAGTGCTATTTTTGATATATGCGAACGACATGATGGAAGGAATAGACTCTGAAGTGTCCCTATTCACAGATGATGTGAAGCTGATGAGAAGAATTGAATCGGATGAGGATGAGGCAGGACTGCAAAGAGACCTGGAGGCTGGACATGTGGTCCAGAAACTGGCTTCTCGAATTCAACCCTGAAAAATGCAAAGTCATGAAGATTGGGGAGGGGCAAAGAAGACCGCAGACAGAGTATAGGCTAGGTGGACAAAGACTACAGACCTCACTCAGGGAGAAAGACCTTTGGGTGACCATAACACCGAGCACGTCACCGGAGGCACACATCAACCAAATAACTGCTGCAGCATACGGGCGCCTGGCAAACCTGAGAATAGCGTTCCGATACCTTAATAAGGAATCGTTCAAGACACTGTACACTGTGTGTGTTACGCCCATACTGGAGTATGCAGCACCAGTCTGGAACCCACACCTGGTCAAGCACGTCAAGAAGTTAGAGAAAGTACAAAGGTTTGCAACAAGGCTAGTCTCAGAGCTCAGGGGAATGTCGTACGAGGAAAGGTTGAGGGAAATCGGACTGACGACACTGGAGGACAGAAGGGTCAGGGGAGACATGATAACGACATACAAGATACTGCGGGGAATAGACAAGGTGGACAGAGATAGGATGTTCCAGAGAGGGGACACAGAAACAAGGGGTCACAACTGGAAGCTGAAGACTCAGACGAGTTACAGGGACGTTAGGAAGTATTTCTTCAGTCATAGAGTCGTCAGGAAGTGGAATAGCCTAGCAAGTGAAGTAGTGGAGGCAGGAACCATACATAGTTTTAAGAAGAGGTATGACAAAGCTCAGGAAGCAGAGAGGGAGAGGACCTAGTAGCGATCAGTGAAGAGACGGGGCCTGGAGCTGAGTCTCGATCCCTGCAACCACAATTAGGTGAGTACACACACAGACACAGACACAGACACACACACACACACACACACACACACACACACACACACACACACACATACACAGATGGAGTTTTACGACAAGGTAACGTAAATAAGACAGGAGAGAGAAAGGGCTGGGTAGACTGTATTTTCTTGGACAGTAAGAAGACTTTCGGGACAGTTCAGTTCCGCACAAGAGATTAATGTATATCCTAGAGGAGCAGTCAGGAATAACAGGAAAGGCACTGAAATGGATCAGGGAATACCTGACAGGAAGGAAACAACGAATGATGGTACGTGACGAGATGTCAGAGTGGGTGCCTGTGATGAGCGGGGTTCCTAAAGGGTCAGTCCTAGGGTCGGTGTTGTTTCTGGTATATGTGAATGTCATGACGGAAGGAATAGATGCAGAGGTGTTCCTCTTTGCAGACGACGTGAAGCTAATGTGGAGAATTTAAGTTGCTGAAGATCAGGTAGAACTACAAAGGAATCTGGACAGGCTGCAAACCACAAGTGCAAGGTCATGAAGATTGGGGAAGGGTAAAGAAGACCGTAGACAGAGTACAGGCTAGGGAGCCAAAGACTGCAAACCTCTCTCAAGGAAAAGGATCTTGGAGTGAGTATAATACCGAGTACATCTCCTGAGGCGCACATCAACCTAATCACTGCCGCAGCATATGGGCGACTAGCGAACCTAAGAATAGCATTCCGACTTCTCAGTAAAGAGTCGTTCCGGACCCTGTACACCGTGTACGTCAGGCCCACATTGGAGTATGCAGCACCAGTATGGAACCCACACCTGGTCAGGCACGTAAAAGAAAATAAAGTGCAAAGGCTTGCAGCAAGACTAGTGTCTGAGCTAAGGGATATGACCTATGAAGAAAGGTTAAGGGAAATCGGCCTCACAACACTGGAGGACAGGGGAGATAGAGGGGACATAATAACGACACACTACACACGGAAAGGAATTGACCAGGTGGATAGGGACAGAATGTTTCAGAGATGGGACACAGCAACAAGAGGCCACAACTGGAAGTTGAAGACTCATATGAGTCGCAAGGATATTAGGAAGTTTTTCTTCAGCCATAGAATTGCCAGGAAGTGGAATAATCTGGAGAATGATGTAGTGGAGGCAGGATCCATACATAGCTTTAAGAAGAGATACGATAAAGCTCATAGAGCCGGGAGAGATTGGACCTAGTAGCGACCAACAAAGAGGCGGGGCCAGGAGCTATGAATCGACCCCTGCAACCACAAACAGGTAAGTACACACACACACATCGACAGACAGGCATACCAAGCTGGCTGGAAGTGCCATGACGTGTCTATAGTTTATTTCCCTAATAATTACTGACGTCACGGAAGTCATTGTGCCGTCACAAATAAAATTAATTAATTTATTCCCAAAGGAATATATATTAATTTTAAGTTATTTACTTATAATGGGCAATATAATTATACGTAGAGATAACTTATAAAATTAGCTACTTATAAATAAATAATAGTCACGACTCGGAATAATATTATAACGTAAATTTAAGTGTTGAGCTGCGCAGGTGAGACAGAACATGGGTAGTGAGGCGTAGAGAATTAATACCTTCAGTATGTATGAGGAGGGGGCATATTTACCAGAATGTGGCTGTCCCGGCATTTTTAATGGTCCTGTATCTCCAGAGTTCAACCTATATATATATATATATATATGTCCTTATATATATATGTCCATCTGGGATTCCAACAAACGTGTTGAGAGACCTCTGAAGACCAGAGACGATTATGTTGACCAGAAGCTGATCAAGTTCTTGAGTTGCTGGAAGACATTCGTGGCTCCATGTTCAACACCAACTATATTCACATCCCAAGTACATTTATTATAGATGTATACCAGGTAAGTGGTAATGCTGAAATTTATATATTTTTTTATTATCACTCTGGCCGATTCCCACCAAGGTAGGGTGGCCCGAAAAAGAAAAACTTTCACCATCATTCACTCCATCACTGTCTTGCCAGAAGGGTGCTTTACACTACAGTTTTTAAACTGCAATATTAACACCCCTCCTTCAGAGTGCAGGCACTGTACTTCCCATCTCCAGGACTCAAGTCCGGCTTGCCGGTTTCCCTGAACCCCTTCATAAATGTTACTTTGCTCACACTCCAACAGCACGTCAAGTATTAAAAACCATTCGTCTCCATTCATTCCTTTCAAACACGCTCACGCACGCCTGCTGGAAGTCCAAGCCCCTCGCACACAAAACCTCCTTTACCCCCTCCCTCAAACCTTTTCTAGGCCGACCCCTACCCCGCCTTCCTTCCACTACAGACTGATACACTCTTGAAGTCATTCTGTTTCGCTCCATTCTCTCTACATGTCCGAACCACCTCAACAACCCTTCCTCAGCCCTCTGGACAACAGTTTTGGTAATCCCGCACCTCCTCCTAACTTCCAAACTACGAATTCTCTGCATTATATTCACACCACACATTGCCCTCAGACATGACATCTCCACTGCCTCCAGCCTTCTCCTCGCTGCAACATTCATCACCCATGCTTCACACCCATATAAGAGTGTTGGTAAAACTATACTCTCACACATTCCCCTCTTTGCCTCCAAGGACAAAGTTCTTTGTCTCCACAGACTCCTAAGTGCACCACTCACCCTTTTCCCCTCATCAATTCTATGATTCACCTCATCCTTCATAGACCCATCCGCTGACACGTCCACTCCCAAATATCTGAATACATTCACCTCCTCCATACTCTCTCCCTCCAATCTGATATCCAATCTTTCATCACCTAATATTTTTGTTATCCTCATAACCTTACTCTTTCCTGTATTCACTTTTAATTTTCTTCTTTTGCACACCCTACCAAATTCATCCACCAATCTCTGCAACTTCTCTTCAGAATCTCCCAAGAGCACAGTGTCATCAGCAAAGAGCAACTGTGACAACTCCCACTTTATGTGTGATTCTTTATCTTTTAACTCCACGCCTCTTGTCAAGACCCTCGCATTTACTTCTCTTACAACCCCATCTATAAATATATTAAACAACCACGGTGACATCACACATCCTTGTCTAAGGCCTACTTTTACTGGGAAATAATTTCCCTCTTTCCTATGTACTCTAACTTGAGCCTCACTATCCTCGTAAAAACTCTTCACTGCTTTCAGTAACCTACCTCCTACACCATACACCTGCAACATCTGCCACATTGCCCCCCTATCCACTCTGTCATACGCCTTTTCCAAATCCATAAATGCCACAAAGACCTCTTTAGCCTTATCTAAATACTGTTCACTTATATGTTTCACTGTAAATACCTGGTCCACACACCCCCTACCTTTCCTAAAGCCTCCTTGTTCATCTGCTATCCTATTCTCAGTCTTACTTTTAATTCTTTCAATAATAACTCTACCATACACTTTACCAGGTATACTCAACAGACTTATCCCCCTATAATTTTTGCACTCTCTTTTGTCCCCTTTGCCTTTATACAAAGGAACTATGCATGCTCTCTGCCAATCCCTAGGTACCTTACCCTCTTCCATACATTTATTAAATAATTGCACCAACCACTCCAAAAGTATATCCCCACCTGCTTTTAACATTTCTATCTTTATCCCATCAATCCCGGCTGCCTTACCCCCTTTCATTTTACCTACTGCCTCACGAACTTCCCCCACACTCACAACTGGCTCTTCCTCACTCCTACAAGATGTTATTCCTCCTTGCCCTATACACGAAATCACAGCTTCCCTATCTTCATCAACATTTAACAATTCCTCAAAATATTCCCTCCATCTTCCCAATACCTCTAACTCTCCATTTAATAACTCTCCTCTCCTATTTTTAACTGACAAATTCATTTGTTCTCTAGGCTTCCTTAACTTGTTAATCTCACTCCAAAACTTTTTCTTATTTTCAAAAAAATTTGTTGATAACATCTCACCCACTCTCTCATTTGCTCTCTTTTTACATTGCTTCACCACTCTCTTAACCTCTCTCTTTTTCTCCATATACTCTTCCCTCCTTGCATCACTTCTACTTTGTAAAAACTTCTCATATGCTAACTTTTTCTCCCTTACTACTCTCTTTACATCATCATTCCACCAATCGCTCCTCTTCCCTCCCACACCCACTTTCCTGTAACCACAAACTTCTGCTGAACACTCTAACACTACATTTTTCAACCTACCCCATACCTCTTCGACCCCATTGCCTATGCTCTCATTAGCCCATCTATCCTCCAATAGCTGTTTATATCTTTCCCTAACTGCCTCCTCTTTTAGTTTATAAACCTTCACCTCTCTCTTCCCTGATGCTTCTATTCTCCTTGTATCCCATCTACCTTTTACTCTCAGTGTAGCTACAACTAGAAAGTGATCTGATATATCTGTGGCCCCTCTATAAACATGTACATTCTGAAGTCTACTCAACAGTCTTTTATCTACCAATACATAATCCAACAAACTACTGTCATTTCGCCCTACATCATATCTTGTATACTTATTTATCCTCTTTTTCTTAAAATATGTATTACCTATAACTAAACCCCTTTCTATACAAAGTTCAATCAAAGGGCTCCCATTATCATTTACACCTGGCACCCCAAACTTACCTACCACACCATCTCTAAAAGTTTCTCCTACTTTAGCATTCAGGTCCCCTACCACAATTACTCTCTCACTTGGTTCAAAGGCTCCTATACATTCACTTAACATCTCCCAAAATCTCTCTCTCTCCTCTGCATTCCTCTCTTCTCCAGGTGCATACACGCTTATTATGACCCACTTCTCGCATCCAACCTTTTCTTTAATCAACATAATTCTTGCATTTACACATTCATATTCTCTTTTCTCCTTCCATAACTGATCATTCAACATTACTGCTACCCCTTCCTTTGCTCTAACTCTCTCAGATACTCCAGATTTAATCCCATTTATTTCCCCCCACTGAAACTCCCCTACCCCCTTCAGCTTTGTTTCGCTTAGGGCCAGGACATCCAACTTCTTTTCATTCATAACATCAGCAATCATCTGTTTCTTGTCATCTGCACTACATCCACACACATTCGGTATATAATACCGACAAGTTGAAGAATAAGACACATGTGCAACAGTTGTGTATCTTTATTGATGAAACGTTTCTACTATACAGTAGACTTCTTCACTCAAGTATAGAGTCAGCAGCAGTAGTAGCGGAGTACACATGATGTAGTTACTGACCTATATAACTGTTCAACTAATTATTTCTCCTGGACAATGCGTTAGATATACTACACTTGTATAAACAATATACTACACATGTATAAACAATGTACTACACTTGTATAAACAATATACTACACTTGTATAAACAATATACTACACTTGTATAAACAATGTACTACACTTGTATAAACAATATACTACACTTGTATAAACAATATACTACACTTGTATAAACAATATACTACACTTGTATAAACAATATACTACACTTGTATAAACAATGTACTACACTTGTATGGTATAAACCTTGGTAATAAATACCGACAAGTTGGTTTAGAAAGACACGTAAGCAAACACTATAACATATTTATTAGAAAACGTTTCGGTCCTGGGACCTTGATCACTTCTAATATACAGAGGTAGAAAGACATTATATATATAGGCGGAGAGTGAGATGTGACTCACGTGACCTGAGGAATGTCATAAGAACATAAGAATGGAGGAACACTGTAGAAGACCTACTGGCCCATGCGAGGCAGGTCCCCATCAAAACAACCTCTACCTATGATGAGGACGGGTAGACGATGAAATCATGTGACTCCTGTGTTGTTGGGTTGGTGCTGCTTAAGTATCATGTATGCCAATGTTTTTGAAATTTTGTAGTTTCCAGTGTTGCGTTTTATAGTGTCGGTGACGGCGATTAGTGAGGCTTCTAGGCACCGTCGGCGTCTGAGGTCTGGTTCGGTGAGAACGAGTTGTGCCTCGTTCCAGTTCATCAAATGCCCCGTGGAGTCTCTGTGGAGGACACAGGCGTACCTTACATCGTCTCTGTTAGAGGCATTTCGATGCTCACTCAGGTGGACTGCAAGATCTCTGCCTGTCTCGCCTACATATTTCTTGGGACAGAACCCACAGGGGATAGTGTAGACGCCTGCTGTAGAAGTTAGAGGTGTGGGGTTGCGAAACGCAGCCCCACACCTCTAATAATAATATACGCTGATAATATACCTGGATAATAATATACGCTGATAATATACCTCTAATAATAATATACGCTGATAATATACCTGGAGGGGGTTTCTGGGCCCCTGCGGCTCGGTCCGTCACCAGGCCTCCTGGTGGATCAGGGTCTGATCAGTCAAGTTACTACTGCTGGCCACACGTAAACTGACGTACGAACCACAGCCCGGCTGGTCAGGTACTGACCTTAGGTGACTGTCCAGTGCCTTCTTGAAGACAGCCAAGGGTCTATTGGTAATCCCCCTTATGTATGCTGGGAGGCAGTTGAACAGTCTTGGGCCCCCCTCACACTTACTGTGTTGTCTCTTAGCGTACTCGTGACGCTAAGAGACAACACATTAACTGTCAGGGGCCCAAGACTATTCAACTGCCTCCCAGCATACATAAGGAAGAGTACCAATAGTCTTCTTGAATTATTTGTTTAAGAATTTAACAAAGCCACTTAACATCTTGGTACTGATAATGGTACGTTTCTTATTATTTGTTTATACATTGTATGAATAATTATTGTCCCATAAATTTACCTCCATGAATTTTAATTAGAATAATTCTAAGAATAGCCTTGCATCTTCTTACATTTAATGTCACGGGTGAAGGGAATACCGCATCTCTGGTAGTAAGAATATTGGTAGGAAGAATATTGGTAGTAAGAATATTGATTGTAAGAATATTGGTAGTAAGAATATTGGTAGTAAGAATATTGGTAGTAAGAATATTGGTAGTAAGAATATTGGTAGTAAGAATATTGGAGGAGAAAGTGCCAGAGACCTCGCTCTTTTAAAAGTCATTCGGGAAGTCTTGGATGACTTACTGACTTCTTCAAGTCACAGTGTTTCTTAGTAAAATATTACTGCAGAATTATTCCAGAGAAATCCCGACAACTATCACCCAGATCATAAAAGGGAGAGCGGGGAGGTGGAAGGAGCAATGAAAACCTCCTTAGTCGAATGTTTTCAAGTTTGGTAAATCACTTCTAGGGAATTGTAGTATGGCATGCTTATTTTATTGTTGCCTTTTAATTGTTTTAAATGAGTTTCCCAGATCCCGCTGCTGTGATGGACTGGTCCCATTGCATCACCTGCAAAAACAAAAAAAAAAAATCTGAACAGACACTCCATTTGTTGATGCCCGCTGGACCTACCATACACCTGGCAGAAGCAAGTTGAAAGTTGAACTTCAAGACACTATGACTGCTGATAAACTATTAGAAACGCAAGGTAAATATCACTGGAATTACCGCTGCAGACATGCAGGTAAGAGTAACTACATCTGAAGCATCCCAAACTGGACCTGGTTGAGCCTGCGATCAGGCGCTGCCTTACAGTCCTGTCCTCTGTTCTGTAAACAAATTGTGGCATCAATTCGACCCTATCACACTCAGTAAAAAAATAATGCTTCTGTAATATGTGAAAGTCCTGACCAAACTAACTATTAGCTATCTTGTCACCAATGAACTGAAAAGTTCATTAAGTACCACAGCTAGACATCACCTGAGACAATTACGAAGAACTATCCATCACGGGAGGAACTAGGGATGACAGATGCCATGGTAGCCGCCAGAAAGTGGGGTCAATTGAGAATTCCAAAGGACTGGTCCGACTTTCTCTGTAACAATATCAACAGCATGGAATCTCTGTTTTTTAGGGGATGAAGCTATGCATCGATTACACGTCTCAGGAGGTCTGTACATCCCTCGTGGTTAGTAACAGACAACTGGGCATAGAGGTTCGGAAGATGAGATGCTGAATAAGTGCAGCCAAGAAGAAGCTAGCACATGAATTGACCTCCATATTCTTCATGCACTGAATTGCAGAGCTTAAATTATATTGATGAAAGTATCCGACTTTGATGTAATCATCATTCTGATCCATCATTTTTTTCCTTTTCATTTTGATCAGTGAAGAATGCAACGTCATAATATGGTACGTATTTGGGAAAATACAAAGAATCATAAACATCAGAGAAATTACAGATGCCCTCAGACTTGAGTGAAGTACAGAGCTTCACTTCTGTGTGGTGTTTCGCTGGAAGCAAACTCCACAACGGCTCAAAGGACACTCAAAAAGGAGAGTTTACCTGGAGAGAGAGTGCTTCAAAGCCTGGAAAATACATCCAACAAATGTCACAGATGTAATGCTTGATCTAATAAATCCTCCATTAAAACAATTTGAACTTAATAACTGGAGGTTCAAAGTTTTTTAATTAGTTTCATCCAAATCTACAGAGAAGGGATGATGTTAGTCAGTGAAATGAGGATGGAAATATTTTGCAAAAATCAAAATGTGGAACACATTTCATGTCACTTGTTATAACTCATGGTATTTCATACCAGTTTATACACCACTAATGATCTGGCATATAATTATTAGAGGATTTAACGCAAATTGTCATGCTGGCTGGATCTGTGGTCCACAATGTCCATTATTCACATAATAAACATAAGCTGTCACTTTACTCCATCTTCCCTGTTCTCACCAGTGTCTGACCTCAACGATACTTTATCTCACAGTTTCATGACCTCATGTGTGACGTGTATTTCTCCTAGCCCGCAGGTTACATGGAGTCGCTTTACGAGGTCACCGCCCTCGTGTCCGGCCCCAGACTAAGTCTTCTGGTTGCTGGCCTGATCGATCAAGCTTCTAGTGCCTGCTGCCCGCAGTTCAATGTATGCACCACAACTCAAGTGACTAGTTATTGTTTTGAGGAATCTGTCGAATTCCTTCTTAGAAACAGCTAGAGGTTTGTGGTAATCCCCCTATGTATGAAGGGAGAGTACTGAAGAGTCGTGGCCACTTTACACTTACTGAGTACTCTCTGTATACTCATTGCGTCCCGGCTTTTCATTGCAGGAATCTGCACTGTCTGTCTTGTATTCATAAGTAGTAATTTCGGTGTGCAGGTTTGGGACCAATCCTTCCAGTATCTTCCAGGCATAGATTATAATGTAGCGTATGTCTCGTGCCTACATTCTAAGGAGTGCAGTTCTAAGAACTAAGCATTTCCAGTAATTTAGGTGCTTGATTGAGATTATACAAACTGTGAAGGTTCTTTTTACATTTTTCAACCTAGAGAAAACGAGTGAGCTGAAGAGTATTATCATTGGCTTTGCATAATTTGCTTTAAAGATTATAGTTATCCAATCTATCATTTTTATTGCAGCTGCGATAATAGCATTGTTGCGCTCCTTGAATGTTAGATGCTCTAACATTATCATTCCCAGGTCTCTCGCATTTGACTTACATTCTATTGAGTCCTTTGAGTTTGTCTTGTATTTTAATCTTGTTTTTATTTACTGTGCTCTTCCATACTGTAGTAACAGAAATTTGTCCTCAATCAACATGACATTGTCAGTAGCTCATTGGAAGACTTGGTTTATATCAGCTTGGGAAGTTGCTGTGATGTCTGTTGATGCCACTCTCATACAAACTCTAGTATCATCTACAAAGGATGACATAGTGCTATGATTTATGTTCCTGTTTATGTCAGATATGAGAAAGAGAAGTGGGGCGAGTACAGTGCCTTGAAGGACAGAACTTTTCACTGTAGCAGCCCCTGATGTCACTCTGTTTACTATTAACCTTTGAGTTCTGTTACTTAGGAAGTTAAATGTACATCTGCCCACCTTTCCAGTTATACATTATGTGTACAATTACCCCATGGTCACACTTGTCAGTGCATACTACATCTGCATTTTATTTGTCTTCTATAGTATCCAAGACCATGTCGTAATTGTCCAGTAATTATGAAAGGCAGGAACCACCTGTTCTGAACGGGTTGTGCAGTTGCTGTGATTCCATGTAATAATTAATGCTCTTGCTTCTTAAAACCTTTTAAAATAAACCTTGATAATGAGGGATGTTAGGGCTATTAATGTATAGTTTTAATTTTTTTTCAACTGCTTTGCTGCCACCTTTGTGGAGTGGGGCAATATCAATGGCTGTTAATGACTGAAGGATGACTCCAGTGCCTAAGCTTCTGCTCCTTAGAATGTTTAAAGCATACAATAAGGGTTTCTTGTAATTCTTAATAAATATCGAGTTCCAGGAGTCAGGGTTTGGAACAGCGTACATGGGCATGCAACCAACGGCTTCGTGGAAGTCAAGTTGGGTTGCAGTTATATCCATAATTAAGGAGATGTCTGCGCCATTTTGTGTCTCATTTACGGACTCATTTGGATCGTCAGTCCTTAGGCTGATTGGTGACTCGATGAATACTGAGTCATGCTGGGACTTTAAGTATTTCCCTCATTTCTTTGTTATTTTCAGGGTATGTCTCATTTCCTTTAATCGAAGGCTTGATACTAGATGTTTTTTATGTGGATTTTTGGAGCTCTCTCAACTTCATCTTTGATTAGCTCCTTCTGTCTCTCCCAGACGCTCTATGGTGTATTCGACTGAATATTAACGTATTCTAATTCTTTAATTATTCTGAAAGTCTGCTGCCTTCGAGGAGCTCTGATATTCGTTCTCTTCTCATATAGAGGTTACGCCTCTGCCTTTCTGCATCATTTCCTTCTTCGTAATGACATGTGTTTTGAACATACTTCTAATCCATTGAGCTCATCCTTTCGAAGTACTTGTTTATATTATCGTTTATCACCTTGTTTTCCCAGCATATTTCAGTAAGCTCACGATTTATTAGCTCCCAATTGTGGAATATACCCTCATGGTTGTGTATTTTGCTGATCATGATCAGTGGGTGTACTTGTCTGAACTTCTATTAAGTTGTGGTCTGAATTTACTGTCTTTGACACTGTTTTGTACTATAGAAAGTCTTCATTATTAGTGGATATAAAGTCAAGATTCATCCAGACTAGCCTCTAGGATCCTCTCTGCTGTTACAATCTTTGTTACATTCCTCCATTTTTATGTGCCTTAAATTGAAGTCTCCAGGCAATAGAATATTTGGAGCTGAGCTTGACAGGTTTTCAAGACAGTGCTCAGTTTTTAATAGTTGGTCTTTGAACTGCTGGGAAGTTGCTTCTGGTGGTTTATACAGTTTTGTTTAATAACTAGGTTTTAATTTTTAATTTTAAATACCAGAACTTTGATCACATCACTCCTGGTATTCAGTAACTAGATACATATGAGCAACTTTTTAACATACAGACCCTCCCTCTCTTGTTTGTTTTTCTTGTCGCATCTTTGCAGACTGTATCCAGGACTCCAGATCTCGTTGTCAAAGTAGCCTTTTGTGTGAATTTCTTTAATGAAACATTCGTTTCAGTGAGGAGACCGCTGATCAATAGCATTTTGTTGTTGGTACTCACTTTAAGACCCTGAAGTCTGCATAAACAAATGATGTGATGTTTGTTGCTGTTCTGGCAGTCTTATTTTGTTGGATTTAATATGTGTGCCTCTGGCAAGCCTGCGATTGACTTTGTTTCCACTCCAGGATGGTTCCTAGGTGCGATATATTTTTACCATCTCTTGCCATTCTTTTACGTTTCATGGCACTAAATAAATCATTGCTGCCTGTATGGTTGTAATTTCTGTTCAGTTATGCCTCACGTTGTCTTATACGCCTCGTTCCCTTCGTATGGAACTTTAGGCAGTTTGCATCATAGCAATATCTCTCATTTGTTGAATCATTGAACATTTTAGGGGGGAAGTATGTTCAGGTATTGGAATGACATACTCCTGTATTCAAGAGAATATGGCATTTCCTGAGATGGCAGGTGGGTGGGTATATTCTATTTTGGTAATTGATTGTTGGTTTTATATCCCCATGCCAAGTAGCCTTGTATACAGTATCACATTGGTAGGTAAGACACATAGGCAACAGTTAGGCAACTTTATTCCGAAACGTTTCGCCTACACAGTAGGCTTCTTCAGTCGAATACAGAAAGTAGGCAGGAACAGTAGAGATGTGAAGACGATGTAATCAGTCCATCACCCTTGAAGTCGTAGAATTTGAGGTTGTCAGTCCCTCGGCCTGGAGAAGTTCAGTTCCATAGTCATAGTTCCTGACTGTGGAACTGAACTTCTCCAGGCCGAGGGACTGACAACCTCAAATTCTACGACTTCAAGGGTGATGGACTGATTACATCGTCTTCACATCTCTACTGTTCCTGCCTACTTTCTGTATTCGACTGAAGAAGCCTACTGTGTAGGCGAAACGTTTCGGAATAAAGTTGCCTAACTGTTGCCTATGTGTCTTACCTACCAACCTGTCGGTATTGTATACCATTTTGATGTTCATCAGTATCACATTCGTCATTGTGGTAGTTCAAAACATGTACCATTTGAAAATTTTATGCATATGTAGATTTCATCTTTTTATTTCACTGGTTATTATTGATTTCATGTCCTGTACGTTCCACTTTGACGCCATTAACGAAATCATTAATAATTCTGTATTTGTATTTTTTTTTGTTGTATCAAAAAATGTATCCAATGCACACTGTCTACTTTCCTCACCCCTGTGTTTATTATATGTTGCAAATTTCGTGCAAAATCCTGCAGAGCTATATAAAAGATTGTTTTCTGTCATGCAACAACTTTGTGCTGCAGGTGCACATGCACGAGGCTTGACTGTTGCAGGTGCACTGCAGATATGCATGCACGAGTCTTGACACTGTTGCAGGTGGAGGGAGAGAGAATAATGAACACCCTGAGTGGGCTACATTATTCATTCCTCTCTTGAATTACACTAACTATAAACAAGGATTTTCATTATGTATATCCAGGAAGAAATAAGGAAGATATAATTCACTATTTGCCACCTCTGGGAAAATGGAACCCCCGAGGGGGTCCCAAGGGGGCTCCAATGGTGACTCACTTCTGCCACCCTTCACAATCGAAAATTGGGGGGAAGCGGGGGGGGGGGGAGGGGGTCCAAGGACCATCGGAACCCCCTGGTAAATCACAACAAAAACAATACTTCTGTTACACATAATGTAATTAATGGACATGATTTAGTATCAGTGTTTCTGTATCTGATAATCTATGTTCAGTATTTCACGGCAAGTGAACTTATCAGTGGCACTTTACGAGGCACTGACTTGTAAGTGGCACTTTACGAGGCACTGACTTGTAAGTGGTACTTTACGAGGCACTGACTTGTCAGTGACACTTTACGAGGCACTGACTTGTCAGTGACACTTTACGAGGCACTGACTTGTCAGTGACACTTTACGAGGCACTGACTTGTCAGTGACACTTTACGAGGCACTGACTTGAAAGTGACACTTTACGAGGCACTGACTTGTCACTGGCACTTTACGAGGCACTGACTTGTCAGTGACACTTTACGAGGCACTGACTTGAAAGTGACACTTTACGAGGCACTGACTTGTCACTGGCACTTTACGAGGCACTGACTTGTCAGTGACACTTTACGAGGCACTGACTTGAAAGTGACACTTTACGAGGCACTGACTTGTCACTGGCACTTTACGAGGCACTGACTTGTCAGTGACACTTTACGAGGCACTGACTTGAAAGTGACACTTTACGAGGCACTGACTTGTCACTGGCACTTTACGAGGCACTGACTTGTCAGTGACACTTTACGAGGCACTGACTTGAAAGTGACACTTTACGAGGCACTGACTTGTCACTGGCACTTTACGAGGCACTGACTTGTCAGTGACACTTTACGAGGCACTGACTTGAAAGTGACACTTTACGAGGCACTGACTTGTCAACTGGCACTTTACGAGGCACTGACTTGTCAGTGACACTTTACGAGGCACTGACTTGAAAGTGACACTTTACGAGGCACTGACTTGTCAACTGGCACTTTACGAGGCACTGACTTGTCAGTGACACTTTACGAGGCACTGACTTGAAAGTGACACTTTACGAGGCACTGACTTGTCAACTGGCACTTTACGAGGCACTGACTTGTCAGTGACACTTTACGAGGCACTGACTTGAAAGTGACACTTTACGAGGCACTGACTTGAAAGTGACACTTTACGAGGCACTGACTTGTCAGTGACACTTTACGAGGCACTGACTTGTAAGTGGCACTTTACGAGGCACTGACTTGTAAGTGGTACTTTACGAGGCACTGACTTGTAAGTGGTACTTTACGAGGCACTGACTTGTAAGTGGCACTTTACGAGGCACTGACTTGTAAGTGGTACTTTACGAGGCACTGACTTGTAAGTGGTACTTTACGAGGCACTGACTTGTAAGTGGCACTTTACGAGGCACTGACTTGTCAGTGACACTTTACGAGGCACTGACTTGTCAGTGACACTTTACGAGGCACTGACTTGTCAGTGACACTTTACGAGGCACTGACTTGAAAGTGACACTTTACGAGGCACTGACTTGTCAGTGACACTTTACGAGGCACTGACTTGTAAGTGGCACTTTACGAGGCACTGACTTGAAAGTGACACTTTACGAGGCACTGACTTGTTACTGGCACTTTACGAGGCACTGACTTGTCAGTGACACTTTACGAGGCACTGACTTGAAAGTGACACTTTACGAGGCACTGACTTGTCACTGGCACTTTACGAGGCACTGACTTGTCAGTGACACTTTACGAGGCACTGACTTGTCAGTGACACTTTACGAGGCACTGACTTGTCAGTGACACTTTACGAGGCACTGACTTGTCAGTGACACTTTACGAGGCACTGACTTGTCAGTGACACTTTACGAGACAATGACTACATTTCTTCATGGCGACTACTTCCTCATGGCGAGTACTTCCTCATGGCGACTACTTCCTCATGGCGACTACTTCCTCATGGTGACTACTTCCTCATGGCGACTACTTCCTCATGGCGACTACTTCCTCATGGTGACTACTTCCTCATGGTGACTACTTCCTCATGGCGAGTACTTCCTCATGGTGACTACTTCCTCATGGCGACTACTTCCTCATGGCGACTACTTCCTCATGGTGACTACTTCCTCATGGCGACTACTTCCTCATGGCGACTACTTCCTCATGGTGACTACTTCCTCATGGTGACTACTTCCTCATGTCGACTACTTCCTTATGGCGACTACTTCCTTATGGCGACTACTTCCTCATGTCGACTACTTCCTCATGTCGACTACTTCCTTATGGCGACTACTTCCTCATGTCGACTACTTCCTCATGGCGACTACTTCCTCATGGTGACTACTTCCTCATGGCGACTACTTCCTCATGGTGACTACTTCCTCATGGCGACTACTTCCTCATGGTGACTACTTCCTCATGGTGACTACTTCCTCATGGTGACTACTTCCTCATGGTGACTACTTCCTCATGGCGACTACTTCCTCATGGTGACTACTTCCTCATGGTGACTACTTCCTCATGGTGACTACTTCCTCATGGCGACTACTTCCTCATGGCGACTACTTCCTCATGGCGACTACTTCCTTATGGCGACTACTTCCTTATGGCGACTACTTCCTTATGGCGACTACTTCCTCATGGCGACTACTTCCTTATGGCGACTACTTCCTTATGGCGACTACTTCCTTATGGCGACTACTTCCTTATGGCGACTACTTCCTTATGGCGACTACTTCCTCATGTCGACTACTTCCTTATGGCGACTACTTCCTTATGGCGACTACTTCCTCATGTCGACTACTTCCTCATGTCGACTACTTCCTCATGTCGACTACCTCCTCATGGCGACTACTTCCTTATGGCGACAACTTCCTCATGTCGACTACTTCCTTATGGCGACTACTTCCTCATGGCGACTACTTCCTAATGGAGACTACTTCCTCATGGTGACTACTTCCTCATGGCGACTACTTCCTCATGGTGACTACTTCCTCATGGTGACTACTTCCCTATGGCGACTACTTCCTCATGGTGACTACTTCCCTATGGCGACTACTTCCTCATGGTGACTACTTCCTCATGGCGACTACTTCCTCATGGTGACTACTTCCCTATGGCGACTACTTCCTCATGGTGACTACTTCCTTATGGCGACTACTTCCCTATGGCGACTACTTCCTCATGGCGACTACTTCCTTATGGCGACTACTTCCTCATGTCGACTACTTCCTCATGTCGACTACTTCCTTATGGCGACTACTTCCTCATGTCGACTACTTCCTCATGTCGACTACTTCCTCATGGCGACTACTTCCTTATGGCGACTACTTCCTCATGTCGACTACTTCCTTATGGCGACTACTTCCTTATGGCGACTACTTCCTCATGTCGACTACTTCCTCATGGCGACTACTTCCTTATGGCGACAACTTCCTCATGTCGACTACTTCCTTATGGCGACTACTTCCTTATGTCGACTACTTCCTCATGTCGACTACTTCCTTATGGCGACTACTTCCCTATGGCGACTACTTCCTCATGGCGACTACTTCCTTATGGCAACTACTTCCTCATGGCGACTACTTTCTTATGGCGACTACTTCCCTATGGCGACTACTTCCTCATGTCGACTACTTCCTTATGGCGACTACTTTCCTATGGCGACTACTTCCTTATGGCGACTACTTCCTTATGGCGACTACTTCCTTATGGCGACTACTTCCTTATGGCGACTACTTCCTTATGGCGACTACTTCCTCATGTCGACTACTTCCTTATGGCGACTACTTCCTTATGGCGACTACTTCCTTATGGCGACTACTTCCCTATGGCGACTACTTCCTCATGTCGACTACTTCCTTATGGCGACTACTTCCTCATGGCGACTACTTTCTTATGGCGACTACTTCCCTATGGCGAGTACTTCCCTATGGCGACTACTTCCTCATGGCGACTTTCTTATGGCGACTACTTCCTTATGGCGACTACTTCCTCATGGCGACTACTTCCTCATGGCGAGTAGCTCCTCATGGCTTGACTGTTTGCTTCTTGCCTCCTGAACATCTAGTTACACACTGGCAGTTATCTCCTGATAGGCCTACAAGGAGACTGCAGTCAGATGTCTGGTAAATGTTTCCAAGTTGGATGGTGTTCGGTGTGTATGACTCACTAAGTTAACTATAACACTTTAGATACGTAGGTGTAAAATAAAGTTCGTCAGGAAACAAGACAAGTGTTTCCTGACGCGGGTCTTAGTCACAGGAGGACCCACCCTTGGTTATAATCATGGGGGAGCGCTAAACACCAATGGCTTACCCGTCCACCGCTTTAAAATAATACGGTTATAATTATAATTATTTTTAATATATTACTACACACTCACATTATAGAAACAAATTAATTTTATTCAATTATTATATTTTTCTTATATGTTAATATAAATGTATACACCATTATAATGGAATTACATTAAATATTAATCGCAAATGGATGAACTTGAACTAAGACGAAGAACATGTAAGGTTGAATCATTCACGAGTCTTACAGCCACACATTATTAACAAGGTTGAGTGGGTTAATTTAGTGATGAACATAAGAAGGAGCATTACAGCAGTCCCTCAGCCAGGCTGAGGGACTGACCACCTCTAAACTACGTCTTCAAGGGTGATGGACTGATTACATCGTCTTCACATCTCTACTGCTTCTACAAGCTCCTTTGTACTCGACTGAAGAAGCCTACTATGTAAGCGAAACGTTTTGGAATAAATATACCTAACTGTTGCACATGTGTCTTATCATACTAGTCAGGTCCGAGTTACACCCACTCATGTACTTGTCTAAGCCATTTTGATAGCTACTCAAGGTTTCCGCTTCAACAATGTTACTCGGGAGTTTGTTCCACTCGTCTGACAACGCTGGATAAGCGATCCCGCCTCACGTGGAAGACTTATTAAACCTGTTTCACTATCTTTCTCATTAAGAAACATCACAAGTCAATACTACATCTCCGAATTTAAATTTACGTATATTATCATAAAATGCAGTAACAGTGAAGTCCCTAGTGCCATCTAAGGAAGGGCGGACTACTTCACAGACGTCAAGAATAGTTCGGATCCAGCTGCAGAAACTCGCCGCTGGAAGACTGAAAACAGCACAAAGAAAAGCTCTTAACGTTACAAAATAAGATGGCCAATGAAAGTCGAGAGCTTTATGTTATCATTAAGTTTATAATGTTTAATATCCCATAATACCATAGGAACAAGTGAAATCTTTTATGTAGATATGAAATGCATTCTGCTATCTTTGAATAAATTTACATTCATAAATTTATATTCATTAGAGCCCAGATTCATATCACGTGGTTCAGTTATTAATGATTTAGTTAAAACAGCTATAATGTCGTATGAAAGGAAAGGCAACATGGAGAAGGCAAACAAACTTAACGACATTCAATAACAGGATCGTTTATTATCAAACTAAAAAAAAATCAGTGTAGAAAGATTCAGTATAAACCACATGACAGTGTACAGTAGTGTGGTAATGACCTTTAAACTAGACATGTGCTTCAGGAATGAAGGATTGAAACTACATGAAGGCAGATCTAGGATATCATCCTGCCACCAGACAGTATATTGTGCGGTTACAGCCAATAATTATTTTATTATTATAATCAAAGGGGAAGCGCTAAACCCGTAGGATTATACAGCGCCCGGGGGGGGGGATGTGGAAGGCATTCAGGCTTAATTCGGGGAACTGGAGCACAGTTCCAATTCCCTAAATCAAGAGCCCCTCACCAACATCAAGGAACCTTCCATGAGGGGTACAGCCAATAAGAAATGGGTGCTTTACGAGAAGGATTAAGGAAGATGGATTCAGGAACAGCCAAGCGTATCCAGAAGAGATAAATATCCAATTAAGTATGTAATTAGGCTACATCATGTACTTGTTGTGAGTCTGTCCCTGGATGACCTGGTGATGAAGTCTCTTGTGACTGAGGCATATTCTGAGTTCTCCTCCTTGGTTGGGCTTAAATGACCATTAACCTATACAGAGGTCATGACCATCTGGCAACCAGGAAGGAACAAGGAAAAAATTAATTAACGTATACCTATTTGAGTGGACACGTAGACAAGTAGAGATCATCAGAGTGGTGGTGTATGGTGTCAGCTGATTTTAGGCTTTAATTGTCTTTAACTATGAAATAATTAATTACTTTCCTACTGTACAACTATGATATACTATTTCTTAGTATTAAGTAGAATGTAAGCCAATAATGTTAAGTTGGCTCATAATGCCAAGACATAATAGAGGCTCTCTTTGTATTGCAACCCACTATTGTGTATACATAATCTCAATGTACTGTTTGCAAAGACATTAAATAAACAAAAAGTTTACCCTTTCAATGCAGTCAGCATACGTTTTAGATGAACGTGTGGGAGAAGTTCTACGAGAGAAAGAGAAGGCAGAATTGGGTGTGGTAGCTGGAAGGGACCATGACTCATTAATAATAAAGGGAAGGCAGACTACAAACCTGCTAATGTGTATGAAAAAAAACGAATATATAAAATACATTGCCTCAATTAACTTGTCGCTTTGAGGAAGTGAATCAGTGTCAACAAAATTTGAGGAGAGAGGGACGAGGATAATACAGAAGGCAGAAGGTAATGATATTTAGGAAAGAGAGGATTCTAATGCAAGGAAATATTTGAGGAAATTAAAAGGCGATTAAAAGATGGAGTTGTGTTAAGTAGATGGAGTTAAGACAGAAGCAGGCCAAAATACCTTCCTTATGGGAAAAAGCCGGGTTGGTCCACTGACTTTCCTCCAGGTGTAATGATTTCTTCCCTTGTAAGAGTAATAGCCCTGGCTCGAGGGAACCAGTCCCTTCGAGCTCCGAGGCAGACTTCACAGACACTTAGTCATTGCTAAAGATGTTAGAATGACCAAGTACCCAGATTAAGGTGATGGGCACGTCACATGAGTTTAACATATAAATAATGACGCCCAGTATTTAAGTTGATTCTGTAACTCCAGTCTACAGAGCTGTCTAAAACCTTAATCTTAGAAAAAAGAATATAACTACAACACACAAAAAGGTAATATGATAAGTTTTTAATTAAACGCTAATGAGACACTCAGAGAACTTCATATCCTTGAAAAGTTGGTTTAATTTTTCTTAGAATTTCGTAACATTTAATTGCGCTTTGGCAAGCCGCTGATGGTTAATATTTTAATTAGCTTTTGCTTAATTATTTTTCAGTTTGCATTACATTTATGGAATCAGAAATTATTTGTATAAAAATGGAGTTTTCTAGAAGTTTTAGTCTTTAAATTTAATTTTCCCTGTTAAAAGTACAATACAATAAAGGCAATAAGAACAGCCACAAAAGAAATTGCCCACTACGGGTGCTGAGAGGTGACAAATTGTCCACATCTTGGAAAGTTGACCTTGGGCCTCCAACTCCACACTCGTCGTTATGAGCTCAGGATGACATGGATTTTCAAGGTCACTACAACTCTAATTGTGCTTCTCTTAAGTATTACGTTCAAAAAATATAGAGACAGACAATATAATAACCTATGTAATGTGACAAGATATCTGAAAATAAGATACCAGACATAATCAATAGTAGATCTTAGTCCAGATGTACTCCTGTAAAACATTTTTGGGGCCTAGTTCCTAGGCCTTTTGTGTATCCATATGCTCTTGCACTACCCTCCACAGGATGAATATGAGGTGCAAAATAAACTAGCCACTCGGCGGCAAAATCTAAATCTAATCTAGTAGTATAATTTGCTTAGTTAACTGCGTGTTGGGACAGCCATTGTGTGCATAACTGGGTGTAGTGGCCCAGTCTAGCAGCCATTGTGTGTATAACTGGGTGTTGTGACCCAGTCTAGCAGCCAATGTGTGCATAACTGGGTGTTGTGACCCACTCTAGCAGCCATTGTGTGCATAACTGGGTGTTGTGACCCAGTTTAGCAGCCATTGTGTGCATAACTGGGTGTTGTGACCCAGTCTAGCAGCCATTGTGTGCATAACTGAGTGTTGTGACCCAGTCTAGCAGCCATCGTGTGCATAACTGGGTGTTGTGACCCAGTCTAGCAGCCACTGTGTGCATAACTGAGTGTTGTGACCCAGTCTAGCAGCCATTGTGTGCATAACTGGGTGTTGTGACCCAGTCTAGCAGCTATTGTGTGCATAACTGAGTGTTGTGACCCAGTCTAGCAGCCATTGTGTGCATAACTGAGTGTAGTGACACAGTCTAGCAGCCATTGTGTGCATAACTGAGTGTTGTGACCCAGTCTAGCAGCCATCGTGTGCATAACTGGGTGTTGTGACCCAGTCTAGCAGCCACTGTGTGCATAACTGGGTGTTGTGACCCAGTCTAGCAGCCATTGTGTGCATAACTGAGTGTTGTGACCCAGTCTAGCAGCCATTGTGTGCATAACTGGGTGTTGTGGCCCAGTCTAGCAGCCACTGTGTGCATAACTGAGTGTTGTGACCCAGTCTAGCAGCCATTGTGTGCATAACTGAGTGTTGGGACCCAGTCTAGCAGCCATTGTGTGCATAACTGGGTGTTGTGGCCCAGTCTAGCAGCCATTGTGTGTATAACTGGGTGTTGTGACCCAGTCTAGCAGCCATTGTGTGCATAACTGGGTGTTGTGACCCAGTCTAGCAGCCATTGTGTGCATAACTGGGTGTTGTGACCCAGTCTAGCAGCCATTGTGTGCATAACTGGGTGTTGTGACCCAGTCTAGCAGCCATTGTGTGCATAACTGAGTGTTGTGACCCAGTCTAGCAGCCATCGTGTGCATAACTGGGTGTTGTGACCCAGTCTAGCAGCCACTGTGTGCATAACTGAGTGTTGTGACCCAGTCTAGCAGCCATTGTGTGCATAACTGGGTGTTGTGACCCAGTCTAGCAGCTATTGTGTGCATAACTGAGTGTTGTGACCCAGTCTAGCAGCCATTGTGTGCATAACTGAGTGTAGTGACACAGTCTAGCAGCCATTGTGTGCATAACTGAGTGTTGTGACCCAGTCTAGCAGCCATCGTGTGCATAACTGGGTGTTGTGACCCAGTCTAGCAGCCACTGTGTGCATAACTGGGTGTTGTGACCCAGTCTAGCAGCCATTGTGTGCATAACTGAGTGTTGTGACCCAGTCTAGCAGCCATTGTGTGCATAACTGGGTGTTGTGGCCCAGTCTAGCAGCCACTGTGTGCATAACTGAGTGTTGTGACCCAGTCTAGCAGCCATTGTGTGCATAACTGAGTGTTGGGACCCAGTCTAGCAGCCATTGTGTGCATAACTGGGTGTTGTGACCCAGTCTAGCAGCCATTGTGTGCATAACTGGGTGTTGTGACCCAGTCTAGCAGCCATTGTGTGCATAACTGAGTGTTGGGACCCAGTCTAGCAGCCATTGTGTGCATAACTGAGTGTTGGGACCCAGTCTAGCAGCCATTGTGTGCATAACTGAGTGTTGGGGCCCAGTCTAGCAGCCATTGTGTGCATAACTGAGTGTTGGGACCCAGTCTAGCAGCCATTGTGTGCATAACTGAGTGTTGGGGCCCAGTCTAGCAGCCATTGTGTGCATAACTGAGTGTTGGAGCCCAGTCTAGCAGCCATTGTACTCACCTAATTGTACTCACCTAATTGTACTCACCTAATTGTGGTTGCAGGGGTCGAAACTCAGCTCCTGGCCCCACCTCTTCACTGACCGCCACTAGGTCCTCCCTCTCCCTGCTCCATGAGCCTAGTTCCTAGGCCTTTTGTGTATCCATATGCTCTTGCACTACCCTCCACAGGATGAATATGAGGTGCATAATAAACTAGCCACTCGGCGGCAAAATCTAAATCTAATCTAGTAGTATAATTTGCTTAGTTAACTGCGTGTTGGGACAGCCATTGTGTGCATAACTGGGTGTTGTGACCCAGTCTAGCAGCCATTGTGTGCATAACTGGGTGTTGTGACCCAGTCTAGCAGCCATTGTGTGCATAACTGGGTGTAGTGGCCCAGTCTAGCAGCCATTGTGTGCATAACTGGGTGTAGTGACCCAGTCTAGCAGCCATTGTGTGTATAACTGAGTGTTGTGACCCTGTCTAGCAGCCATTGTGTGCATAACTGAGTGTTGTGGCCCAGTCTAGCAGCCATTGTGTGCATAACTGGGTGTTGTGGCCCAGTCTAGCAGCCATTGTGTGCATAACTGATTGTTGGGACCCAGTCTAGCAGCCATTGTGTGCATAACTGATTGTTGGGACCCAGTCTAGCAGCCATTCTGTGCATAACTGGGTGTAGTGACCCAGTCTAGCAGCCATTGTGTGTATAACTGAGTGTTGTGACCCAGTCTAGCAGCCATTGTGTGCATAACTGAGTGTTGTGGCCCAGTCTAGCAGCCATTGTGTGCATAACTGGGTGTTGTGGCCCAGTCTAGCAGCCATTGTGTGCATAACTGATTGTTGGGACCCAGTCTAGCAGCCATTGTGTGCATAACTGATTGTTGTGACCCAGTCTAGCAGCCATTGTGTGCATAACTGATTGCTGGGACCCAGTCTAGCAGCCATTGTGTGCATAACTGGGTGTTGTGGCCCAGTCTAGCAGCCATTGTGTGCATAACTGATTGTTGGGACCCAGTCTAGCAGCCATTGTGTGCATAACTGATTGTTGGGACCCAGTCTAGCAGCCATTGTGTGCATAACTGAGTGTTGTGACCCAGTCTAGCAGCCATTGTATGCATAACTGAGTGTTGGGGCCCAGTCTAGCAGCCATTGTGTGCATAACTGAGTGTTGGGACCCAGTCTAGCAGCCATTGTGTGCATAACTGATTGTTGGGACCCAGTCTAGCAGCCATTGTGTGCATAACTGATTGTTGGGGCCCAGTCTAGCAGCCACTGTGTGCATAACTGGGTGTTGTGACCCAGTCTAGCAGCCATTGTGTGCATAACTGATTGTTGGGACCCAGTCTAGCAGCCATTGTGTGCATAACTGATTGTTGGGACCCAGTCTAGCAGCCATTGTGTGCATAACTGATTGTTGGGGCCCAGTCTACCTGGAGTTTACCTGGAGAGAGTTCCGGGGGTCAACGCCCCCGCGGCCCGGTCTGAGACCAGGCCTCCTGGTGGATCAGAGCCTGATCAACCAGGCTGTTGCTGCTGGCTGCACGCAAACCAACATACGAGCCACAGCCCGGCTGATCCGGAACTGACTTTAGGTGCTTGTCCAGTGCCAGCTTGAAGACTGCCAGGGGTCTGTTGGTAATCCCCCTTATGTGTGCTGGGAGGCAGTTGAACAGTCTCGGGCCCCTGACACTTATTGTATGGTCTCTTAACGTGCTAGTGACACCCCTGCTTTTCATTGGGGGGATGGTGCATCGTCTGCCAAGTCTTTTGCTTTCGTAGTGGGTGATTTTCGTGTGCAAGTTCGGTACTAGTCCCTCTAGGATTTTCCAGGTGTATATAATCATGTATCTCTCCCTCCTGCGTTCCAGGGAATACAGGTTTAGGAACCTCAAGCGCTCCCAATAATTGAGGTGTTTTATCTCCGTTATGCGCGCCGTGAAAGTTCTCTGTACATTTTCTAGGTCGGCAATTTCACCTGCCTTGAAAGGTGCTGTTAGTGTGCAGCAATATTCCAGCCTAGATAGAACAAGTGACCTGAAGAGTGTCATCATGGGCTTGGCCTCCCTAGTTTTGAAGGTTCTCATTATCCATCCTGTCATTTTTCTAGCAGATGCGATTGATACAATGTTATGGTCCTTGAAGGTGAGATCCTCCGACATGATCACTCCCAGGTCTTTGACGTTGGTGTTTCGCTCTATTTTGTGGCCAGAATTTGTTTTGTACTCTGATGAAGATTTAATTTCCTCATGTTTACCATATCTGAGTAATTGAAATTTCTCATCGTTGAACTTCATATTGTTTTCTGCAGCCCACTGAAAGATTTGGTTGATGTCTGCCTGGAGCTTTGCAGTGTCTGCAATGGAAGACACTGTCATGCAGATTCGGGTGTCATCTGCAAAGGAAGACACGGTGCTGTGGCTGACATCCTTGTCTATGTCGGATATAAGGATGAGGAACAAGATGGGAGCGAGTACTGTGCCTTGTGGAACAGAGCTTTTCACCGTAGCTGCCTCGGACTTTACTCTGTTGACGACTACTCTCTGTGTTCTGTTAGTGAGGAAATTATAGATCCATCGACCGACTTTTCCTGTTATTCCTTTAGCACGCATTTTGTGCGCTATTACGCCATGGTCACACTTGTCGAAGGCTTTTGCAAAGTCTGTATATATTACATCTGCATTCTTTTTGTCTTCTAGTGCATTTAGGACCTTGTCGTAGTGGTCCAATAGTTGAGACAGACAGGAGCGACCTGTTCTAAACCCATGTTGCCCTGGGTTGTGTAACTGATGGGTTTCTTGATGCGTGGTGATCTTGCTTCTTAGGACCCTTTCAAAGATTTTTATGATATGGGATGTTAGTGCTATTGGTCTGTAGTTCTTTGCTGTTGCTTTACTGCCCCCTTTGTGGAGTGGGGCTATGTCTGTTGTTTTTAGTAACTGTGGGACGACCCCCGTGTCCATGCTCCCTCTCCATAGGATGGAAAAGGCTCGTGATAGGGGCTTCTTGCAGTTCTTGATGAACACAGAGTTCCATGAGTCTGGCCCTGGGTCAGAGTGCATGGGCATGTCATTTATCGCCTGTTCGAAGTCATTTGGCGTCAGGATAACATCGGATAGGCTTGTGTTAATCAAATTTTGTGGCTCTCTCATAAAAAATTCATTTTGATCTTCGACTCTCAGTCTGGTTAGCGGCTTGCTAAAAACTGAGTCATATTGGGACTTGAGTAGCTCACTCATTTCCTTGTTGTCATCTGTGTAGGACCCATCTTGTTTAAGTAGGGGCCCAATACTGGACGTTGTTCTCGATTTTGATTTGGCATAGGAGAAGAAATACTTTGGGTTTCTCTCGATTTCATTTATGGCTTTTAGTTCTTCCCGCGATTCCTGACTCCTAAAGGATTCTTTTAGCTTAAGTTCGATGCTTGCTATTTCTCTGACCAGTGTCTCCCTACGCATTTCAGATATATTGACCTCTTGTAGCCGCTCTGTTATTCTTTTCCGTCGCCTGTAAAGGGAGCGCCTGTCTCTTTCTGTTTTACATCTACTCCTCCTTTTTCTTAGAGGAATAAGCCTTGTGCATACATCGAGTGCTACCGAGTTAATCTGTTCTAGGCATAAGTTGGGGTCTGTGTTGCTTAGTATATCTTCCCAGCTTATATCGGTTAGGACTTGGTTTACTTGGTCCCACTTTATGTTTTTGTTATTGAAGTTGAATTTGGTGAATGCTCCCTCGTGACTAATCTCATTATGTCGGTCTGGGGCTCCGCGCATACATGACTGAACCTCAATTATGTTGTGATCTGAGTATATTGTTTTTGATATGGTGATATTTCTTATCAGATCATCATTGTTAGTGAAGATGAGGTCTAGATGAGTCTTGCAGCCATTGTGTGCATAACTGAGTGTTGGGGCCCAGTCTACCTGGAGTTTACCTGGAGAGAGTTTCGGGGGTCAACGCCCCCGCGGCCCGGTCTGTGACCAGGCCTCCTGGTGGATCAGCGCCTGATCAACCAGGCTGTTGCTGCTGGCTGCACGCAAACCAACGTACGAGCCACAGCCCGGCTGATCAGGAACTGACTTTAGGTGCTTTTCCAGTGCCAGCTTGAAGACTGCCAGGGGTCTGTTGGTAATCCCCCTTATGTGTGCTGGGAGGCAGTTGAACAGTCTCGGGCCCCTGACACTTATTGTATGGTCTCTTAACGTGCTAGTGACACCCCTGCTTTTCATTGGGGGGATGGTGCATCGTCTGCCAAGTCTTTTGCTTTCGTAGTGAGTGATTTTCCGGTGCAAGTTCGGTACTAGTCCCTCTAGGATTTTCCAGGTGTATATAATCATGTATCTCTCCCTCCTGCGTTCCAGGGAATACAGGTTTAGAAACCTCAAGCGCTCCCAGTAATTGAGGTGTTTTATCTCCGTTATGCGCCCCGTGAAAGTTCTCTGTACATTTTCTAGGTCGGCAATTTCACCTGCCTTGAAAGGTGCTGTTAGAGTGCAGCAATATTCTAGCCTAGATAGAACAAGTGACCTGAAGAGTGTCATCATGGGCTTGGCCTCCCTAGTTTTGAAGGTTCTCATTATCCATCCTGTCATTTTTCTAGCAGATGCGATTGATACAATGTTATGGTCCTTGAAGGTGAGATCCTCCGACATAATCACTCCCAGGTCTTTGACGTTGGTGTTTCGCTCTATTTTGTGGCCAGAATTTGTTTTGTACTCTGATGAAGCAGACATTGTGTGCATAACTGAGTGTTGGGGCCCAGTCTAGCAGCCACTGTGTGCATAACTGAGTGTTGTGACCCAGTCTAGCAACCATCGTGTGTATAACTGAGTGTTGAGGCCCAGACTAGCATCCATCGTGTGTATAACTGAGTGTTGAGGCCCAGTCTAGCAACCATCGTGTGTATAACTGAGTGTTGAGGCCCAGTCTAGCAACCATCGTGTGTATAACTGAGTGTTGAGGCTCAGTCTAGCAACCATCGTGTGTATAACTGAGTGTTGAGGCTCAGTCTAGCAGCCATTGTGTGCATAACTGCGTGTTGAGGCTCAGTCTAGCAACCATCGTGTGTATAACTGAGTGTTGAGGCCCAGTCTAGCATCCATCGTGTGTATAACTGCGTGTTGAGGCCCAGTCTAGCATCCATCGTGTGTATAACTGAGTGTTGAGGCTCAGTCTAGCATCCATCGTGTGTATAACTGAGTGTTGATCCCAGTCTAGCAGCCATTGTGTGCATAACTGAGTGTTGAGGCCCAGTCTAGCATCCATCGTGTGTATAACTGAGTGTTGAGGCCCAGTCTAGCAGCCATTGTGTGCATAACTGAGTGTTGAGGCCCAGTCTAGCATCCATCGTGTGTATAACTGAGTGTTGAGGCCCAGTCTAGCAGCCATTGTGTGCATAACTGAGTGTTGAGGCCCAGTCTAGCAACCATCGTGTGTATAACTGAGTGTTGAGGCCCAGTCTAGCAGCCACTGTGTGCATAACTGCGTGTTGAGGCCCAGTCTAGCATCCATCGTGTGTATAACTGAGTGTTGAGGCCCAGTCTAGTAACCATCGTGTGTATAACTGAGTGTTGAGGCCCAGTCTAGCATCCATCGTGTGTATAACTGAGTGTTGAGGCCCAGTCTAGCAACCATCGTGTGTATAACTGAGTGTTGAGGCCCAGTCTAGCATCCATCGTGTGTATAACTGAGTGTTGAGGCCCAATCTAGCAACCATCGTGTGTATAACTGAGTGTTGAGGCCCATTCTAGCATCCATCGTGTGTATAACTGAGTGTTGAGGCCCAGTCTAGCAGCCATTGTGTGCATAACTGAGTGTTGAGGCTTAGTCTAGCAGCCATTGTGTGCATAACTGAGTGTTGGGGCTCAGTCTAGCAGCCATCGTGTGTATAACTGAGTGTTGGGGCTCAGTCTAGCAGCCATCGTGTGTATAACTGAGTGTTGGGGCTCAGTCTAGCAGCCATTGTGTGCATAACTGAGTGTTGGGGCCCAGTCTAGCAGCCATTGTGTGCATAACTGAGTGTTGTGACCCACTCTAGCAGCCATTGTGTGTATAACTGAGTGTTGGGGCTCAGTCTAGCAGCCATCGTGTGTATAACTGAGTGTTGGGGCTCAGTCTAGCAGCCATTGTGTGCATAACTGAGTGTTGGGGCCCAGTCTAGCAGCCATTGTGTGCATAACTGAGTGTTGTGACCCAGTCTAGCAGCCATTGTGTGCATAACTGAGTGTTGTGACCCAGTCTAGCAGCCATTGTGTGCATAACTGAGTGTTGTGACCCAGTCTAGCAGCCATTGAGTGCATAACTGAGTGTTGGGACCCAGTCTAGCAGCCATTGTGTGCATAACTGAGTGTTGTGGCCCAGTCTAGCAGCCATTGTGTGCATAACTGAGTGTTGTGACCCAGTCTAGCAGCCATTGTGTGCATAACTGAGTGTTGTGACCCAGTCTAGCAGCCATTGTGTGCATAACTGAGTGTTGGGACCCAGTCTAGCAGCCATTGTGTGCATAACTGAGTGTTGTGACCCAGTCTAGCAGCCATTGTGTGCATAACTGAGTGTTGGGGCCCAGTCTAGCAGCCATTGTGTGCATAACTGAGTGCTGGGGTCCGGTCTAGTAGCCATCGTGTGTATAACTGAGTGTTGGGGTCCGGTCTAGTAGCCATTGTGTGTATAACTGAGTGTTGGGGTCCGGTCTAGTAGCCATCTTGTGTATAACTGTGTGTTGGGGCCCAGTCTAGCAGCCATTGTGTGCATAACTGCGTGTTCCGGGTAGCCCAGTAACTAGCTAACCACTGTGTGTATAACTGAGTGTTGGGGTCCGGTCTAGTAGCCATCTTGTGTATAACTGAGTGTTGGGGCCCAGTCTAGCAGCCATTGTGTGCATAACTGCGTGTTGGGGCCCAGTCTAGCAACCACTGTGTGCATAACTGCGTGTTGGGGCCCAGTCTAGCAGCCATTGTGTGCATAACTGAGTGTTGGGGCCCAGTCTAGCAACCACTGTGTGCATAACTGCGTGTTGGGGCCCAGTCTAGCAACCACTGTGTGCATAACTGAGTGTTGGGGCCCAGTCTGGCAGCCTTTGTGTGCATAACTGCGTGTTGGGCCCCAGTCTAACAGCCATTGTACTCACCTAATTGTACTCACCTAATTGTGGTTGCAGGAGTCGAGACTCAGCTCCTGGCCCCGCCTCTTCACTGACCGCTACTAGGTCCTCCCTCTCCCTGCTCCATGAGCTTTATCATACCTTGTCTTAAAACTATGTATAGTTCCTGCCTCCACTTCATCGCTTGCCAGACTGTTCCACTACCTAGCAACTCTGTGGCTGAAGAAATACTTCCTAACATCCCTTTGACTTATCTGAGTCTTCAGTTTCCAATTGTGACCCCTTGTTTCTGTGTCTCATCTCTGGAACATCCTGTCTCTGTCCACCTTAGCTATTCCAAGCAGTATTTTGTATGTCGATATCATGTCTTCCCTGACCCTCCTGCCCTCCTGCTCTCCAGTGTCGTCAGTCCGATTTCCCTTAACCTTTCTTCATAGGACATTCCCTTTAGCTCTGGAACCAGCCTTGTTGCAAACCTTTGCACTTTCTCTAATCTCTTGAAGTGTTTGACCAGGTGTGGATTCCATACTATGTGCATAACTGAGTGTTGGGGCCCGGTCTAGCAGCCGTTGTGTGCATAACTGAGTGTTGGGGCCCAGTCTAGCAGCCGTTGTGTGCATAACTGAGTGTTGGGGCCCAGTCTAGCAACCATTGAGTGCATAAGTGAGTGTTGGGGCCCAGGCTAGCAGCCATTGTGTGCATAACTGAGTGTTGGGGCCCGGTCTAGCAGCCGTTGTGTGCATAACTGAGTGTTGGGGCCCAGTCTAGCAACCATTGAGTGCATAAGTGAGTGTTGGGGCCCAGGCTAGCAGCCATTGTGTGCATAACTGAGAGTTGGGGCCCAGTCTAGCAGCCATTGTGTGCATAACTGAGTGTTGGGGCCCGGTCTAGCAGCCATTGTGTGCAAAACTGAGTGTTGGGGCCCGGTCTAGCAGCCATTGTGTGTATAACTGAGTGTTGGGGCCCAGTCTAGCAGCCATTGTGTGTATAACTGAGTGTTGGGGCCCAGTCTAGCAGCCATTGTGTGTATAACTGAGTGTTGGGGCCCAGTCTAGCAGCCATTGTGTGTATAACTGAGTGTTGGGGCCCAGTCTAGCAGCCATTGTGTGTATAACTGAGTGTTGGGGCCCAGTCTAGCAGCCATTGTGTGTATAACTGAGTGTTGGGGCCCAGTCTAGCAGCCATTGTGTGTATAACTCAGTGTTGGGGCCCAGTCTAGCAGCCATCGTGTGTATAACTGAGTGTTGGGGCCCAGTCTAGCAGCCATTGTGTGCATAACTGCGTGTTGGGGCCCAGTCTAGCAGCCATTGTGTGCATAACTGCGTGTTGGGGCTCAGTCTAGCAGCCATTGTGTGCATAACTGAGTGTTGGGACCCAGTCTAGCAGCCATTGTGTGCATAACTGAGTGTTGGGGCCCAGTCTAGCAGCCATCGTGTACATAACTGATTGTTGGGGCCCAGTCTAGCAGCCATTGTGTGCATAACTGATTGTTGGGACCCAGTCTAGCAGCAATTGTGTGCATAACTGAGTGTTGGGACCCAGTCTAGCAGCCATTGTGTGCATAACTGAGTGTTGGGGCCCAGTCTAGCAGCCATCGTGTACATAACTGATTGTTGGGGCCCAGTCTAGCAGCCATTGTGTGCATAACTGATTGTTGGGGCCCAGTCTAGCAGCCATTGTGTGCATAACTAATTGTTGGGGCCCAGTCTAGCAGCCATTGTGTGCATAACTGATTGTTGGGGCCCAGTCTAGCAGCCATTGTGTACATAACTGATTGTTGGGGCCCAGTCTAGCAGCCATTGTGTACATAACTGATTGTTGGGGCCCAGTCTAGCAGCCATTGTGTGCATAACTGATTGTTGGGGCCCAGTCTAGCAGCCATTGTGTGCATAACTGATTGTTGGGGCCCAGTCTAGCAGTCATTGTGTGCATAACTGAGTGTTGTGACCCAGTCTAGCAGCCATTGTGTGCATAACTGAGTGTTGTGACCCAGTCTAGCAGCCATTGTGTGCATAACTGAGTGTTGGGGCCCAGTCTAGCAGCCATTGTGTGCATAACTGAGTGTTGTGACCCAGTCTAGCAGCCATTGTGTGCATAACTGAGTGTTGGGGCCCAGTCTAGCAGCCATTGTGTGCATAACTGAGTGTTGTGACCCAGTCTAGCAGCCATTGTGTGCATAACTGCGTGTTGGGACCCAGTCTAGCAGCCATTGTGTGCATAACTGATTGTTGGGGCCCAGTCTAGCAGCCATTGTGTGCATAACTGATTGTTGGGACCCAGTCTAGCAGCCATTGTGTGCATAACTGAGTGTTGGGGCCCAGTCTAGCAGCCATTGTGTGTATAACTGATAACTGATTGTTGGGACCCAGTCTAGCAGCCATTGTGTGCATAACTGAGTGTTGGGGCCCAGTCTAGCAGCCATTGTGTGCATAACTGAGTGTTGGGGCCCAGTCTAGCAGCCATTGTGTGCATAACTGAGTGTTGGGGCCCAGTCTAGCAGCCATTGTGTGCATAACTGAGTGTTGGGGCCCAGTCTAGCAGCCATTGTGTGCATAACTGAGTGTTGGGGCCCAGTCTAGCAGCCATTGTGTGCATAACTGAGTGTTGGGGCCCAGTCTAGCAGCCATTGTGTGCATAACTGAGTGTTGGGACCCAGTCTAGCAGCCATTGTGTGCATAACTGAGTGTTGGGACCCAGTCTAGCAGCCATTGTGTGCATAACTGCGTGTTGGGGCCCAGTCTAGCAGCCATTGTGTGCATAACTGCGTGTTGGGACCCAGTCTAGCAGCCATTGTGTGCATAACTGAGTGTTGGGGCCCAGTCTAGCAGCCATTGTGTGCATAACTGAGTGTTGGGGCCCAGTCTAGCAGCCATTGTGTGCATAACTGAGTGTTGGGGCCCAGTCTAGCAGCCATTGTGTGCATAACTGAGTGTTGGGGCCCAGTCTAGCAACCATTGTGTGCATAACTGAGTGTTGGGGTCCAGTCTAGCAACCATTGTGTGCATAACTGAGTGTTGGGGTCCAGTCTAGCAGCCATTGTGTGCATAATAAAACCATCAAACTTACTGCGGTTTTATTCATTTTCGTTTTAATCAGATGCTAGTAAAAAGTTCCACTATATAAATTGAAAATTTAAACCACTGTATAAGAAGGTTCAAACTCTTGAAAAAACAAAAAACCAGACAGTCCAATTAATGTATATCTTTGAAAGAGCTTTGTGCTATGCAATTACTATATTCCTTTCAGGATCTTCTATATATTAAAGCCAATAAATGAACCAGTGTTCATTAATTGGGTCTAATATATAAAAGGGCCATGGATGAAGGTACTGTAATTAATGCTGATGATAAATACATAGGAATTAAGGTTATAAAGGCCTCATTAAATGCGAAAACTGGTTATGTGAACAGAGTTTATAATAAATGCCTGGAACTGGTGGCAGAAGAAACCGTGAATTAGGTTAAATTAGAATTATATTTGGAAACATTAGAAAATAGATATGTGTCATATAAATTGTATTAATTCAGGTATATTCTGCAACAGGTCTCTCTGTTGTTACAACATAAAAGCTATGTATGCATAGTCTACTGAAGCCAGGATTTCCCAATACTCTTTATTCATACACACTCTGGTATCTGGACACGCCCACCAGTAGTTGTTGATAACTGCTCACGACGTCATCCGAACTTTAACATGTATCATACTCTTTCTACTTACGATTTTTCATCTTAGCAAACATTCTACTTCTGTTCCAGGCTAGTCCGTCAAACTCGGCGGCAGGACACGCCGCTGCCACTGCTGCTGCTGCCACTGCTGCTGCTGCTGCTGCTGCTGCTGCTGCTGATAGAGATAATGTAGATACAGACACATACGCACATTTTCTAGACATCGAGGAAACATATCACCACGGGTTTCCTACTCAATGTCTTGACCTCTGCGTATATAGCATTATCTACATATTATCTACACAATACGTGTTCTCCAGCATTATGGGATAACTCTTATTTGTCCGCAGTGTCTGTGTTGTTCCATCGTACTGAGAGCTTAACTGTCTCTCTGTTGTTCCATCGTACTGAGAGCTTAACTGTCTCTCTGTTGTTCCATCGTACTGAGAGCTTAACTGTCTCTCTGTTGTTCCATCGTACTGAGAGCTTAACTGTTTCTCTGTTGTTCCATCGTACTGAGAGCTTAACTGTTTCTCTGTTGTTCCATCGTACTGAGAGCTTAACTGTCTCTCTGTTGTTCCATCGTACTGAGAGCTTAACTGTCTCTCTGTTGTTCCATCGTACTGATAGCTTAACTGTTTCTCTGTTGTTCCATCGTACTGAGGGCTTAACTGTGTCTGTGTTGTTCCATCGTACTGAGGACTAAACTTTGTCTGTGTTGTTCCATCGTACTGAGGACTAAACTGTGTCTGTGTTGTTCCATCGTACTGAGGACTTAACTGTGTCTGTGTTGTTCCATCGTACTGAGGACTAAACTGTGTCTGTGTTGTTCCATCGTACTGAGGACTTAACTGTGTCTGTGTTGTTCCATCGTACTGAGGGCCCGTGTCTGAAGAGCTTCAGCGCAGCTCACTGCTTTACCTGGAAGTCTGTCGCTCCCAGTTTGAGCAAGAGCTGCTTGACGCTAGAACTCCACAGTGGCGTCGTAAAGGAGGGGGGGGGGGGGGTGCCGCCCCGGGTGACACCATCAAGGGGTGAGTTTACCTGGAGTTTACCTGGAGAGAGTTTCGGGGGTCAACGCCCCCGCGGCCCGGTCTGTGACCAGGCCTCCTGGTGGATCAGCGCCTGATCAACCAGGCTGTTGCTGCTGGCTGCACGCAAACCAACGTACGAGCCACAGCCCGGCTGATCAGGAACTGACTTTAGGTGCTTGTCCAGTGCCAGCTTGAAGACTGCCAGGGGTCTGTTGGTAATCCCCCTTATGTGTGCTGGGAGGCAGTTGAACAGTCTCGGGCCCCTGACACTTATTGTATGGTCTCTTAACGTGCTAGTGACACCCCTGCTTTTCATTGGGGGGATGGTGCATCGTCTGCCAAGTCTTTTGCTTTCGTAGTGAGTGATTTTCGTGTGCAAGTTCGGTACTAGTCCCTCTAGGATTTTCCAGGTGTATATAATCATGTATCTCTCCCTCCTGCGTTCCAGGGAATACAGGTTTAGAAACCTCAAGCGCTCCCAGTAATTGAGGTGTTTTATCTCCGTTATGCGCGCCGTGAAAGTTCTCTGTACATTTTCTAGGTCGGCAATTTCACCTGCCTTGAAAGGTGCTGTTAGAGTGCAGCAATATTCCAGCCTAGATAGAACAAGTGACCTGAAAAGTGTCATCATGGGCTTGGCCTCCCTAGTTTTGAAGGTTCTCATTATCCATCCTGTCATTTTTCTAGCAGATGCGATTGATACAATGTTATGGTCCTTGAAGGTGAGATCCTCCGACATAATCACTCCCAGGTCTTTGACGTTGGTGTTTCGCTCTATTTTGTGGCCAGAATTTGTTTTGTACTCTGATGAAGATTTAATTTCCTCAAGTTTACCATATCTGAGTAATTGAAATTTCTCATCGTTGAACTTCATATTGTTTTCTGCAGCCCACTGAAAGATTTGGTTGATGTCTGCCTGGAGCCTTGCAGTGTCTGCAATGGAAGACACTGTCATGCAGATTCGGGTGTCATCTGCAAAGGAAGACACGGTGCTGTGGCTGACATCCTTGTCTATGTCGGATATGAGGATGAGGAACAAGATGGGAGCTAGTACTGTGCCTTGTGGAACAGAGCTTTTCACCGTAGCTGCCTCGGACTTTACTCTGTTGACGACTACTCTCTGTGTTCTGTTAGTGAGGAAATTATAGATCCATCGACCGACTTTTCCTGTTATTCCTTTAGCGCGCATTTTGTGCGCTATTACGCCATGGTCACACTTGTCGAAGGCTTTTGCAAAGTCTGTATATATTACATCTGCATTCTTTTTGTCTTCTAGTGCATTTAGGACCTTGTCGTAGTGATCCAGTAGTTGAGACAGACAGGAGCGACCTGTTCTAAACCCATGTTGCCCTGGGTTGTGTAACTGATGGGTTTCTAGATGGGTGGTGATCTTGCTTCTTAGGACCCTTTCAAAGATTTTTATGATATGGGATGTTAGTGCTATTGGTCTGTAGTTCTTTGCTGTTGCTTTACTGCCCCCTTTGTGGAGTGGGGCTATGTCTGTTGTTTTTAGTAACTGAGGGACGACCCCCGTGTCCATGCTCCCTCTCCATAGGATGGAAAAGGCTCGTGATAGGGGCTTCTTGCAGTTCTTGATGAACACAGAGTTCCATGAGTCTGGCCCTGGGGCAGAGTGCATGGGCATGTCATTTATCGCCTGTTCGAAGTCATTTGGCGTCAGGATAACATCGGTTAGGCTTGTGTTAATCAAATTTAGTGGCTCTCTCATAAAAAATTCATTTTGATCTTCGACTCTCAGTCTGGTTAGCGGCTTGCTAAAAACTGAGTCATATTGGGACTTGAGTAGCTCACTCATTTCCTTGTTGTCATCTGTGTAGGACCCATCTTGTTTAAGTAGGGGCCCAATACTGGACGTTGTTCTCGATTTTGATTTGGCATAGGAGAAGAAATACTTTGGGTTTCTTTCGATTTCATTTATGGCTTTTAGTTCTTCCCGCGATTCCTGACTCCTAAAGGATTCTTTTAGCTTAAGTTCGATGCTTGCTATTTCTCTGACCAGTGTCTCCCTGCGCATTTCAGATATATTGACCTCTTTTAGCCGCTCTGTTATTCTTTTCCGTCGCCTGTAAAGGGAGCGCCTGTCTCTTTCTATTTTACATCTACTCCTCCTTTTTCTTAGAGGAATAAGCCTTGTGCATACATCGAGTGCCACCGAGTTAATCTGTTCTAGGCATAAGTTTGGGTCTGTGTTGCTTAGTATATCTTCCCAGCTTATATCGGTTAGGACTTGGTTTACTTGGTCCCACTTTATGTTTTTGTTATTGAAGTTGAATTTGGTGAATGCTCCCTCGTGACTAGTCTCATTTTGTCGGTCTGGGGCTCCACGCATACATGTCTGAACCTCAATTATGTTGTGATCTGAGTATATTGTTTTTGATATGGTGACATTTCTTATCAGATCATCATTGTTAGTGAAGATGAGGTCTAGTGTATTCTCCAGTCTAGTAGGCTCTATTATTTGCTGGTTTAAATTGAATTTTGTGCAGAGATTTAAAAGCTCGTGTGAGTGTGAGTTTTCATCAGAGCTGCCTCCTGGTGTTATTACTGCAACAATATTATTTGCTATATTCCTCCATTTTAGGTGCCTTAAGTTGAAATCCCCCAGGAGCAAGATGTTGGGTGCAGGAGCTGGAAGATTTTCCAGACAGTGGTCAATTTTTAACAGCTGTTCCTGGAATTGCTGGGATGTTGCATCCGGAGGCTTGTAGACTACCACAATGACTAGGTTTTGGTTCTCGATCTTTACTGCTAAAACTTCCACTACGTCATTTGAGGCATTAAGCAGTTCTGTGCAAACAAGTGACTCTGCAATGTACAGGCCAACCCCCCCCTTTTGCCTGTTCACTCTGTCACATCTGTATAGGTTGTAACCTGGGATCCATATTTCGTTGTCCAAGTGATCCTTTATGTGGGTCTCAGTGAAAGCCGCGAACATTGCCTTTGCCTCTGCAAGCAGTCCACGGATGAAAGGTATTTTGTTGTTTGTTGCTGGCTTTAGACCCTGTATATTTGCAAAGAAGAATGTTATCGGACTGGTGGTATTGTTGGTACTGGGGGGGGGGGATTTTTTTTCCGGCATTAGTATCTGTATCTGTTGGTTTGGAGTGGAGGCCATCGACTGTGGTTCCACTCCAGGAATGACTGGATTTGGTGTACGATTTCTGCCATTTCCTGCCAGTTTTTTTTCCTTCCTGGCACTAAAAAACCTCTCCCTCTTGAGTGGCTGTGGCTACCCAGGTTTTCCCATGGCCTGGATGTTTTGTATCTTTTTGTCCCCTTTAGATGGTATGCCTGGCAATTTAAGTTATAGCATAGTCTTTCCTGTACTGAAGAGGTACACATTTCAGGGTGAAAAAGCTTACAGGAAGGGAGTTTGCATTTTCCTGTTGTCATATGGGCATGACATTTTCTAGGGTGGTCATAGTTGCATGTCCCATCTGTTTTTCCAGATTTCCCATGCCAGCAGATACCAAGTGCATAGTATGTGCACAGGCTTGGTTTCCGTTTGCCTTGGGTTTCTGTGACTGTATTCCCTGTTGGTGCATGTTTCCCTGTCTTACTCCTATCCTCCCTAGCACCAACAATGGAGCTCCCACCAGTTGTTTTTGGTAATTTATCCTCACTATTGCTATTGGAGTCCTCTTGTTTGCTATTTCCTGCGGTATTTCTAGTTTGCAATATTGGTTTTATCTTATCTTTGACTACACTTGTTTCCCTACTATGGCTCCTGTCCTCTATGAGGTCATTTATATGTATTCCTTCCTGCGTATAATTCCCGACTACCTGGACAAAATCTCCAGCTTCACCATTACTGTCTCCCAGGACAGTATCTCCAGCTTCACCATTTCTGTCTCCCAGGACAGCACCTCCAGCTTCACCATTACTGTCTCCCAGGACAGCCCTATCAGCCCCACATTTACTGACTACCAGGACATCACCTCCAGCCTTACAGTTTGTGACTACATGGCCAGTATCAAGGGCAGTACCATTCAGCCCAGACTTTTTATGTTCCCATCTGTTGTAGAAAGCTTCCAGGTTTTCTATGAAAGCAGCTTTGATGTTATCCTCTTTTAATACCCTTGTGATTTTAGTCCACAGATTTTCCTCATTTGGGCATACCCAAAAACACTTCTCTGTTTTAATACTGCTTGTAGCTAGTTCTGGGATATCTGCACAAGGAGCGTGACACCAATTTCCACAAAAATGACAATTTATCCATGTGGAAGCCCGTTTGTTTGACTGACCACAGACTACACACAGCTTCATAATGATTTGAATGGTTGATTTACTGCAATTCTACTAGCAACCTCATGAATATTATATTAATAACCTTAAATGAAGCTCTAGCTATTTGTATTTCTGTTTCTAACTCTATTTGTATATTGGACAGCTTACCGTCACGTTCCTGATTTTTAATGTTTGTGTTTATAAGGGCGCCTACAAACCCATCCGTTTACAGTCTGCTTTATTGTCCAACGAAACTGTTTGAAACCAGTCCCGGGTTCGGACCAGTCAAGGGTTCGGACCAGTCAAGGGTTCGGACCAGTCAAGGGTTCGGACCAGTCAAGGGTTCGGACCAGTCGATCTGCTCTGATCAGTGGGTCACTTATTTAAAACATACTGGTCGGTGATTTGAGCTAACACATGAAGGATCTACTGGAAATTATCTACCCGAGTAATATGTGATTTGACTGATACAAAAGTATAACTTGCGTGTTGAAGAGCCGGTGATATCTGGCAGCTCCTACAATGACGTACAGTCGACCTCTTTGTTTATCAATCGCTGTATCTGGCTTTTCTATTTTTGTTTTTTCCGTCTCCACAATAAATGCTATATTATCACTATAGTTGACTGGTGCAAATTTTGGAGGAAGGACGCTTTTTCTGTAGTAATAATTGCTTCTCGTTGTGTATATTGCGACCGCTGGTAACTACAGGTTATATGAAATTCACAGTAACGTCTCGTATTTCAAGAAAAAGAAACTAATGAAAGTCACTCCACTCCACTAAGTACCATTATAATACTGGTTAGTTGCTACTACAACACTGTATTCTGCTATTCACTGGTATCACTAGATTATATGCGAGTACACTAGCAGGCCAGGAAGATTATTAAAAACAGCTGACCTGTGGTAAGTTTCTGGCGACTTCTGGCACCTGCCTCTATAGGCTTATCACTTCATTTACAAATTCACCTGTTTTCAAATGACACTTTAGCCTTTATCATCAATATACTAGGGAGCCACTGTAGTATACACTATACACTATGTATACTCAATGCTTTCAGGGAGACTTTCTTTCCTCTGACACAAAGTTCAATTATTATTATTTTTTTCACACGGAAAACAGGCCTATGATTCCCCTCTGGCAGTAAACTCTGCTAGGTAATGCACACTAATTCTCCTTTTTTGACTCAGTATATAATGTTTTCCGCCCAAGATTGGTTCCAGGCGCTAGAGGGATGTATCGTATAGGATTGATGACACAAATTAAAGTTCTAGCACGTAAGAGCGACCGTGAAAACACCAGAAAACCGGGAGCACAACGAGGCACGCTAGCAAAGTCAGGGTAGAGCCTGTAAAGAAGGTGACACTGATGCACAAAACAGTGCTGCAGCAATATAAGAGAAGAATCCTTAGTTTCTCTATAGCCTCTTATATGATTACAGAGTACAGGCCTTTATAGGGTTTTGAAGATACGATAGATGATTTTGCAGATTCACTGAGATGTTACCTGTACTCAAGGTCAAATCGGAACTAGTGTTTCTCTGTTATTGCAGTGTTTTTCTTTGTTTTTCAATTTTTTTTCTTTGTTTTTTGCATTGTTGAAGATGAATAAATGTAGGATCTGTTGCTGTACTCAAAGAGGTATTTGAGTTTATGTTTCCTCAATATTACTACGATTATTTATTTTGTCATTAATAAAGTTGAGAAGTATTCTCCTGTTCGGTTTTTTTGTCCTTAAACGTTCTCATTGTTTAACATTAGTCACTGGTCATGCAGTAGTGACATAACTGGAGTTTACTCCCCCCATCTCCCCGCCCTTGGATTTCATGGGGATGACACCAAAGATGCCGCCCCGGATGACACCAACCCTAGCGACGCCACTGGAACTTCAGACACTAGTTGTATCTTAACATACTGAGTCAGTCCTGGTTACCAGTCTTATGCCCTCACAACACTGCTTCACAGTCCCTCACAGTACAGAGACCCTTCATAACATCATGTCACTGGTTCTAAGTACCTCACAACACTGACTGTTATTCATGATATGAGATTACTGGTTCACACTTCTTCACATCACTAGTTCACAGTGTTGTATCAATGCCTCAAAGTCATTCACAACGCTGCATCAATGATTCACAGTCATTCACAGTGCTGCATCAATGATTCGCAGTCATTCACAGTGCTGTATCAATGATTCACAGTCATTCACAACGCTGTATCAATGATTCACAGTCATTCATAGTGCTGCATCAATGATTCACAGTCATTCACAGTGCTGCATCAATGATTCACAGTTATTCACAACGCTGTATCAATGATTCACAGTCATTCACAGTGCTGCATCAATGATTCACAGTCATTCACAGTGCTGCATCAATGATTCACAGTCATTCACAGTGCTGCATCAATGATTCACAGTCATTCACAGTGCTGCATCAATGATTCACAGTCATTCACAGTGCTGCATCAATGATCACAATGATTCACAATCCTGTATCAATGATTCACGGTCATTCACAGCGCTACATCAATGATTCACGGTCATTCACAGCGCTACATCAATGATTCACGGTCATTCACAGTGCTGCATCAATGGTTCACGGTCCTGTATCAATGATTCATAGTGATTCACAGTGTTGCATCAGTGATTCACAGTTTTTCCTAGCACTAACCCTGGCTCACTGCATCTCTGTTACTTCACCGGGTAATGTAACTTGACTGCTCGCCGGCCACTCTACCTCACTACTTATGCTGCACCACCACCACCACCTGAAGGCACTGTCCATTATGACACGATGACAGTCTACTGGCACTGCCTGAAACACAGATGTCTCCTCTGTTATCAACTCTCTCTCTCTCTCTCTCTCTCTCTCTCTCTTTCTCTCATAAAGAACGTGTTATTTCCCACTATCTACGTCGCTCACTGCAGGTTAACTTTTCATGTATAAATATTTTGTAAATTTAAGTTAACGCAATTTAGTCTTGCCTAAACTGTCTAAAATTTTCTTCATAAGGGAATTGGGGAACAATTAATTTTATATGAGAAAAGGGAAAAGTAGCTTCAGTTCCTTGGATCAAATGCCCTTTTATTTCCTCAGAGAACACAAGGCACATTACAGTGGCTGGAACAATACGCAAATAACCCGCACATAGGAGAGAGCAGTTTACATCGACGTTTCGGTCCGACTTGGATCATTTACAAAGTTACGTTGTCGTAATCTTCTCTCTCCTATGTGCTGGTTATTTGTGTTTTTCCTCAGTATCAAGACACTCCCTGCCCCACCCCTCCCGGTTCAAGGAACACATGTATAGAACGTTAAAAAAATTTGCACTCCACTGCATAGGAAAATGAACGTTACGAATAGCGAGTCACAGAGGTCAGTGATGAGAGACCATTGTTGTTACCATTTTTTCATGAATGACGTAGATGAGGGAATAAATAACGTTACCGATGAGTCTAAAATAGGCCGTCAGACCACTGCTGACGAGGACACAAGACACAAACACCTGGAAAGGATGACGTTGTGGTCGGAGAAGTTGCAGATGTAGTTCACTGTACTGAGAGAGTAAAGTTCTGAGAAAAGACAATAACTATAACATAAGTTAAATAATATAGTTATTATTTATAGTGAATGAGAAAAAGATTTAGTTCTCGTTAGTAGAAATTTGAAGCCAATAGTCCAGAAGAACCAGTAATAAATCTAATAAAATACTTGACTTCACACGAAGAAGTATTTAGAAGCCCTAAGACTATACTTCAACTTGGGCAAGTCCAAAGTTGTAGTCTCCATATTCTGGAGTCTACCTGGACGGCATTCCGGGGATCAACGCCCCCCCGGTGGATTAGGGCTTGATCAACCGGGCTCTTACTGCTGGCCGCACGTAGTCCAACGTACGAATGAACATAAATGTTCTGGAAAATATACTGAGAAGAATTGAGAGGTTGACTTCATGTATTAAAAATATTTAGAAGTTCCCAAGAGTGAAGAACAAGTTCCCAGGAGTGAAGAACAAGTTCCCAGGAGTGAAGAACAAGTTCCCAGGAGTGAAGAACAAGTTCCCAGGAGTGAACAACAAATTCCCAGGAGTGAAGAACAAGTTCCCAAGAGTGAAGAACAAGTTCCCAGGAGTGAAGAACAAGTTCCCAGGAGTGAACAACAAGTTCCCAGGAGTGAAGAACAAGTTCCCAAGAGTGAAGAACAAGTTCCCAAGAGTGAAGAACAAGTTCCCAGGAGTGAACAACAAGTTCCCAGGAGTGAAGAACAAGTTCCCAGGAGTGAAGAACAAGTTCCCAGGAGTGAAGAACAAGTTCCCAGGAGTGAAGAACAAGTTCCCAGGAGTGAAGAACAAGTTCCCAGGAGTGAAGAACAAGTTCCCAGGAGTGAAGAACAAGTTCCCAGGAGTGAACAACAAGTTCCCAGGAGTGAAGAACAAGTTCCCAAGAGTGAAGAACAAGTTCCCAGGAGTGAAGAACAAGTTCCCAGGAGTGAAGAACAAGTTCCCAGGAGTGAACAACAAATTCCCAGGAGTGAAGAACAAGTTCCCAGGAGTGAAGAACAAGTTCCCAGGAGTGAAGAACAAGTTCCCAGGAGTGAAGAACAAGTTCCCAGGAGTGAAGAACAAGTTCCCAAGAGTGAAGAACAAGTTCCCAGGAGTGAAGAACAAGTTCCCAGGAGTGAAGAACAAGTTCCCAGGAGTGAAGAACAAGTTCCCAGGAGTGAAGAACAAGTTCCCAGGAGTGAAGAACAAGTTCCCAGGAGTGAAGAACAAGTTCCCAGGAGTGAAGAACAAGTTCCCAGGAGTGAAGAACAAGTTCCCAGGAGTGAAGAACAAGTTCCCAGGAGTGAAGAACAAGTTCCCAGGAGTGAAGAACAAGTTCCCAGGAGTGAAGAACAAGTTCCCAAGAGTGAAGAACAAGTTCCCAGGAGTGAAGAACAAGTTCCCAGGAGTGAAGAACAAGTTCCCAGGAGTGAAGAACAAGTTCCCAGGAGTGAAGAACAAGTTCCCAGGAGTGAAGAACAAGTTCCCAGGAGTGAAGAACAAGTTCCCAGGAGTGAAGAACAAGTTCCCAGGAGTGAAGAACAAGTTCCCAGGAGTGAAGAACAAGTTCCCAGGAGTGAAGAACAAGTTCCCAGGAGTGAAGAACAAGTTCCCAGGAGTGAAGAACAAGTTCCCAGGAGTGAAGAACAAGTTCCCAGGAGTGAAGAACAAGTTCCCAGGAGTGAAGAACAAGTTCCCAGGAGTGAAGAACAAGTTCTCAGGAGTGAAGAACAAGTTCCCAAGAGTGAAGAACAAGTTCCCAGGAGTGAAGAACAAGTTCCAGGAGTGAAGAACAGGAGTGAAGAACAAGTTCCCAGGAGTGAAGAACAAGTTCCCAGGAGTGAAGAACAAGTTCCCAGGAGTGAAGAACAAGTTCCCAGGAGTGAAGAACAAGTTCCCAGGAGTGAAGAACAAGTTCCCAGGAGTGAAGAACAAGTTCCCAGGAGTGAAGAACAAGTTCCCAGGAGTGAAGAACAAGTTCCCAAGAGTGAAGAACAAGTTCCCAGGAGTGAAGAACAAGTTCCCAGGAGTGAAGAACAAGTTCCCAAGAGTGAAGAACAAGTTCCCAGGAGTGAAGAACAAGTTCCCAGGAGTGAAGAACAAGTTCCCAGGAGTGAAGAACAAGTTCCCAGGAGTGAAGAACAAGTTCCCAAGAGTGAAGAACAAGTTCCCAGGAGTGAAGAACAAGTTCCCAGGAGTGAAGAACAAGTTCCCAGGAGTGAAGAACAAGTTCCCAGGAGTGAAGAACAAGTTCCCAGGAGTGAAGAACAAGTTCCCAGGAGTGAAGAACAAGTTCCCAGGAGTGAAGAACAAGTTCCCAGGAGTGAAGAACAAGTTCCCAGGAGTGAGGAACAAGTTCCCAGGAGTGAAGAACAAATTCCTAAGAGTGAAGAACAAGTTCCCAGGAGTGAAGAACAAGTTCCCAAGAGTGAAGAACAAGTTCCCAGGAGTGAAGAACAAGTTCCCAGGAGTAGAGAACAAGTTCCCAAGAGTGAAGAACAAGTTCCCAGGAGGGAAGAACAAGTTCCCTGGAGTGAAGAACAAGTTCCCAGGAGTGAAGAACAAGTTCTCAGGAGTGAACAAGTTCCAGGAGTGAAGAACAGGAGTGAAGAACAAGTTCCCAGGAGGGAAGAACAAGTTCCCTGGAGTGAAGAACAAGTTCCCAGGAGTGAAGAACAAGTTCCCAGGAGTGAAGAACAAGTTCCCAGGAGTGAAGAACAAGTTCCCAGGAGTGAAGAACAAGTTCCCAGGAGTGAAGAACAAGTTCCCAGGAGTGAAGAACAAGTTCCCAGGAGTGAAGAACAAGTTCCCAGGAGTGAAGAACAAGTTCCCAGGAGTGAAGAACAAGTTCCCAGGAGTGAAGAACAAGTTCCCAGGAGTGAAGAACAAGTTCCCAGGAGTGAAGAACAAGTTCCCAGGAGTGAAGAACAAGTTCCCAGGAGTGAAGAACAAGTTCCCAGGAGTGAAGAACAAGTTCCCAGGAGTGAAGAACAAGTTCCCAGGAGTGAAGAACAAGTTCCCAGGAGTGAAGAACAAGTTCCCAGGAGTGAAGAACAAGTTCCCAGGAGTGAAGAACAAGTTCCCAGGAGTGAAGAACAAGTTCCCAGGAGTGAAGAACAAGTTCCCAGGAGTGAAGAACAAGTTCCCAGGAGTGAAGAACAAGTTCCCAGGAGTGAAGAACAAGTTCCCAGGAGTGAAGAACAAGTTCCCAGGAGTGAAGAACAAGTTCCCAGGAGTGAAGAACAAGTTCCCAGGAGTGAAGAACAAGTTCCCAGGAGTGAAGAACAAGTTCCCAGGAGTGAAGAACAAGTTCCCAGGAGTGAAGAACAAGTTCCCAGGAGTGAAGAACAAGTTCCCAGGAGTGAAGAACAAAGGAGTGAAGAACAAGTTCCCAGGAGTGAAGAACAAGTTCCCAAGAGTGAAGAACAAGTTCCCAGGAGTGAAGAACAAGTTCCCAGGAGTGAAGAACAAGTTCCCAAGAGTGAAGAACAAGTTCCCAGGAGTGAAGAACAAGTTCCCAGGAGTGAAGAACAAGTTCCCAGGAGTGAAGAACAAGTTCCCAGGAGTGAAGAACAAGTTCCCAGGAGTGAAGAACAAGTTCCCAAGAGTGAAGAACAAGTTCCCAAGAGTGAAGAACAAGTTCCCAGGAGTGAAGAACAAGTTCCCAGGAGTGAAGAACAAGTTCCCAAGAGTGAAGAACAAGTTCCCAGGAGTGAAGAACAAGTTCCCAGGAGTGAAGAACTAGTTCCCAGGAGTGAAGAACAAGTTCCCAGGAGTGAAGAACAAGTTCCCAAGAGTGAAGAACAAGTTCCCAGGAGTGAAGAACAAGTTCCCAAGAGTGAAGAACAAGTTCCCAGGAGTGAAGAACAAGTTCCCAGGAGTAAAGAACAAGTTCCCAAGAGTGAAGAACAAGTTCCCAGGAGTGAAGAACAAGTTCCCAGGAGTGAAGAACAAGTTCCCAGGAGTGATGAACAAGTTCCCAGTGTAGACAGCCTGTACTGTCTGCACAGACAGCCCATGCTGTCTGCCAGCTTAGTTCATATTTCGCACCATGCTGGTGCTGCCCTCTGTAGCCAGGCCTCTCGTAGGCACGCCAGCCTGTCGGCCCATGCCTCGCTCTCACTCACACAGCGGCCTAGCAGCAAGACACAAGTACTAGTAGCTCTCTCTCGTGGGATGGCCCTGCCCGGGCCATGGGCACAACACAAGCCTGTGTACCCACCACGACTTAACAATAAACGAAGAAGCCTCCGAAGAAGTTTATCATTAACCACCCGCTTGCTACAGCCTACCAAACAAGCTCGTTATATTGGTAACAGCGGTGCTCGCAGTAGTTGTGTTTGCCTGGAGAGAGGGAGGAAGAGGTATGAAGTCATCTTCACTTCATCACCCTACACAAGAAGCATCCGTCTCTCAACGAGTTATCCTGATGTCGTGTCTGCACATTTGAGCATCCAGACACAGGTACAAGCAGGATCCAGCCGAAATTTGCCTAAATTCTCCGAGAATTGTAAGTGACCCCACGCTACAGTGACCCCACGCTACAGAGTCCCACGCTGTTTCTCAAGTCACGTGTTCAGCGTCACTTGTATGTTGCTGTTGTTGTTCAGCTCAGCACAGCTGTTTCAGCAAGCCAGAGATGAGTTTTGTGGTGATTTCTGCATCCAGTGTGAGCTTCTCCACGTGTTTGTGGGAGGAGGAGGAATGGCCAGATGCTCCCCTGCCATACACTCACCCACGCTCCTCGCCACCACACTACCATACACTCACCACTGCCCCCTCCCTCTGCTGTGTTTTCTGCTGTTTTCCATATGAATTCATTGCCAGAGCTGTGTATCTGAGTGCCCAAGGCCATTCGAAGCTATGTGGACCAGCATGCCATGTAGATCACGATGCCACGTGGATCACGACGCCACGTGGGTGCGGGCGATGTCACGTGGATCTACCAGCCACGTGAGTTACCAGATTTCCCAGGCCTCATGCTGTGGTCTGCTGCCCGCATCACATCGACGTCACCCACGATGCTGCCCAACTTCATGACGTCACGATGTCTGCTGATGTCACCTCGCGATGTCTGCCTGACGTCACCTCGAGATGTCTGCTGACGTCACCTCGAGATGTCTGCTGACGTCACCTCGAGATGTCTGCTGACGTCAGTGCTGCTGACGTCATCACGCCTGACATCACATCGAGTGTTTCTAGTAATTATTTCCGTATTGTCGAGAAGATTGAGAGAAAATATATGTCGTGTGTTAATTAATTCCTCTCAGTCAGTGTTCTCACATGTTGTACCGCAGTGTGTTTGTAAAGTTTCCGTGTGTCCAGTGAGGTCTGAGCCAGACCTGAGTAGCACCACTGTGCTAAGTCACCAGTGTGACCAGTGTGTTTGACAGCTGATTACTCAGCCCTGAGCGTATGAGCCCTCTTGTACAGAAAGCTTTTATGCTCGTCGCTCGTGATGTTCTGCAGAATCGTACCTGCTACGATTCCCATTGAGATTTGTTTCACTTCACCTCCAGACCATCAGAGTGCAGTTATATGTAGAGAAACAAGTCTGGGGACACTTAGACTAACCTCTACTATAACTCCAACTGTCGAGGGATGATACTCGTCAAGCCGCAGTCAGGCCTGTCGGCAGGCGCTGTGTCAGCCTCGTGTCACAAGCTTCAGTGAGCAGCCTGCACAAAGAAGATGTCACTTTGACTGCTAGCTCTCTCACTGCAGTCTGGTGTATGATGTTACGACTCCCAGATGTTTCGCCCAGTCGTCTCTGCCACGACTCGCTCCACAACTCGCTCCATGCTCGCCGGCAGTGACAGCCCAGCGACAGTACCAGTCGAGAAGTGTCCTCCTAAGTCGCTTGCCAGAAGTCCTGCCCAGTTGCCGAGTTTTGTCGACGCCTCACTCGAGGGCACCAGCATGTCGTGCCGCAGGTTGAGTGAAACCTGCAGCGACTCCTACGATGACTGCTTCACCGTTCCAGAGGAGACCGTAACCTGTTACGTCACAGCTCAGCAGCAGCGATGTCTCCCGTGTTGCAGTATGTCCAGACACAGGAAGGCGTGCAGTGATGCACTTCGATGCTCACTGCCTTTGACCACGATGTTTAGCACACCCCACATGTTTTTTTCTTCCCTCCCTGTAGGAAGTTTTTTTTCCATGTTCATATGTATATATATGTTTTTATTTTGTGTTCTGTGCCCTGTTCCTACGAGAGAGAGACCGAGTTTCTTTTACTACTAGTATTGTCGCGTCGGGACGACGCGCGGTAGATGGCCGAGCGTATGTAGACAGCCTGTACTGTCTGCACAGACAGCCCATGCTGTCTGCCAGCTTAGTTCATATTTCGCGCCATGCTGGTGCTGCCCTCTGTAGCCAGGCCTCTCGTAGGCACGCCAGCCTGTCGGCCCATGCCTCGCTCTCACTCACACAGTGGCCTAGCAGCAAGACACAAGTACTAGTAGCTCTCTCTCGTGGGATGGCCCTGCCTGGGCCATGGGCACAACACAAGCCTGTGTACCCACCACGACTTAACAATAAACGAAGAAGCCTCCGAAGAAGTTTATCATTAACCACCCGCTTGCTACAGCCTACCAAACAAGCTCGTTATACCAGGAGTGAAGAACAAGTTCCCAGGAGTGAAGAACAAGTTCCCAGGAGTGAAGAACAAGTTCCCAGGAGTGAAGAACAAGTTCCCAGGAGTGAAGAACAAGTTCCCAGGAGTGAAGAACAAGTTTCCAGGAGTGAAGAACAAGTTCCCAGGAGTGAAGAACAAGTTCCCAGGAGTGAAGAACAAGTTCCCAGGAGTGAAGAACAAGTTCCCAAGAGTGAAGAACAAGTTCCCAGGAGTGAAGAACAAGTTCCCAGGAGTGAAGAACAAGTTCCCAGGAGTGAAGAACAAGTTCCCAGGAGTGAAGAACACGTTCATAGGAGTGAAGAACAAGTTCCCAGGAGTGAAGAACAAGTTTCCAGGAGTGAAGAACAAGTTCCCAGGAGTGAAGAACAAGTTCCCAGGAGTGAAGAACAAGTTCCCAGGAGTGAAGAACAAGTTCCCAGGAGTGAAGAACAAGTTCCCAGGAGTGAAGAACAAGTTCCCAGGAGTGTGAAACAAAGTCACCGGAAACAACAGTAGACTAGTTACCAGGAAACATTATTAATGAACAAGTCACCAGGTCAAGTTATTGATGAACAAGTTACAACGTAACATTCTTGATGAACAAGTTCTCAGGTAACATTCTTGATGAACAAGATCTTAGGTAACATTGTTGATGAACAAGATCTTAGGTAACATTGTTGATGAACAAGATCTTAGGTAACATTGTTGATGAACAAGATCTTAGGTAACATTGTTGATGAACAAGATCTTAGGTAACATTGTTGATGAACAAGATCTTAGGTAACATTGTTGATGAACAAGATCTTAGGCAACATTGTTGATGAAGAAGATCTTAGGTAACATTGTTGATGAACAAGATCTTAGGTAACATTGTTGATGATCCCATGTATCAGAAATCTTCCCTATGAGGATAGACTGAGGGCCCTGAATCTGCACTCTAGAAAGGCGTAGAATTAGGGGGGATATGATCGAGGTGTAAAATGGAAGACAGGAATAAATAAAGGGGATGTAAATAACGTGCTAAAAATATCTAGCCTAGACAGGACTCGTAGCAATGGTTTTTAAGTAGGAAAAATTCAGATTCAGGAAGGATATAGGAAAGCACTGGTTTGGTAATAGAGTTGTGGATGAATGGAACAAACTCCCGAGTACAGTTATAGAGGCTAAAATGTTGTGTAGTTTTAAAAATAGGTTAGATGAATACATGAGTGGGTGTGGATGGGTGCGAGTTGGACCCGTTTAGCTTGTGCTACTAGGTCAATTGCCGTGCTCCTTCCTTAAGTGAATGTGACCTGACCTGACTAGGTTGGGGCATTGGCTTAAGCCGGTAGGAGACTTGGACCTGCCACTTATGGGTCAGTAGGCCTGTTGCAGTGTTCCTTCTTTCTTATGTTCTTATGTTCTTATGAACAAGATCACAGGTAACAATGTTGATGAACAAGATCTTAGGTAACATTGTTGATGAACAAGATCTTAGGTAACATTGTTGATGAACAAGATCTTAGATAACATTGTTGATGAACAAGATCTTAGGTAACATTGTTGATGAACAAGATCTTAGGTAACAATGTAGATGAACAAGGTCTCTGGTAACACTGTAGTGCGTCACATCCCAGGGCTTCAGGACCTCAAAGAAAACAATCAACAATGCTTTGTCTTCTTGATTTATCCAGGACTAATCAGTTCTCTGAAATTAAGTATCCGAAGAAAGTCTTCATCAGTTTCATTGACACTATGGCTCTTATTTATTCATTCTTGTTGAAAATTTGTCTCAGCCATGTGTACCGATTCAGTCGATGTGACCTTCACTTACCGTCAGAGTAAAATTATATCAAAATTAAATACTATATTGCGTAGCAAGAATAATTTATAAGATACAGTATTGTGCAGATTAATTGGGGCAAGACTAAATTTTTTGATTATCTCATATGTTGTAGTCTCCGACTTAATTAATGTAAATTGGGTTCTTTTCTTTTCAGAACAGTTTGCAATCGACTTGTGGCAAGCATCCAGCTGTGGTTTTACCCTGCGACTCTCATCAGGGCTATAGAATTCTCGCCTTCAATTCATTACTGCCGAAATTCATGATGGATGTTACACCAAAGAAGCGTGCAAGTGTTGTAGTTCTTAGAAAACAGATCGCCGAAAATTTGAGCCTAGCAAAGTCAACTGTTGGTCGGATTCTGAAGAGAGGTGATGACGCTGGTGATTGTGAGGCGATGCATCAAGGAAGAAGTGGAAGAAAAACGATGACAAGGTTATCATAAGAAATAGTGTGAAGGATCCCATGAAAACCAGCAAAGATCTACAGAGAGATTTGGCTTCAGCTGGCGTAACTGTTGATTCTTCAACTGTTCAACAATGGCTCCTTGAAGTGGGCAGAACTACTAGAAAGCCGGTAAAGGAACAATTATTGACTGCTGCTCTGAAGAAAAAACGGCTGCGGAGTAGATGTCAGATGAATGGAGAAAAGTTATAGTTTCAGATGAGGTGCATTTTGAAGTACAAAGGTACAGATAAGTGGTAGTGAGATGGAGCAAAGGCGAACTTCCTCGGAATGCACACATTCAACAAATGCCAAAATATCCTCATAAGATGTTTTATGGTAGTTTTACTGCTAAAAGCCCTGGACAGCTTGTTGTTGTTGAGGGAACGATGAACAGTGACAAATACAGCTCATTTGCTTTCCATTGTGGATAGAGACTTTCTTGATGGAAAATGCCACACTTCCAGAAAAATGCTGACATTCTTCGAAGAGTGAGCTAACCATTCTAAATTGGCCTGGAAACTCTCCTGACCTCAACCCATATGAGAATCTTTTTGGAAATAACTAAACGCAGGATTACGAAAAAAGAAGTGTTCGGCTGTGGAGAAGTTAGCTGCTGTTGTTATTAGGACCTGGTACCACGGCGAAGAACTTGCCAAAATGTGTTCAATATTGGCAGATTCTGTCCCAAAGGTTGTAGCAGTGATGATTAGAGCAAATGGTGCACTGGCCCTCCGAACCCCTTCCAGGTGTCTCTTATTAAATTAATTATCTGTCATAGCATTCCCATGTATTTTTTCAAATAAATATTAATTTTCAAAATAAATTTCATATTTCATCACTGTCTCCATTAATATGCATTATGCACACTAATGTATGTTGCTAGGGTAGAGGAAGATCTATGCTTACCTAACACATTCTCGGCAACTCATCCACACAGGACGAATTCTCAAAGTAATGAAATCTCTCAGACTGAGTTAGATGTTTGTAAAGCGGTAAAGATATTGTCAAGTATTTCATACCGTAACAAGAGGACTGACAATCATACATAGATGAGGACATGCTCATGCAGAAGACATTAAGTACCAACTTCTTGCGGGTCACTGGTGTATGCCAAGCTGGTTCACTCAGCATGTGTTTACTTAGTGCTTGAGTAATCAATCCTGGTGACAGTGGCGCCACTCCAGCGGCGGGGTTATGATTAATTCAGGTTACTTACGCAATATGTGAGGCAAGATATGAATTTGCTGATAATGTATGAATCTGTGCAGTAGTTTCTGATTATCTTTTCAGCATTACAATTACTAGAACATTCGCATTTCTGTATGGTTATGCTTTATATTATATAGTAATAATTTCTTTATTTACAAAATATACATTACACAAATTTGCATATTACTGCAATATGGATACCCTATATGTTTTTGTAAAGCGTTTTTAGGAAGATATAAGCTAAATTAGTTTATAACTATATATACATATATCTGTCGTTGTGCGATCCGAGAAAGGTATCCTTGTAAAGTATAACCTCAGCCCTTTGAGCATCAGTGCAGGAGAAAGGAATAGTGCAGAGTGCGATATAAGTTTCCAATTAAGCTAAATATTAGCAGTGAAGATATAAAGCAAATCAGCAAATCAGAAGAGGAATTCACAACTTATCACCCAATTTCATAAACAAAAATGGCACATTAGGACATACTACATAACCCAAGACTAATTCATACCTTCCACTAAAAAAAGAGAAGCTTTGAAACCTAACTGAAGATGAAGTCTCTTTTTTTATCTCAGAGACCAATATCCTAAAATACACCAGCACATTAAGCTTGAAGTCATTTTCTTTGACACGAAATATAAATTGAAAAGGGTAAATAATTTTAATGTCCAGTGTAATGGGGAACCAATTATTACAGTAAATTCAGTGAAATATCTGGGAATCCCCTGTGAACCAAGCATGTCAGGAGAGCTAATAGGGAACAATGTTGTCAAGACAGCAGTTGCCAGACTCAAGTTCCTCTAGAAACAAGCACAGTGTCTACCAACTGAGGCTGGTAGGACCCGCTGTCTAGCTCTTATAAAATGTATTATAGACTAGTCTTGTTCTTCATGGTACTCTGCCTTAACAAAAAAACAAAAAAAACAAAAACAAACTAAAAGCTACAAATCACCCAGAACAAAATGGTGAGATTCATCCTGGACCTGTTCCCCCGATGAAAAGCAGGGGCGTCACGAGTACATTGAGAAACAACATAATAAGTGTCCAGGGCCCCCGACTGTTCAATTGCCTTCCAGTATACATAAGGGGGATTACCAATAGACCACTGGCTGTCTTTAAGAAGGCACTGGACCGGGCTGTGGTTCGTACATCAGCTTGTGTGTTGCCAGCAGTAACAGCCTGGTTGATCAGACCCTGATGCACCATGAGGCCTGGTCTCAGACCGGGCCGCGGGGGCGTTGACCCCCGAAACCCTCTCCAGGTAAACCCCAGGTAAGTGGGTATGGGCACTACTGAACCCATGTGTTACCTCTCCACCTACACACCGCGCCTCTTCGCCCCACCCCCGTGGTGTGGGGGAGGCGGCACTGACTGGTCACTCCCTCGTTAACATTAATCCCACATTGTTTTTCCATAACATATGCCTCTAATTATTCCATGCATCGACACGTAATCATTTCTAAGTTAACTGGAAGCATGACACATGGTGCTGGAGGTGGATGTTTTTGTGAGAGCTTCTCGAGGTTTGTATATACGATAATCTTGTACTAGGTCAACAAGTAGTGTATTATATTATTGTACCCACGGAACGAGTGGTATTGATCAATAACAACACTGCACTAGCCAAGGAGTCGAACTCACTAGTTCCGTGGGTACAGTAATATAATATACTGCTTCTTGAGCTAGTACATAAACAGGGAGTACAATGAAATTAGCTCAGAGGTGTCCACACCACCGTATGTCCTTCACTGGAGTTTACCTGGAGAGGGTTTCGGGCGGCTCGGTCTGAGGCCAGGCCTCATAGTGGATCAGGGTCTGATCAACCAGGCTGTTACTGCTGGCCGCACGCAAGCTGACGTACGAACCACAGCCCAGTTGGTCAGCTACTGACTTAGGTGTCTGTCCAGTGCCTTCTTAAAGACAGCCAGGGGTCTATTGGTAATCCCCCTTATGTATGCTGGGAGGCAGTTCAACAGTCTTGGGCCCTTGGCACTTACTGTGTTGTCTCTCAATACACTCGTGGCGCCCCTGCTTTTCATCGGAGGAATGTTGCATCTCCTGCCGAGTCTTTTGCTTTCATAGGGAGTGATTTTCGTGTGCAAGTTTGGTACCAATTCCTCCAGGACCTTCCAAGTGTATATTATCATGTATCTCTCTCGCCTGCACTCCAGGGAATACAAATCAAGGACCTTCAACCGTTCCCAGTAATTGAGGTGTCTTATCATACTTATGTGTGCCGTGAAAGTTCTTTGTACACTCTCCAGGTCTGCAATGTCTCCAGCCTTGAAGGGGGCCGTCAATGTACAGTATTCCAGCCTAGAGACCACAAGTGATTTGAAGAGAATCGTCATGGGCTTGGCATCCCTAGTTTCCTAGTAACCAGTTACCAGTAACCAGTGTACCAGTAGATGACTCACTACCAACTGTCTGCGTGAATCACTGACTGATTATTCATATTGCTGCTGACCATAGCAGGATTTCAAACACCCCTCACCCGTAGGCACTTGAGAGTCAGTCGAAGATAGGGAGCAGAGAGAGGCAGATCGGCTGTTGGCACTTCCCATACTTCCCGTTATATATTATACATACTACCAGCCTACGTGAGTATTTTTACCCATCCACGTTATCGAAAACCCACTTGACAGTTCCTGTGATTCTTTTCTCCTATAAGATTCCTTCAGCTTAAGTTCGATATTTGCAATTTCATTGACTAGTGCCTCCCTTCGTATTTCAGATATATTGGCCCCACTCTGCAGCTCTGTGACTCTTCGCCTTCATCTGTATAAGGAGCGTCTCTCTCTTTCTAGTTTACATCTTCTCTTTCTTTTCCTTAATGGAATGTGTCTTGAGTAGATCTCAAGAACCACAGAATTAATTTTTTCAAGACAAATGTTCGGATCCATGTTGTTTAGGATATCTTCCCAGTTTGTTTCATTTAGGACATGGTTTACTCGATCCCATTGTATGTTTTTGTTATTGAAATTGAATTTCGAGAAGAGACCTTCATGACTGCTCACATTGTGATGGTCAGGAGCCCTGTGCATACATGTTTGTACCTCTGTTATGTTGTGACCTGAGTGTATTGTCTTTGATATGGTTATATTACGTATCAGATCGTCGTTGCTAGTGAAGATGAGGTCCAGCGTATTTTCTAGTCTTGTAGGCTCTACTATTTTTGCTGGTTTAAGGTGAATTTGGTGCAGAGATTTCATAGTTTGTGTGTGTGTAAATTTTCATCTGAGCTGCCTCCTGGGATGATCTCTGCTAAAACATTGTTTGCTATACTCCTTCATTTTAGGTGTCTCAAGTTGAAATCTCCTAGCAGTAAGATGTTTGGGTACAACATCTAGCTTACTGGAGGTGCGATTGTTAACGATTGTGTGGTCTAGTGATCTAAAGCGTCATGCGTTTTCCCTCGCCATGAGGTGGGCCAAAACAGCATGGGTTCAACTCACTAGCTAGAGCAGTGTTGTTATTGAACAATACCACTTGTTCCGTGGGTACAGTAATATAATATACTGCTTGTTGAGCTAGTACACACACAGGGAGTAGAATGAAATTAGTTCAGAGGCGTCCACACCACCGTATGTCTTTCGATGGCGGGAACAACATCTAGCTTGGCTGGATGCACCATTGTTAAGCTTAGATTGTGTGGTCTAGTGGTCTAAAGCATCATGCATTTTCTTTAATCATGAGGCGGGCCAAAACAGCATGGGTTTGACTCTTTGGCTAGTGCAGTGTTGTTATTGATATATATATATATATATATATATATATATATATATATATATATATATATATATATATATATATATATATATATATATATATATATATATATATATCAGGCATGCGTGAGCGTGTTTGATAGGAGTGAATGGAGACAAATGGTTTTTAATACTTGACGTGCTGTTGGAGTGTGAGCAAAGTAACATTTATGAAGGGATTCAGGGAAACCGGCAGGCCCGACTTGAGTCCTGGAGATGGGAAGTACAGTGCCTGCACTCTGAAGGAGGGGTGTTAATGTTGCAGTTTAAAAACTGTAGTGTAAAGCACCCTTCTGGCAAGACAGTGATGGAGTGAATGATGGTGAAAGTTTTTCTTTTTCGGGCCACCCTGCCTTGGTGGGAATCGGCCGGTGTGATAATAAAATAAAATATATATATATATATATATATATATATATATATATATATATATAAATGCTGCTCGTGAGGCTAGTACACCAAACAGGGATGAGAATGAAATTAGCGCCATTCTTTGTAGGGTTGGGTGGTCCTGTGCCATGTGGTTCTCGCTTACCATGAGGCAGGCCAGTACAACATGGGTTCGAATCCTTGGCGCAGTGTTGTTATATATATATATATATATATATATATATATATATATATATATATATATAAATATATATATATATATATATATATATATATATATATATATATATATATATATATATATATATATATATCTATATATATATATCAGAAGGAAGGCATTCCTAGAGTCCCTGTCAAATCTTGTCTACCATATAGCCCCTAGTAATATTATAATTAGCTATGCTTATTATATTCTTGTGCATACCAAAATGTGTCGTGAAATGCAAGTCACTCAAATCATATAATTTGTGTAGAAAAGACCAATATCCGTGTTTAACAGACACACTCGTAACTGTAAAGGTGAACCATCAAAATTAAAGGTCAGTGGCATGCCTATTGATTATGTGTCCTGTAACTATGTAGGTATTACTGCTTCTTGTACACTAAGTGCTGTGAATAAAATTAAGTAAGAACTGCTGTAGGGCATTATCCCAAGTATGGTGCAAATGTCACAATTGCAAAATTATGTACTTAGCATCATAAGATAGTTGATAGATTACAGTGCACCAATTTCAGTCCTACAACACTGTAGAACCATTGAAAGATTCGAACAAACACAAAATAAAGCCCTGAGAATTATTATAGGCTTCCCTATAATCACGAAGTCAAGGGCGGCTTCGGAATTTCTATACGGGCGGGGAGCTAGAGGTTGCTGTGTTGTTGGAAGGGGGCTGAGACTTTTTTTTTAAGCAGTGTTATTAATACTATTTTTATTTTAGAGCTTTCTGGGACTAAGGGGAATTTGGGGGGCTGAAGCCCCCAGATCCCCTCGGCTCCGCCCCTGCATTAAGTAGGTAACGTGGGTGTTAGTCGTCTGTTTCCTAATTACTTTCTCTAAATAGCCTGAGACCTGAATGTAGCATGCTTGTGTATGAAGCTAGGCACAGATATACATAAATTATTAAGAAAGGGATTACAGTTAAGCTTTTATAAATTCGCTCTCACATAGGCCTCCAGGAGCATGACAGAGTTGATAAATTAGCTAAACGATAATTAAATAAAGAGAATGTTGAGTATAATTTGTTATTTTCGGAAAGCATGTTCAGCTATCATAACTTTGGAGGTCCAGTTCCTGGACCCATTATGTACCTGGAGTTTACCTGGAGTTTACCTGGAGAGAGTTCCGGGGGTCAACGCCCCCGCGGCCCGGTCTGTGACCAGGCCTCCTGGTGGATCAGAGCCTGATCAACCAGGCTGTTGCTGCTGGCTGCACGCAAACCAACGTACGAGCCACAGCCCGGCTGATCAGGAACTGACTTTAGGTGCTTGTCCAGTGCCAGCTTGAAGACTGCCAGGGGTCTGTTGGTAATCCCCCTTATGTATGCTGGGAGGCAGTTGAACAGTCTCGGGCCCCTGACACTTATTGCATGGTCTCTTAACGTGCTAGTGACACCCCTGCTTTTCATTGGGGGGATGTTGCATCGTCTGCCAAGTCTTTTGCTTTCGTAGTGAGTGATTTTCGTGTGCAAGTTCGTTACTAGTCCCGCTAGGATTTTCCAGGTGTATATAATCCTATGTAATCCTTTGACTACCACCCACATGATGGGTATGGCGTGCATAATAAAGACATTAAACTAACAGAAAGAAACTAATAAACGAGCTTGAAGAAAGTAGAAAAGTAAAGATAGGATTTTTTTTTTAAATTTATTCCATACCGTATTGTATAGATTAATTATATGAAAATTTACATTTAGTTTTGTCTACCCAGATCCAGGTTTTGAGGTCCCACTACTTGAGCCTATTGTAACGAGGCTGCCGCCAATACAAAGAAGGGCTGAGAGTTGTGGCTGGGTTTCACTCCAGGTATGGTGCTAATGTTAAAATTGTGAAAATGATGTATCTTGATCATTGGTAGATTATGCTGCGCCACTACTTGCTCTTGTGTCTGACTGGAAGCTTGGAGGGCTGGAAAAACTGCAGAACGAAGCAGTTTTAGGATGCCCTCGTACTGCCAAAATTTTAAATATGCAAAAAGAACTTGATATTCCAAGCATCAGAGATCGTGTTACTGAAAGAAATATCCTAATTGGGGTTAATATGCTCAGGCAAGCCCATTCAAACCCCTGCACAGAAGCCCTCCAAACTTTCCTCAGCACTGGTGAACACTCCTCCAGATGGATCGATAACACTGGTACCGATCTAAATGGATTGTGAAAACGTGCAATTGCATTAAGTTTTATAACCTACATGAACTGTATCACTGTAGGCAACAAGAGCATTTCACCCCTCCATGGAAGATGTGTTCATTTAATATCACATACCTACAAGTCCCTCCCAAGAAGCTCATTGCTAGTAATCCCTTCCTTAAATCTCTTGTTAGAGCAACTGCTCAAGAAGAAATTTCTCACCTAGCTGGTAGTAACAAGTTATCACAAGTTATATACACTGATGGATCTAAACAGGAGTCTTCTGGCAGGGCTGCATCTGCTCTTGTTGCCACCTCCCTAGTTAAGAACGATAATAAATTTGTTGAGTTAGGCATAAGAATTAACAACTGGGCGTCTACACTGCAAACTGAATTGTTTGCAATCCTAATGGCGCTAAAGCTAACCTATGACACTGAGCTTGACTCTATCATCATTACTGATTCTATGTCATCACTGAAGGCTCTTGACTCATATAATGACTCCAACAACATGCTCATTGGGGAAGCCAGGTATAGATACTAAAAAATTAGGGACAAAGGAATTAATGTACAATTGCTATGGATCCCATCACACATTGGATTACTCCTTCATGATAAAGTTGATATGTTAGCCAAGAAGAGTATCGAGAAGGAGAATGTAGAATATAACTTTGGTATAACTGTGTCTAGCATTAGGAATAATATTAGGAGAGAAGTAAATAATGAAAATGATTGTTATAGGAATGCAGTTAGAAGCCTGAGTAGATCTATAACCCACTATGATAACATGAACGTAGATAAGTATGTTTATGGAGCAACTTGCAATGTGAACAGACTGACTGATGTTGTAGTGGCCAGGCTTAGGCTTGGTTACAAGTACTTCTGGCAGTTTGGGAGACACACAGATGATGATCAAACTAAATGTAAATTATGTGATCAGGCATATGGTCACTCTCTTGAACACTATGTGCTTAATTGTCCACTTATTGAGGAATACAGAGACAGACAGTATAATAACCTATGTGACATGTCAAGATATCTTATTAATGAAAATAAGATACCAGATATACTAAGCAAATTTCCTAAATTTGCTTGTAACAGATAAGTGAACTATAGATATGTAGATATAAATCCATATGTATTCCTGTTAACCCTTTGGGGCCTAGTACCTAGGCCTTTTGTGTATCCATATGCTCTCGCGCTACCGTCCACAGGATGGATATGGGGTGCACAATAAACTAGCCACTTTGGTGGCAAAATCTAAAAAATCTAATCTCGACCTCCGCATGAATCAGATACATGATCTATGTCAAGTAAGGCAACAGCGGCACTTCTCCGCTCCCTGGGATATTACCCCATTCCAAACTACCATTCCTCCATTTCCCCCAAACTACTTCTTAAATCACAACCGAAGCTTCGCCTTGAAGCCAAACATGATGCCTTAAGCTGTAGTGATACAGTCACACAGCACACTCTCTCACGAATTATTTACATTGATGGTTCTGTTCACCAATCCACTGGTGCAGCTGGTAGTGCTGCTGTTGTCGTACAGAGTGATGGCTCTCTTAAAGAAATTTGAGCACGCATCAATAATTGGGCATCTACCCTTCAGTTAGTTACCATTTTGTCCTAGGCACATGTCGATTAGACACTAGGCCTGTTGTATATGAGAACGTGTGTGTGTGTGTGTGTGTGTGTGTGTGTGTGTGTGTGTGTGTGTGTGTGTGTGTGTGTATGTGTGTGTACTCACCTATTTGTACTCACCTATTTGTGGTTGCAGGGGTCGAGTCTTAGCTCCTGGCCCCGCCTCTTCACCGGTTGCTACTGGGCCCTCTCTCTCCCCGCTCCATGAGCTTTATCAAACCTCGTCTTAAAACTGTGTATGGTTCCTGCCTCCACTACGTCATTTTCTAGGCTATTCCACTGCCTTACAACTCTATGACTGAAGAAATACTTCCTACTATCTCTCTGACTCATTTGTGTCTTCAACTTCCAATTGTGGCCTCTTGTTTCTGTGTCCCCTCCCTGGAACATCCTGTCTTTGTCCACCTTGTCTATTCCACGCAGTATTTTATATGTCGTTATCATGTCTCCTCTGACCCTCCTGTCCTCCAGTGTCGTCAGGCCGATTTCCCTTAATCTTTCTTCATAGGACATTCCCCTTAGCTCTGGAACTAACCTTGTCGCAAACCTTTGTACTTTCTCTAGTTTCTTGACGTGCTTTATCAAGTGCGGGTTCCAAACAGGTGCTGCATACTCCAGTATGGGCCTGACATACACGGTGTACAGTGTCTTGAATGATTCCTTACTAAGGTATCGGAATGCTGTTCTCAGGTTTACCAGGCGCCCATATGCTGCAGCAGTTATCTGATTGATGTGTGCTTCCGGAGACATGCTCGGTGTTATACTCACCCCAAGATCTTTCTCCTTGGGTGAGGTTTGCAGTCTTTGGCCACCTAGCCTATACTCTGTCTGTGGTCTTCTGTGCCCTTCCCCTATCTTCATGACTTTGCATTTGGCAGGATTAAATTCGAGAAGTCATTTGCTGGACCAGGTGTCCAGTCTGTCCAGGTCTCTTTGAAGTCCTGCCTGGTCCTCATCAGATTTAATTCTCCTCATTAACTTCACATCATCTGCAAACAGGGACACTTCTGAGTCTAACCCTTCCATCATGTCGTTCACATATACCAAAAATAGCACTGGTCCTAGGACCGACCCCTGTGGGACCCCGCTCGTCACAGGTGCCCACTGTGATACATCATTACGTACCATGACTCGTTGTTGCCTCCCTGTCAGGTATTCTCTAATCCATTGCAGTGCCCTTCCTGTTATACGCGCCTGATGCTCTAGCTTCTGCACTAATCTCTTGTGAGGAACTGTGTCAAAGGCCTTCTTGCAGTCCAAGAAGATGCAATCAACCCACCCCTCTCTCTCGTGTCTTACTTCTGTTATTTTATCATAAAACTCCAGAAGGTTTGTGACACAAGATTTGCCTTCCGTGAATTCGTGCTGGTTGGCATTTATACTCTTGTTCCGTTCCAGGTGCTCCACCACTCTCCTCCTGATAATCTCCATAATTTTGCATACTATACACGTCAATGACACAGGTCTATAGTTTAGTGCCTCTTTTCTGTCTCCTTTTTTAAAAATGGGAACTACATTTGCCGTCTTCCATACCTCAGGTAGTTGCCCAGTTTCCAGGGACGTGTTGAAGATTGTGGTAAGTGGCACGCACAACATATCTGCTCCCTCTCTAAGGACCCACGGGGAGATGTTGTCCGGTCCCATTGCCTTTGAGGTATCGATGTCCCTTAGCAGTTTCTTCACCTCCTCCTCATCTGTATGTATGTCGTCCAACACTTGTTGGTGTATTCCTTGCTGGTGTCCCCATCTGGTCTGTCCCCCCAGAGTCCTTCCTGTCTCTACTGTAAATACTTCCTTAAATCTTGTGTTGAGCTCCTCACATACCTCTTGATCGTTTCTTGTGAGTTCTCCACCTTCTTTCCTCAGCCTTATCACCTGGTCCTTGACTGTTGTCTTCCTCCTAATGTGGCTATACAGCAGTTTCAGGTCAGATTTGACTTTCGATGCTATGTCGTTTTCATACTGTCGCTGGGCCTCCCTCCTTATCTGTGCATACTCGTTTCTGGCTCTTCTACTAATCTCCTTGTATTCCTGGGTCCTATGCCTCCTGTACCTTTTCCATTCTCTGTTGCACTTAGCTTTTGCCTCCCTACACCTTCGGGTAAACCAAGGACTCGTTTTGGTCTTCCTATTATTTCTGTTTCCCTTGGGAACAAAACTTTCCTCTGCCTCCTTGCACTTTGTTGCCACATATTCCATCATCTCGTTTACTGATTTTCCTACCATTTCTCTGTCCCACTGAACCTCCTGCAGGAAGTTTCTCATACCTGTGTAGTCCCCCCTTTTATAGTTTGGCCTGTCCCCTTCAGTTCCTGTTACCTTCTCCACTTGTAACTCTACTATATAGTCAAAATTCAGAACCACGTGATCGCTAGCTCCAAGGGGCCTCTCGTAAGTGATGTCCTCAATGTCTGAACTGCTCAGGGTGAACACAAGATCCAGTCTTGCTGGCTCATCCTCCCCTCTCTCTCTGGTTGTGTCCCTGACATGTTGATGCATGAGGTTTTCAAGTACCACATCCATCATCTTGGCTCTCCATGTTTCGGGACCCCCATGTGGCTCCAGGTTTTCCCAGTCGATCTCCCTGTGGTTGAAATTGCCCATTACCAGTAACTTTGCTCTGCTCGAGTGAGCTCTTCTTGCCACCTCAGCCAGTGATTCCACCATCACCCTGTTGTTTTCTTCGTACTCCTCTCTTGGCCTCCTGCAGTTCTGTGGTGGGTTATACATCACTCCAATGACTACTTTATGTTCTCCAGACTGAATTGTACCTACAATGTAGTCTCTTTCTCCAATCATGTCCATGCCTTCCATTTCCTCAAATCCCCATCGGTGTTTTATGAGCAGTGCAACCCCTCCTCCCCCTCTACTCCTTCTATCTTTCCTCAGGATCTGATATCCTGTTGGGAAGATTGTGTCTGTTATTGTCTCAGTGAGTTTTGTTTCTGTGACTGCTATGAGGTCTGGGGATTTTTCACTGATTCTTTCGTTCCACTCCTCATGTTTATTCGTTATTCCATCCGCGTTTGTGTACCAAACCTTCAGTTTCTTTTCTATCATTGTGGTCATGCAAGAATATTGGGGTTGGGGGAGCGAGAGCCTTGGTGGGGGCCTATATGGGGCTGTGGTGTAGGTGGGGTTTGTGTTGATGGGGGTGGGGTCAGAATGCCCATAAGGGACAGCTGTTGGGGTGAGGTTTGTGATATGGGGGTTGGTGGGAGAGGGAACAGTGAGTGGGTTGTAGTATAGGTTGCTCAGTTGCGTTGGGAATGTCGCGGTTGGAGTCTTTTGGTGGGAGATTCTGTGGGGTGTGTTTGCCCTTCCTCCTGTGTCTGGGTCCTGCTCATTTTCGTCATTGCTTCTCGTTCCTCCTTGCGTCTCTGTACCCTCTCTTTCAGTGTAGTCCTTTCTTCTTGTGTTCTGTCGCGGTCGAGGTATACTCTCTGGTACCCCTCTTTGTCCCTCAGTCTTGCTTTCTCTTGCAGAATCCTGGTTCGAACTGATTCTTCCTTGAAAGTTACTCTGACAGGCCATATCCTTCCACTCGCAAACCACCCAATTCTCTGAAAATTTGTCACCTGGGTCATATCGCCCTCCCCTATTGTTTTCATGATGCCTTCAATCATTTTTTTCTCCTCCTGTTTTATTTCTTCAAAGTTGTCCCCCTTGGCTTCTTGGAGCCCGTACACAAAAACTGACCTCGCCCTTTCCTCCTCCCACTGAGTCTCCATCTGCTTCCTCTGAGGCATTTTATTTCCTTCAATTGACATGTTCTTGCCTTCAGTCCCTGTCATATCTGAAACTTCTATTCTCAGTGAACTGTCTTTCCTGACCAGCTGTCCCTTGCTACTGCAGTTGGCTGTTAGAATCTCTGCATATAGCACACCTTCATTGTCTTCGGACCTGTCGTTTGATCTTAGTGTGCTCGTCGTCTTTTCCCTGGCCCCACGTGGGTCTGATAGGGCCTTCGTGTACGGCATGTCTCCGTTGTTGCTTACCGTCCCCTTGTCTGCGTCTGACTTTGAATTTCCTGATGTCACATCTGAATTGTCATTTGTCTCTCTAATCTGTTTCAGGCTTTGCAGTTTCTCTTCTAAGCACTGTATCCTAGCTTCTGCTGCTAAGACCTGTACTTCCCACTTCTCTGCACTCTTCAGCTATCCGCTCCTCCATTTTCTTACCAAGCTCTACTATCTTCCTTCCCCACTCTTCCTCCCTTTTTTGGAGCTCTAACTCCCAGTCTTTTCTCCCTGGTTCGTCTACCAGATCTCTGGTTTTCCGTCCTCTAAGGCCACCTATTTATTTTATTTTTTTTTTTTTTTTTTTTTACCACAGAAGGCTAGAGGAGGGAGAGGGTGCGAGGGGGAGAGAGAAAGGGTAGAAAGAGGGAGAGAGAGGAGAGAGAAAGGGTAGAAAGAGGGAGAGAGAGGAGAGAGTATGGGGGTGAGGGATAAGACCAAGGGGAAGAGAGAAAAATGTGAGGGGGGAGAGAAAGGGTAGAGCGAGGGAGAAAGAGAGGGAGAGGGAGAGGGAGAGAGAGAGAGAGGGAGAAAGGAGGGCGAGGGAAAAGGCTATGAGAGAGAGAAATGGAGAGATGGAGAGAGAAGCCTATAGAGAGAGAGGAGGGTGAGAGATAGGGTTATGGGAGTGAGGGAGAGAGAGGGAGAGAGAGAGGGAGAGAGAGAGGGAGAGAGAGAGGGAGAGAGAGAGGGAGAGAGAGAGGGAGAGAGAGAGGGAGAGAGAGAGAGAGAGAGAGAGAGAGAGAGAGAGAGAGAGAGAGAGAGAGTAGGGGACGGGGAGGGAAAAAGGCTGAGAGAGACACGCGAGGGAAGGAAAAGATAGGAGGGAGGAGGGAGTGAAGGCAACAGCGGGGAGGGGAAAGGTCTGTGGGGGAGGGAAAGGTGTGTGGGGGGGGCGGGGACGCGGTCAAAGTCCAAGGATCAGCTGTGTGTACTCACCTAGTTGTGGTTTCAGGGGTCGAGACTCAGCTCCTGGCCCCGAGTGTATGTGTGTGCGCGCGCGTGTGTGTGTGAGCACGTCAGTTGTTTATGTCCCAGACATACAATTCACCTCTGTGTATCCGTAATACTAATACGATACCATTAACACTGAGAGTAATTCTAATAATTATAATACTAGTGTGTGTTAACAAGTCATTCTTTCACCCAGTTATGTACTACCTTTTACTACATGTGTACCCAATACTTGCTTCTCAGATTGTACTGTCTTTGTGTCCTAAAACATTATCTCTCGAAACTGTTGTCAGGGTTGTAGTCCCATTAGCCACGACTTAATCCTCCTGCCTATTCCTTGCTCCTACAAATTTTATCTTCCTACTACTGCTAGGTGTTGTGTGTATGATAATCTCTCTGGAGCAGGGTTTAGATAGCGAGCTACCAGTGATCGTAGGGCCGGCTCTACTACTCAAAACTTCCCGCCAACCACAAACAGGTGATTTGTACGTTACTCCTCAGAGGGGACGTCCATCCAGATGACTGATGTACGATGCTCGCTGTACGATGCTCGCTGTACAATGACTCGTGCACCTCGCCCTTCCGCCTCTGACTTCTTCAACTATTCTTTTCTCATTGCCCTTTTGAGTCCTCATTTACCACACTTATCACTTGTATACTTCTACTTTTATAATTTACACTTCACTTTAGGTAAGTACACTTCTTATTTGTGATGACACCCAACCTGTTATGGCAGCGCTGCTCCCTCAGGCCTACTGCTGCCACCACCTCTGCTTATATATATTTATGTATATATATATATATATATATATATATATATATATATATATATATATATATATATATATATATATATATCCCCTTTCTGGCTAGCTTGTTCACTCTGTGTGCTACATCACAGTTTGTCGTTAGCCACCCTCTCTTAATTCTATTTGATCTTTTCTCTTTAGTCACTCGCTTTGTACTTTGTATATGTGTAACAATGTGGCAACAGGTGCCAACTAGGCCTCAACGAACTGGCACTTTGAAATTTTGTTGTATAATTTCAGGCTTTCTCTCGCCTTTACTTTATTTATTTTTGCTAATACTTTGGTTATCACTTGTAGGGTTGTTCACTGACGTTGTCACAAACACTGGTTGCTTCTAGCTGCTAAAACACGCCCTAAAAGCACTAAGATTCTCGGAGCCTGGCGCTTGTGACCCACTACACTACGTGTGTGTGTGTGTGTGTGTGTGTGTGTGTGTGTGTGTGTGTGTGTGTGTACTCACCTAGTTGTACTCACCTAGTTGAGGTTGCAGGGGTCGAGTCCAAGCTCCTGGCCCCGCCTCTTCACTGGTCGCTACTAGGTCACTCTCCCTGAACCATGAGCTTTATCGTACCTCTGCTTAAAGCTATGTATGGATCCTGCCTCCACTACATCGCTTCCCAAACTATTCCACTTCCTGACTACTCTGTGGCTGAAGAAATACTTCCTAACATCCCTTTGATTCATCTGTGTCTTCAGCTTCCAACTGTGTCCCCGTGTTGCTGTGTCCAGTCTCTGGAACATCCTGTCTTTGTCCACCTTGTCAATTCCTCTCAGTATTTTGTAAGTCGTTATCATGTCCCCCCTATCTCTCCTGTCCTCCAGTGTCGTCAGGTTGATTTCCCTTAACCTCTCCTCATAGGACATACCTCTTAACCCTGGGACTAGTCTTGTTGCAAACCTTTGCACTTTCTCTAGTTTCTTTACATGCTTGGCTAGGTGTGGGTTCCAAACTGGTGCCGCATACTCTAATATGGGCCTAACGTACACGGTGTACAGGGTCCTGAACGACTCCTTATTAAGATGTCGGAATGCTGTTCTGAGGTTTGCCAGGCGCCCATATGCTGCGGCAGTTATTTGGTTGATGTGCGCTTCAGGAGATGTGCCTGGTGTTATACTCACCCCAAAATCTTTTTCCTTGAGTGATGTTTGTAGTCTCTGGCCCCTTAGACTGTACTCCGTCTGCGGTCTTCTTTGCCCTTCCCCAATCCTCATAACTTTGCACTTGGTGGGATTGAACTCCAGGAGCCAGTTGCTGGACCAGGTCTGCAGCCTGTCCAGATCCCTTTGTAGTTCTGCCTGGTCTTCGATCGAATGAACTCTTCTCATCAACTTCACGTCATCTACAAACAGGGACACCTCGGAGTTTATTCCTTCCGTCATGTCGTTCACAAATACCAGAAACAGCACTGGTCCTAGGACTGACCCCTGTGGGACCCCGCTGGTCACAGGTGCCCACTCTGACACCTCGCCACGTACCATTACTCGCTGCTGTCTTCCTGACAAGTATTCTCTGATCCATTGCAGTGCCTTCCCTGTTATCCCTGCTTGGTCCTCCAGTTTTTGCACTAATCTCTTGTGTGGTACTGTGTCAAAAGCCTTCTTGCAGTCCAAGAAAATGCAATCCACCCACCCCTCTCTCTCTTGTCTTACTGCTGTCACCATGTTGTAGAACTCCAGTAGGTTTGTGACACAGGATTTCCCATCCCTGAAACCATGTTGGCTGCTGTTGATGAGATAATTCTTTTCTAGGTGTTCCACCACTCTTCTCCTGTTAATCTTCTCCATGACTTTGCATACTATACATGTCAATGACACTGGTCTGTAGTTTAGTGCTTCATGTCTGTCTCCTTTTTTAAAGATTGGGACTACATTTGCTGTCTTCCATGCCTCAGGCAATCTCCCTGTTTCTATAGATGTATTGAATATTGTTGTTAGGGGTACACGTAGTGCCTTGCTTCCTCTCTCAGGACCCATGGGGAGATGTTATCTGGCCCCATTGCCTTTGAGGTATCTAGCTCACTCAGAAGCCTCTTCACTTCTTCCTCGGTTGTGTGCACTGTGTCCAGCACTTGGTGGTGTGCCCCACCTCTCCGTCTTTCTGGAGCCCCTTCTGTCTCCTCTGTGAACACTTCTTTGAATCTCTTCTTGAGTTCCTCACATACTTCACGGTCATTTCTTGTTGTCTTTCCTCCTTCCTTCCTTAGCCTGATTACCTAGTCCTTGACTGTTGTTTTCCTCCTGATGTGGCTGTATAACAGCTTCGGGTCAGATTTGGCTTTTGCTGCTATGTCGTTTTCATATTGTCGTTGGGCCTCCCTTCTTATCTGTTCATATTCATTTCTGGCTCTACGACTGCTCTCCTTATTCTCCTAGGTCCTTTGCCTTCTATATTTCTTCCATTCCCAGCACACTTGGTTTTTGCCCCCCTGCACCTTTGGGGGAACCATGGGCTCATCCTGGCTTTCTCATTATTCCTGTTACCCTTGGGTACAAACCTCTCCTCAGTCTCCTTGCACATGGTTGTTACATATTCCATCATCTCATTAACTTGCTTGAAGTAGGAACGGACTGGATGTAGCACCAAATAATACGCTCCTAAAGTGAAAGGTTTTCAGAGGGCTAAGTGGGTCAATATGATTCTCAGGCCATAAGAAGCAGGTACAATCCCGGTCAGCCTCTTGTAAACCAACTCTTAGGAAAGCTTTACTTATGTCAGCCGTAAAGGCATAATGCTTCACTCTGAAATTTAATAAGATATCTCCTAATTTTTCCGTCAATGACGGACCTGTCATCAAACAGTCATTTAAACTAGGTACATTTTTGTTACTCCTGGCACTACAATTAAACACAATCCTCAAAGGAGTTGTCTTAGAATCCTTCTTCACTCCGTGATGTGGCAAATAGTGACCATAAATTTTGGTTTGCTCAGGAGGTACCTCTTCTATAAATTTATTAATTAATTGTTCAGCAATTATATCATTATAGGCAGTTAACAATTCTGGTGTCTTACTCAGTTCACGGAGCTGAGCCTTTAACTGTCCATATGCCATTCTGTAATTAGTGGGCAATTCTGGATGGTTCAGTCTCCACGGAAGTCGCACCCAGTATTGTCCAGATTCAAATTTTACATCTCTCAGGTATTGCTCCTGAGTAAAAGAATCGTCTGGACTTTCTTCATTTACATTTATTCCAATGCTGTCTAATTCCCACAATTTATACACTGGCTCAACACCATCCTCTATGGAAGAATTATATTGGGGAACGATTTCATGAGTAAGACACACAGTTATGGTATTTGTAGTTTCCTCTAGTCATGAATTATTATTACGAGGAATCCTACCATACATTACATGGCCTCTTGCAGTCTTCAAAAGGGTGACACCACAGTTCTTTACCATACCCTTTACAAAGGAGGCATAATAGTCACTACCTATCAAAATATTTATTGGGCCTACAGAATCATCACTTACACCTGAAGGTGCTAAATTTACATTATGTGAGAGTCTTTCTGTAGCTTTACTAAGCCCTACCGTAGATATTTTCTCTGGAAGTCTATCTACAATTATTGCATTAACACGTTTTTTCTCATTGCCCAACCTGACAGTTACATAAACAGTGTCATACAATTGAGACCTTTCATCCGAGAGAAAACCAGATAATTTTAAAGTTGTGGGATCTCCCATCTGTACTTTCATACCATCAAGACATTTACGTTTAATGAAAGTATGCTGGGATCCCTGGTCTAATAATGCAGTTACATTTTTTGATTTATGCCTTTCATCATCAATTTTTACCTGTAACACAGGTAAGGCTACTTCAGCAAAACCATCATTATTAACATTAGCAGCTATTTTTACATTAGCTACTGTTGTGTCAGGATTGTCAACATTATCATTATTATCAACATTATCATATAGACCTTTACACATGACTATATGGTGTCTTCCTTTGTGACATTGATAACAGTTGCTTAATTTGGCATGACAATCCTTTACATTGTGATTACCTAAACACCTGATACATCTGTCAAGTTCTTCCAATCTTTCCTTTATCATTCCATGAATTGTATGCATTGCAATTCTTAGAAAAATGAGCACCCTTGCAGAAAAGACAATCTCTCTCTTCTTTGACTGGTTTCTTATTAACTGGGCTACCCTTAGGAGGGTACTTATTCTTCTTACCTTGTGGTGAATCATTATTTCTGATTCTTGCTACTTGATATGCACCTATGCAACTCTTTTTAGGAAATGAATTTTGATTATTAACATTGGGATAATTTTTCCCTTTGTGAAACTTGACAGATACCTCAGAGTTATTATGTGTTGCATCTTTAAAATGAGTTAGTTGGCTGGTCTGTAACTGCACAATTAATTCTTGTAGACCTAGTCTTATTTCCTCCAGACCAAAATAACCTTTGTGATACTTATTCGAGATCCATTGAAATGTTTTACAGCTTAATTTATTCTGTACAATGGCACTCAATAACCAGTCTGATTCCTTCAGATTATATTTATTACTTAAAGTTTTGAGAGTGCTCTCCAGTTTAACTCTAAACTGTTGTAAACCTTTGTAAGTGTGATCTGGAGATTTTAAATTAACAATGATATTCACTAGATCCAACCTACTTTGTTCTATATTACCATAAGTGACCTTCAACAAGTCAACTGCTTCCTTGTAAGAGTCATCTACATTGGGAAAGGCTTGTATGAGTATGTGAGCATCTCCTCTTACCTGTCCTTTGAAGTAAAATAATTTAGTTACACAGGCTAGGTCACTCCTGTCATGATCAGCTGCTTTAAAAATTGACCAAAACTCCTCCCAATTTTCTCCAGGATTAAACACAGGTAAACATAATTCTGGGAGTTTTGGCAAAGACATTATTTGTTGGAGCAGACTGATTAACTGCCTGGTTTACACATTTTAATTTATTCAAGGTCTGACTTTTACAAGAAAGAATCTTTTCCTCTAATTCATCATACTGATCTACTTCAGTCTCATCTACACAGTTTACTAAGAAATCTCCTTCATATTTGTTGTAATATAATTTGCATGAATCATATCTATTACCTAAAGCATCTAAATACAATATTAAATCATCAGTATTCACAGTTTCTTGATTCATTAATTCCAAACATTTATTATATGCCTTGGTTACATTAACTTTTCTAGCCTGTAGTGATGCTTTCTTTACTCTATATTCCATATGTTTGTCTACTATATTAATTTCCTCATTTTCAGCCATGATGCAATGTATTAAATTCAACTTTATTAATAACACTGATATCAACTTACAACACTGATACAACTTGCCTTTGAATAAATCCTAGCTACTTGAGCTTAGCAATTACATGTAAGAAAATAACATAAACTTCAAATGTACAATAATACAAACAAACCTTTAGCCAGACTTGGCTTATCAAAATTAATATTATACAAATTAATAAATCCTTGCCAGAATTTGGTATAACAAACTTAATATTATACACATTAATATATCAATTACACATACACTGATATAAATCTTGGCCAGAATTGTCTTATCAAATTAATATTATACAAATTAATATAAACTTAGCCAGACTTGACTTATCAAAATTAATATTGTAATAATTATAATCCACTACACATTAAGTAAATTTGTGAATTTAACATCCACCTCCTTCTGTCATTTCACATATAATTATTAAGTAATTAACTAATTAATGACTTCACTAATTACCTCCAGTTCAAGAAGGACCAACGGACTGGTCCAACGGAAAGCCTTCCATCTCAAATTTAGTATTGTGTTGAAAAAATATGACATGATGAGAGTGATCTGCATTAACCAAATCGATATCATTATGATACGTAACAGTAAACTGAATCTCAGATTGAATTAGTTATGTTATCAGATACATTTAGACAAGTAGGATGATGCTTAACAGACTGTACTACAGAATCAGACATCAACACCTCCATGAAAGGTAAAAGTGTACTGGCACACACCTCTACTAGCTTGATCTAAAAATGTCCCGTTATACTACATGAATTCGATACTGCTACTGTCAAATAGAGTACTGCTTCATATGTCTTTAGGTACACCGCAAGTTGCTCTGATTAATGATGCCTATTAATTATAAGCTATGAAAATGATACAACACATAAGAAGATGAATCACCAGGAATCGACTGCCTCATAATATCTTCCTCTAAAACTAAGTAACAAGCAAACGACAAATCTATGTAAATCATTAGCTGTTAAAACTTACAGACTTGGTGTAGATGTATAGCTTAAAAGCTAAAGCAAATTAATTGTGGAAAATTACATTTATCTGAATGTATCATCATGTACGTAACAGTAAATGAACAGATAATTATTATTTATCAGTTAGACAAGTAGGAATTTGGGACACCTAGGTCGCATAAAATGTCCCCCTTCGATACCTACCACTGTCATATCCACAAGTTGCTCTGGACCTATTAATTATAAATAAAAGATACATCACCAGGAATGCTGGTAAATATGTAAATTTGTGGACTGTATATTAAAAGTAAAAAATGGATTATATATACACACAATTTACATAACAGAAAGAAAATATATCTTAATATACTCACCAATTTGACTGGAGATTAATGTGTCATGTACAGGACCCCCCCCTTTTGCCTACATTTATGAAAAATTTACTGGCCAGAATTTAAACATAAATTAGACAGCTTATCTGAGGTTCCTGGAGTTGTCCTGCCCTGTCGCCTGATAATCAAGTTATGCAGGAATGCACATCCAACAATTTTGCCTCCTATTTGAGAGGTGTCAGCCCAATTTTAACCTCTAGAGCACGAAAATTCCTTCCCATTACAACTAACCAGTATTATAATGGTACTTAGTGGAGTGGAGTGACTTTCATTAGTTTCTTTTTTCTTGAAATACCAGACGTATACTGTGAATTTCATATAACCTGTAGTTACCAGCGGTCGCAATATACACAACGAGAAGCAATTATTACTACAGAAAAAGCGTCCTTCCTCCAAAATTTCCACCGGTCAACTATAGTGATAATATAGCAATTATTGTGGTGGAGACGGAAAAAAAAATAGAAAAGCTAGATACAGCGATTGATAAACAAGGGTTGAGGTCGACCGTTCATCATTGTAGGAGTTGCCAGCAGTCATCGGTTTCTTCAACACGCAAGTTATACTTCTGTATCAATCAAATCACATATTACTCGGGTAGATAATTTCCAGTAGATCCTTCATGTGTTAGCTCAAATCACCGACCAGTATGTTTTAAATAAGTGACCCACTGATCAGATCAGATCGATTGGTCCGAACCCTTGACTGGTCCGAACCCTTGACTGGTCCGAACCCTTGACTGGTCCGAACCCTTGACTGGTTTCAAACGGTTTCGTTGGACAATAAAGCAGACTGTAAATGGATGGGGTTGTAGGCGCCCTTATAAACACAAACATTAAATATAAATCAGGAACGTGCACAGTAAGCTGTCCAATATACAAAAACAGTAGAAACAGAAATACAAATAGCTAGAGCTTCATTTAAGGAGGTTATTAATAGAATATTCAAGAGGTTGCTAGTAGAATTGCAGTAAATCAACCATTCAAATCATTATGAAGCTGTGTGTAGTCTGTGGTCAGTCAAACAAACGGGCTTCCACATGGGTAAATTGTCATTTTTGTGGAAATTGGTGTCACGCCCCTTGTGCAGATATCCAAGCATACATAAATGGGATTACCAACAGACCCCTGGCAGTCTTCAAGCTAGCACTGGACAAGCACCTAAAGTCGGTTCCTGATCAGCCGGGCTGTGGCTCGTACGTTGGTTTGCGTGCAGCCAGCAGTAACAGCCTGGTTGATCAGGCTCTGATCCACCAGGAGGCCTGGTCACAGACCGGGCCGCGGGGGCGTTGACCCCCAGAACTCTCTCCAGGTAAACTCCAGGTAACTCCAGGCCTATAGTTGCTGACATCAGACCTACTATTTTTCTTGAAGATAGGAGTAACTCTGGCCTCCTTGAACCCCTCTGGTATGGTATTAGTGGTGATTGATAGATTTTGTGGAAAATACTGTATATATTTTCCAGAAATACAGTAGTTATATGTAAATAGATGTCCATACTGTATTTATTAAAAATCTGTCATAAAAAATGGGAAGCTGCGCCTGCGCAGGACAGTCGCCATTGTTATTTTGAATTGGATACAACATTACCTGGAGTTTACCTGGAGAGAGTTCCGGGGGTCAACGCCCCCGCGGCCCGATCTGTGACCAGGCCTCCTGGTGGATCAGAGCCTGATCAACCAGGCTGTTGCTGCTGGCTGCACGCAAACCAACGTACGAGCCACAACCCGCCTGATCAGGAACTGACTTTAGGTGCTTGTCCAGTGCCAGCTTGAAGACTGCCAGGGGTCTGTTGGTAATCCCCCTTATGTGTGCTGGGAGGCAGTTGAACAGTCTCGGGCCCCTGACACTTATTGTATGGTCTCTTAACGTGCTAGTGACACCCCTGCTTTTCATTGGGGGGATGGTGCATCGTCTGCCAAGTCTTTTGCTTTCGTAGTGAGTGATTTTCGTGTGCAAGTTCGGTACTAGTCCCTCTAGGATTTTCTAGGTGTATATAATCATGTATCTCTCCCTCCTGCGTTCCAGGGAATACAGGTTTAGGAACCTCAAGCACTCCCAGTAATTGAGGTGTTTTATCTCCTTTATGCGCGCCGTGAAAGTTCTCTGTACATTTTCTAGGTCGGCAATTTCACCTGCCTTGAAAGGTGCTGTTAGTGTGCAGCAATATTCCAGCCTAGATAGAACAAGAGACCTGAAGAGTGTCATCATGGGCTTGGCATCCCTAGTTTTGAAGGTTCTCATTATCCATCCTGTCATTTTTCTAGCAGATGCGATTGATACAATGTTATGGTCCTTGAAGGTGAGATCCTCCGACATGATCACTCCCAGGTCTTTGACGTTGGTGTTTCGCTCTATTTTGTGGCCAGAATTTGTTTTGTACTCTGATGACGATTTAATTTCCTCGTGTTTGCCATATCTGAGTAATTGAAATTTCTCATCGTTAAACTTCATATTGTTTTCTGCAGCCCACTGAAAGATTTGGTTGATGTCCGCCTGGAGCCTTGCAGTGTCTGCAATGGAAGACACTGTCATGCAGATTCGGGTGTCATCTGCAAAGGAAGACACGGTGCTGTCGCTGACATCCTTGTCTATGTCAGATATGAGGATGAGGAACAAGATGGGAGCAAGTACTGTGCCTTGTGGAACAGAGCTTTTCACCGTAGCTGCCTCGGTGACTACTACTCTCTGTGTTCTGTTAGTGAGGAAATTATAGATCCATCGACCGACTTTTCCCGTTATTCCTTTAGCAGGCATTTTGTGCGCTATTATGCCATGGTCACACTTGTCGAAGGCTTTTACAAAGTCTGTATATATTACATCTGCATTCTTTTTGTCTTCTAGTGCATCTAGGACCTTGTCGTAGTGATCCAATAGTTGAGAGAGACAGGAGCGACCTGTTCTAAACCCATGTTGCCCTGGGTTGTGTAATTGATGGGTTTCTAGATGGGTGGCGATCTTGCTTCTTAGGACCCTTTCAAAGATTTTTATGATATGGAATGTTAGTGCTATCGGTCTGTAGTTCTTTGCTGTTGCTTTACTGCCCCCTTTGTGGAGTGGGGCTATGTCTGTTGTTTTTAGTAACTGTGGGACGACCCCCGTGTCCATGCTCCCTCTCCATAGGATGGTAAAAGCTCGTGATAGGGGCTTCTTGCAGTTCTTGATGAACACGGAGTTCCATGAGTCTGGCCCTGGGGCAGAGTGCATGAGCATGTCATTTATCGCCTGTTCGAAGTCATTTGGCGTCAGGATAACATCAGATAGGCTTGTGTTAACCAAATTCTGTGGCTCTCTCATAAAAAAATCATTTTGATCTTCGACTCTCAGTCTGGTTAGCGGCTTGCTAAAAACTGAGTCATATTGGGACTGGAGTAGATTACTCATTTCCTTGCTGTCATCTGTGTAGGACCCATCTTGTTTAAGTATGGGCCCAATACTGTAGACTGTGTACGAATGGTATATAATACCGACAAGATGAGAGTAAGACACATGTGCAACATCTGGGTATCTTTATTGTAGACGTTTCGCCATCCAGTGGCTTTATCAATACAAATTCCAGGACATAACTTGAAGACAGTAGAACTATGTACAGAAGATGAGGTAATCAGTCCCTCAACCTAGGAGTAGGTGCAAACAGCACCATAGTCGTGGATTTTGTATTGATAAAGCCACTGGATGGCGAAACGTCTACAATAAAGATACCCAGATGTTGCACATGTGTCTTACTGTAGACTGGTTTAAGTCCTACCTTAGCCCAATTCTGTAGACTGGTTTAAGTCCTACCTTAGCAACAGGAGACAAATGGTCAAAATCAACAAAACGGAATCAGAACCCCTGCCGATAGCATGTGGAATTCCCCAAGGTAGTATTGTGGGTCCCTTATTATTCTTATGTTATGTCAATGACATGCCTATCAGTGTCAAGTGCAAACTCTTACTGTATGCAGATGACAGTGTCAGGTAAAGACCCACAAGATATAGCTAATATTTTAACACTGGAACTGGAGTCCTGCAGCAAATGGTTAGTAGACAACAAACAATCATTACACCTCGGGAAAACTGAAGCCATTCTCTTTGGCACGAAACATAAACTGAGAAGGGTAAATAATTTTAATGTCCACTGTAATGGGGAGCCCATCACTTTGGTTTCATCAGTAAAATATCTGGGAATCCCCTTTGGCCCATGCATGTCAGGAGAATTGATAGGGAACAGTGTAGTAAAGAAAGCGAATGCCAGACTGAAGTTCCTGTATAGACAAGCACAGTGTCTACCTACTGAGGCTCGCAGGACCCTATGTCTAGCCTTTATACAATGCCATGTGGATTACTCTTGCTCTTCATGGTACTCTGCCTTGACAAAAAAACTGAAAGATAGACTGCAAATCACCCAGAACAAAATCGTAAGATTCATCCTGGGGCTGGGACCAAGAGAACATGTAGGCCAGGATGAATTACAGCAGTTGGTTATGCTGAATGTTGAAGAGAGTAAAACAACTGATGCTAAATCATGTTTATAAAATTGCTCACAAACAATGTCCAGAATATCTTACTGTCAATTTTGTCAAGGTTGGGAACCAAAGCGATCATAGTACTAGGGGGAGAGAGCACAACTTTGTAGTATCCACAGTCATTGGCCAGGCTTCAAACACCTTTTATTGTACAGCAATAAAGGAATGGAACAGACTGCCCGCACATGTCAAAGCCAGTCATAGCATGAACCAGTTCAAGAAGAGTGCCAAAAGGTGTCTGATGAATGTAGCTACAGAAAGGGAGGGGAATGATTTTCTATTTTTTAGCTAACATACGTGTAAATTTTACCTTATTCCTAGTAATGACCCTCGTATTGTAGATAGTCTTAATGACCCTCGTGTAGTAGATAGTCTTTTTAGTATAATAACAAGATGTTATCTTAATTATAGAATAATAAGAAAATATTATAACCTTTAGGACCCCAATGGAAATAAGTCACTCTGTCTGACTTTTTTTGGGTTATCCTAGGTTCTCTACACATATGCTGCTATGTATGACAATTCTGTGTAATTGTATTTGTGTATACCTGAATAAACTTACTTACTAGTGTTCAAGACAGTGACCATATGCCTGATCACATAATTTACATTTAGTTTGATCATCATCTGTGTGTCTCCCAAACTGCCAGAAGTACTTGTAACCAAGCCTAAGCCTGGCCACTACAACATCAGTCAGTCTGTTCACATTGCAAGTTGCTCCATAAACATACTTATCTATGTTCATGTTATCATAGTGGGTTATAGATCTACTCAGGCTTCTAACTGCATTCCTATAACAATCATTTTCATCATTTACTTCTCTCCTGATATTATTCCTAATGCTGGACACAGATATACCAAAGTTATATTCTACATTCCATCACCAGGTATGACAACAGTCCCTAGTTTGGAACAATGTGAAATTGAAGCAACAGAATGAAGACATATTGTTAAGGTGAGGCGGAGAAAATCTTGATGACAGAAGAGTCGGGGACCACTAGAGGCAGTGCAGCAAACCTGCTGGAAAAAATTTCGGAATAAAGAAAAGACACATGTGTCTTATGAACTTGCTAGCGTACTCGGTGCTGGTGGAAACATTAGGACGTGTTTCCTTTAAGACACTTGATGTCCATGTTCACCTATCAGTGAAATAGATATCTGGGTGTTAGTCGACTGTGTGGGTCGCATCCTGGGGACAAAATTTACCTAATTTGCCTGAAATGCTCTGTATAACAAGGGACTTTTTATATAGTAGTATGCCACTGATGTCAGCTAGACCTGTATACCTTGTAGATGTACTTGTAGAAGTAAAAATTATTATTATAAGTAGAGTGTGGACCCCAATGGAAATAAGTCACTCTCTGACTTTTTTGGGTTATCCTAGGTTCTCTACACATATGCTGCTATGTATGATAATTCTATGTAACTGTATTTGTGTATACCTGAATAAACTTACTTACTTACTCGCCTGGGATTGGTGACAAATTATCCCCGTTCTCTCTAGGACGCTTGTATCAGAGAACATGGAAATGACAGAGAATCTAGGTGGGGAAAATATAAAATACAAAATGATTAATAATTCCTTTCTAGTGATGTAACAATGCTCATTGGAGCCAGACAGACCCAATGTGACCTCTATAAAACTATTTTTTTTTTGCGCTACTCGCGAGTGTAAGTGTAAATTATGCTTGTTATGCTCTACATAACAAGCGGCTTTCTGTATAGTAGTATGTCATTGATGTCAGCTAGGACTGTATACCTTGTACATGTACTCATAAAAATAAAGATATTATTATTATTGTTATTATTATTACTACTTTCCTCCCAGATTCAAGCAATATGTGTTTCCCAGACTCCGGGAGGCAGGGCTCTATAAAGCGTCAGTTTTGGTGGCCCTGAATAACCCCAACGACAACAACAAGAACAACAATATCAATTGAAAATGGTTAGTCTTTACCATATTTATATCTGTATAAAAAATTTACGTTAAAACATAAATTTTATAATTTGTTGTTAAAATAAACGCAGAGTAGCAATAGTTGTTGGAAGATTGTCTGTGTTGTACTCTGGGGTCCCTGACACTGGTGAGGGGCTCTTGATCCAGGGAACTAGACCTAACTTCTTCGGATTATAATGATAATAATAATAATAATATATTTACTACAAGTACATGTACAAGGTACACAGACCATAGTTGACATCAGTGACATACTACTATATAGAAAGCCGCTTGTTATGCTGAGCATTTCCCACAAATTAAGTCAGTTTTGTCCCAGGATGCGACCCACACCAGTCCACTAACACCCAGGTACCTATTTTATACTGATGGGTGAACAGGGACAGGGACAGCAGGGTCTTATAGAAACACGTCCCTAATGTTTTTCAGCCGTACCGGAGGAGATTCGAACCTCGGACCTCATTGTGTGAGCTGAGTGCGCTGTATGACCCCCATGAATGCAGTGATAATAATGTACCATATATATGCATCCTCAATTAACCATAACTGGACTAATATAACATCCTTTCTCACATAAGCGATAATCACAGACAACACTACTGATCATCACTATCCCACCTCCTTCATAACACTACTGATCATCACTATCCCACCTCCTTCATAACACTACTGATCATCACTCTCCCACCTCCTTCATAACACTACTGATCATCACTATCCCACCTCCTTCATAACACTACTGATCATCACTCTCCCACCTCCTTCATAACACTACTGATCATCACTATCCCACCTCCTTCATAACACTACTGATCATCACTCTCCCACCTCCTTCATAACACTACTGATCATCACTCTCCCATCTCCTTCATAACACTACTGATCATCACTCTCCCATCTCCTTCATAACACTACTGATCATCACTCTCCCACCTCCTTCATAATACTACTGATCATCACTCTCCCACCTCCTTCATAACACTACTGATCATCACTCTCCCATCTCCTTCATAACACTACTGATCATCACTCTCCCACCTCCTTCATAACACTACTGATCATCACTCTCCCACCTCCTTCATAATACTACTGATCATCACTCTCCCACCTCCTTCATAACACTACTGATCATCACTCTCCCACCTCCTTCATAACACTACTGATCATCACTCTCCCACCTCCTTCATAACACTACTGATCATCACTCTCCCACCTCCTTCATAATACTACTGATCATCACTCTCCCACCTCCTTCATAATACTACTGATCATCACTCTCCCACCTCCTTCATAACACTACTGATCATCACTCTCCCACCTCCTTCATAACACTACTGATCATCACTCTCCCACCTCCTTCATAATACTACTGATCATCACTCTCCCACCTTCCTTATAACACTACCAATCATCACTATCCCACCTTCCTCATAACACTACTGATCATCACTATCCCACCTCCTTCATAACACTACTGATCATCACTCTCTCACCTTCCTTATAACACTACCAATCATCACTATCCCACCTCCTTCATAACACTACTGATCATCACTCTCCCACCTCCTTCATAACACTACTGATCATCACTCTCCCACCTCCTTCATAACACTACTGATCATCACTCTCCCACCTCCTTCATAACACTACTGATCATCACTATCCCACCTCCTTCATAACACTACTGATCATCACTCTCCCACCTCCTTCATAACACTACTGATCATCACTATCCCACCTCCTTCATAACACTACCAATCATCACTATCCCACCTCCTTCATAACACTACTGATCATCACTCTCCCACCTCCTTCATAACACTACTGATCATCACTCTCCCACCTCCTTCATAACACTACTGATCATCACTCTCCCGCCTTCCTTATTACACTACCAATCATCACTATCCCACCTTCCTCATAACACTACTGATCATTACTATCCCACCTCCTTCATAACACTACTGATCATTACTATCCCACCTCCTTCATAACAATACTGATCATCACTCTCCCACCTTCCTTATAACACTACCAATCATCACTATCCCACCTTCCTCATAATACTACTGATCATTACTATCCCACCTTCCTCATAACACTACTGATCATTACTATCCCACCTTCCTCATAATACTAGTGATCATTACTATCCCACCTTCTTTATAATACTACTGATCTTTACTATCCCACTTTCCTCATAATACTACTGATCATCACTATCCCACCTTCCTCATAATACTACTGATCATCACTATTCCACTTTCCTCATAACCAACACTGGTAAATTTCCACTGGACGCTAGTAAGCTCTCATTTCATCTCCATGATACACATCAGTAAATAACTTTATTACAGCAGTATGACATTGGCTCAGAGAGTTTACTGATGCTCAGGAAACTGACAAATGGTTTATGTTTTTCTACAAGATATACAAAGCATTTACAATAGACTTAAAAGTAAACAGATAACAGCAAAGAAACTAAATAGCCCATGGCTAACAAATAGCATCCTTAGATTGATAAAACATATAACTATGAAAAACAGTGCAGATTAGGTTTAATAAATAAGAGAGTAGACTAACAACTATACACCACTAATTACCGGTCTAATAAGGATGTCTAAACAACTGTATTATGTTAGCAGCTTTAATTAAATTAAAGGCAAAATGAAAAAAGACCTGTAAAACTAAAAAATCCTGGGTTCTCAAAAACTTACACAAACCAAAGATATTGTCTTAAATAAACCCAATGAATCTTGCATCCATCCTTCTGCAGAAGCTAATTTCTTTTATTAATACATCGGCCATTTTCCACCAAGGCAGGGGACCTGAAAAAGAAGAAACACTTTCATCATCATTCACTCCATCACTGTCATGCCAGTGGTGTGCCTACACCACTGGCTGATATGATGCAGAGTGCAGGCACATTTGTCTCCACTCAGTCCTATTTAACACATTCACGCACACTTGCTGGAAGTCCAAGCTCCTCGCACACAAAACCTCCTTTACCCCCTCCCTTCAACCTTTCCAAGGACGACCCCTACCCCTCCTTCCTTCCATTACAAATTTATATGCCTTCCAAGTCATTCTATTTTGTTCCATTCTCTGTAAATGTCTAAACCACCTGAACAGCCCTTCCTCTGCCCTCTGGATAATACTTTTAGAAACCCTTCACCTCATCCTAATCCTCAAGTCATGGGTTATTTGCATTATATTCACACCTAACATTGCCCTCAGACACATCTCCACTGCCTCCAGCCTTCTTGTTGCAACATTCACCACCCATGCTATACACCCATATAGCATTGGTACCACTGTACTCTCATACATTCCTCTCTTTGCTTCCATGGATAACGTTCTTTGTCTCCACAGACTCTTCAGTGCACCACTCACCTTTTTCCTGTCATCAATTCTGTGATTCATCTTGTCTTTCATAGACTTATCTGCTGACAGCTCCACTCCCAAATATCTGAATACATTCGCTTCCTCCATACTCTCTCCCTCCAATGTGATATCCAAGCTTTCATTACCTAAATTTTTTGCTGTCCTCATCACCTTGCTCTTTCCTACATTCACTTCTAATTTCCTTCTTTTACATACCTTCTCTTACATACACTAGGACAATAAGAGACAACACAATAAGTGTCATGGGCCCAAGACTGTTCAGCTGCCTCTCTGCATACATGAGGGGGATTACCAGTAGACCCCAGGCTGTCTTCAAGCAGGCACTGGACAGGCACCTGAAGTCAGTACCTGACCAGCCGGGCTGTGGTTTGTATGTTGGACTGCGTACGGCTAGCAGTAACAGCCTGGTTGATCAGGTCCTGGGCCACCATGAGGCCTGGTCACAGACCGGGCCACGGGGGTGTTGACCCCCGGAACTCCCTCGAGGTATACTGCAGGTGTACCCTTCCAAACTCGTTCACCAACCTCTGCAACTTCTGTTCAGAATCTCCCAAAAGCAGTGTCATGAGCAAAAGGCAACTGTGACAACTCTCATTTTGTGTTAGATCCTTCATCTTTTAATCCCACACCCAAGCATTCACTTCTCTTACAACCCCATCTGTAAATATACTGAACAACCATGGTGACATCACACATCCTTGTCTAAGGCCTACTTTTACTGGGAAACAATCTCCCTGTCTCCTACATGCTCTAGCCTGAGCCTCACTATCCTTGTGAAAACACTTCACTCCTTTCAGTAACCTACCTCCTATTCCGTACATTTGCAACATCTGCCACGTTGCCCCACTATCTACCCTATCTTACGCCTTTTTCAAATCCACGAATACAGCCTCTCCTCACTTAGCGACGGAGTTCCGTTCCTAATAGTACCGTGTCGATGAGCGATTTCGTCACTAAATGAGGAGCATGCTATAATGGTACGTAGTGGGTTTGTGTTGACCATCTTTGATATTGCTTTGGTGTAACCCTTGCACCACTTATGGCATTTTTGGTATGTTTTGAATGTTTATACAATAATGTACTGTATATTGTAATACACAGAATAGAGGAAATCAGCTCTAATATGCGTACATTATTTAGGTATGCATACTGGTCAGAGAGCCCGTCGTAAGTCCGAGTTGTTGGTAAATGAGTACGTCACTAAGTGAAGAGAGGCTGTACAACTAAAAACCTCTTTTCCCTTATATAAATACTGTTCACCTATATGTTTCACTGTAAACACTTGGTCTACACACTCCTCTACTCTTCCTAAAGCCTCCTTGTTCATCTGTGATCCTGCTCTATGTCTTACTCTTAATTCTTTCAATAATAACTACCATACACTTTACCAGGTATACTTAACAGGCTTATTTGCCTATAATTTTTGCACTCTCTTTTCTTCCCTTTGCCTTTATACAAAGGGACTATGCATGCCTTCTGTGTGCCAATATCAAACGTGAATTGTTATCTAAAATCACTGCAAAACTAATTCATTAGCAAGTTTATTTTTTCCTAGCCTTTTGATACAGTTAACAACATAAATGACTTTTTCTCAACCATAGGATCAAATCTTGCCAGTAAAATCTGAGGTACCAATGTCCGAGAAAGTGATTACTTAGATGGGAATTTCCCAGCCTCTTCCTATCTTGCACCAATCAAGCCCAAAGAAGTTACCACGATTATTAAGTCGATTAAAAATAAATCAGGAAATCTGGCTCAAGTCCCGCCATTATTGTACAGACAAGCAGCTCACGTTCTTTCACCCACTATTCCATTACTCTTTAACAAATCACTAGAAACCAGCACTTTCCCGACACTACTCAAGATGGCAAGGGTTACACCAATACACAAAGGTGGTGACCCTACAGATGTAAACAACTACAGGCCAATACTAAACTTACTGTTGCTATCAAAAATCTTAGAGAAACTCGTGCGCAAAAGATTATTCTCCTTTATAACAGTGCAAAGCATCCTCAACCCCTGCTAGTTTGGCTTCAGGAAAAGCAAAAGCACAAACACAATTGTAAAAATGCTAGACCTGCTTTACACAGCACTTGAAAAAATGAATATCCATTAGGACTTAATCTACCTAAGGAAAGCTTTTGATACAGTAGACCACAACATCCTACTCCACAAACTTGATCATTATGGTATAAGAGGCCACACACTTACATATTTCAAATCCTACTGTATTAAAAGACATCAAATCATCTCTATTAAGGACACAACCTCATCAATAAGACCACTGGATACTTGAGTACCACAAGGAAGTGTCCTTGGTCTCCTGCTCTTCCTCTTATACATCAATGATCTTCCTAATGTATCAAAACACCTTAAACCTATTCTCTTTGCTGACAACACGACTTATGTCATCTCCCATCCTAATCTTGCTTCACTCAACACTATTGTTAATGAAGAGCTAGTAAAAATATCAATATGGATGACAGCCAATAAACTAACACTTAATATTGACAAAACCTTGTACAGTGGACCCTTTGTTATTGGCCATTCCAGATATTGGCCAATTCGGATTTCAGCCACTTTTTTGGCTGAAATTCTATCCTGGATTTCGGCCGTCAACTCAGAAATCAGCCGTATTGGACACGTCCATCCTGCCACTCCGCCGTGTTCGTGATTCAGTTTGGCTGTGTCTCTCCGTGCATTCATCCGAACATTTCGTTATAATCCATTGTTTTTTCTGGGTGTTTATTGAGTACAACTGTGAAATAAGCCACCATGGGCACAAAGAAAGTTCCTAGTAAAATTCCTTTGGTAAAGAAAGTGAGAAACACGATGGAATTAAAGAAAGAAATTGTAGCAAAGTTCAAGAGTGGTGTACCTGTGCTCCAGCTTGCCAAGATGTATGGGAAATCCAAATCAACAATCACTTTCATCCTGGCAAAGAAAGTAGAAATCAAGGAAGCTAATGTTGCAAAAGGGGTAAATATGCTAATGAAACAAAGGTCACCAGTAATCGAAGATGTGGAGAGGTTATTGTTGGTGTGGATCAACGATAAACAATTAACGGGAGATAGTATTGTGGAGATAGTGTTTTGTATCACACTGAAAATCCCAGAGTGTTCAAGAAAAACAATGTTGTCAAGAGTAAATTGTGTGTGTTGTACAAAGCTAATAATAAGGCATGGTCACAAGGCAAATTTTCATTGACTGGGTCCATGAAGTGTTTGGCCCAAGTGTGAAAAAATACCTTCAGGAAAATAAATTGCCACTCAAGTGCCTCCTGGTACTGGACAATTCTCCTGCTCATCCTCTAGACTTGGAAGACCATTTGTTTAGGGACTTCAGTTTTATAACAGTGAAGTTCTTGCCTCCTAACACTACTCCTCTCATCCAGCCCATAGACCAGCAGGTCATTTCTAACTTCAAAAACCTCTACATGAAAGCAGTGTTCCAAAGGTGCTTTGAAGTGACCTCAAACACTGACATGACCCTAAGAGAGTTCTGGAGGAATCACTTTAATATCCTCCATTGCATAAACCTTATAGGTAAGGCTTGGGAGGGAGTAACTTCCAGTACTTTGAACTCTGCTTGGAGAAAATTGTGGACAGAATGTTTCCAAGAGAAGGATTTTGAAGGATTTGAGTCTGACCCTGATGACCCTATGCCTGTTATGGAATCTATTGTGTTTTTGGGGAAGTCCATGGGGTTGGCTGTAAGTGGTGAGGAGTTGGAAGAGTTGGTGGAGGACCACAGGGAAGAGCTAACCACTGAAGAGCTGCAAGACCTTTATTTGCAACAGCAACAGACCATAGCTGATGAAATTGCTTTAGAGGAGGAGGAGGAGGAGGAAGAAGAGAGAGGTGAGAATGTGCCTTCTTCAGTGATTGAGGACATGTGTGCAAAGTGGAGTGAGTTGCAAAGTTTTGTAGAGAAATATCACCCTGACCAAGCTCAAACAAGCCATATCTGCAACATGTTCAGTGACAAAACCTTGTCCCTAGCTATTTTGAGAGCTGCTGGGAAGGTGGAGGATTCAATGGATTTGTTAAAAAGTGTTGCAGTAATTGCTGACAGTACTTGTGAAGCTTTTTATTGAAGACTCTTGTTGGCGTATGGAAAATGGCAAGGAGTGGAGAGGAAGGAGAGTTTATTGTTTGGAGACAGGACAAAATACTTAAACATGATGCTAATATCAACTCAAAGGCTTATTTATCTATCACACTTCATCTAATAAGACATAATAAACAATATTAATAACATAGAAACATAATATATACTCTAGAATGAATAAAATATGTCATTACTTATGTGACTAGTGGTGGTGGTGTTGGGTTTATCAGGACCCCTGACAGCATAAGCCGTATAGTGGTGGTGGTGGTGGCGGCAGTACATGTACTACAAGTACATCTACCACTGTACATGTACTTGTAGTAAATAAAGATATTATTATTATTATTATTATTATTATTATTATTATTATTATTATTATTATTATTAATGCAGCAAGTTCTTTCTAACATAGATCACACAACAGTTAGTTGACCATAAGTTATATGTTGCATATCCAGGCAACTTTGGGGGAGGTACTCCAGCTCATAGTCTATATTCCTACAGATGATATCAATATTTTTGGTTGTACTAATAACTGACTTCCTGATGGAAGCAGTGTTTGATGAAATTTTTTTGTAATCTATCTACTCATAAGATGGTAAGGTTATTATGCTCAGGCAACAGTGTGCAAACACTTCAGAATGGTTATGAAAACACTTAAGAATGGTTAATTTTTTTACAATATTGTTATGGCTTGAATGGAGTATTTTGCAGTCTACTGCAGTGTGGCCATAGTGCTGGCATTTGTAACACCTATGCTGAGGGGGCTGATACACTTCAGTAAGTACGAAATGTAGGCCTGGCACCCAGATCTTCTGAGGGAGAGGCACTGGACCCACCCATCTGGCAACAGTCTGGGACCTTTAAATCTTTTAGGTCTAGTGGCATGTTCACTTTGAGTTAAATAGGATGAGTCCATGTAGAGAGGGTATCCAAAGATTATGATGCTGACCCATTTTTTAATGTCCTGAGTTTTTGGTGGAGGGTGCTGTATTAGATGGTGTTGAGTTATGAACAGTATGGTACAAAGGGTTGAGGAGGAATTGTTGAGACACTTTGGGTATTTAGAAAGGATGGAGCAAAGTAAGATGACCAAGAAAGTGTATAAATCAGGGCTGAAGGAAAGCTTGGTAGTCTTCCCAGAAAGGGTTGAAGGGAGGGTGTGACGGAGATTTTACATGGTAGAACATTCAGCATCGAGCAGTCATGCATTAGCTTATTACATTGGGGTGGAGACAAGCAGTTTTAAGGATTTGATGTGCTGTTGGAGTGTGAACAATATTTATGAAGGGATTCAGGAAAACCAGTTGGCCAGACTTGAGTCCCGGAAATGAAGTATACCTGGAGATACCCAGTCTGTGAAGTAGGGGTGAAAATATTAAAGTTCAGAGGATTATTTGAATTGTGATGTTTCCATTTTTGATTCACCTTATCTTGGGGGAAATGGCTGTTATAGTTAAAAAATTTATGAAATCTTGTAATTTTAGTGTAACTTTTAATCTACAGTAATTCACAACTACTGGTTTGTACTTTTTCTAAGATACAGTACTGTATATATTATAAGTCTTGCCAATTACTGTTTAATTTATTATACTGAAATTTTATGACTTCAGTAACTGCATGCTTTCTCTTGATTACATGCTCTCTTCATTTAACATTTTTAGTATATTTTTAAATGTTTATATAGTAATGTACTGTATATTGTAATAAACAGTATAGAGGAAACCAGCTCTAATATACATTATTTAGGTATGAATACTGGTCAGAGAGCCTGTCGTAAGTCTGAGTCATCGGTAAACGAGTACTGCGCTAAGTGAGGAGAGGCTGTATATTACATTATTTTTATGATTATTCAACTCAAATCATGTATATATATAAAATGTTATCAGATACCTAATATGCAAAATTCTTTATATTTCAGAATTACGCCACAACTGAATGAGCATCATTTATAACTTTGCCATAAGGACAATGGTGTTTGTAATTTGCTTATAGATATCCATAAGCTCAAAACAAATATAATCATGAATGTTAATCTATATTGGGAACATAATGTAAAGTGTGAATTTTGTGAAGCAGCATTTGACAATCAAGATACACTGAAACAACATCTGAGGCTTCATTCCCGACGAAAACCATATAAATGTGATGATTGTGGAGCAAAATTTTCATACAATAGTACACTTGAGTGGCACAAAAGGAGTCACACTGGGGAGATGCCATTTAAGTGTGATGAATGTGGTGCTCAGTTTCTACAAAACAGCATGTTAGTCTGGCATATGAGGAAACACAGAATGGGAGAGAGTTCACAGAATTCTGCACTTGTTGTGAATATGACAAATATTTACCATCAACAGGGTGTCCATAACTTTCCCAATATATTAAATTTACCAAACTTGGTGAATGCAGTAAGCACTGTGCCCACTAACATTGTGGCCACATGCTCCACAGGACCCACAACTAGCATTGCACCACCATCAAATCATCATATGGTTAATTCTGTTTCTTCCTATCCTATTGCTGCTACAGGCTCTTCTCAGCCTTCATTGTTAACAGATTTGTCAGGTAAAAGAAAACCTGTAGAAGATGCAACTTACAGATGTGATATATGTGGTACTATGTTAATGCACAGTTCTGATTTAAAAGCTCATATGGATACCAAACACAACATGGGTGAAAATAATCCTTTTTACCTTCTTGCTAGGCAACAACAAGCAAATGGTGAGCTTGCACCAAGAAAAAAAATCATATTAGAAAAACCTTTTAAATGTGATCTTTGTGGTGCTGGTTTCAACACTGAAGGTCATCTGAAAAGTCATCGGCAAAAGCATACTATAGAGCGGCCATATAAATGTGAAAAATGCGGTCTAACATTTTCTGATCGAGCTATTTTAGAGTCACATGAACGGAGACATCAAGCAGAAAGACCATACAAATGTGATCGCTGTGGAGCAGCTTTTTTCAGAGAGACTCACTTGCAAAGACATACCAAAAGGCACACAGGAGAGCTTGTGTAGTAGATATAGTTTGTGAGTGTACATAATTATTATTGTTCATTAAAAATAATAATTATTCCAAAACTGTAAAATTAATATATTAGTTCATGTCATATATAATGTTCTATTTTTCCAGTGCTTCTATTTTATAGGTGCTTTTCAGCTCCTGAAAGTTTTTGTATTCTTTAGCATATTATCTCATTAACTAAACTGACTACAGTCAGTCAGACAGTAAAACAGAGAGAGAATGAGTGAGTTAAGTGACATTTATAATTCACGGTTGCAATCCTGAAAACTGTGCTATCCATGATTTTAACAACCCATGGACTGAAGAACATATGGGAAAAACAGGGTTGTATTCCTCAGACCTCATTGAGAGCCATAAGAAAATTTTTTAATGTCTTAACCCTTTGACTGTTGCAACCCCAAATCCTGAAGTGTCTCCTGGTGTTGCAAAATATTTGAAAAAATAAAAAATCTAATGAAATGAAAGAGAATCTTTTCCCAATGATAATGACACCAAAAGTACGAAATTTGATGGAAAACTTATGGAATTACGCTCTCGCGAAATTAGCGACCTTGGCGACACTTACGCATGCGATTTTGCCCACTTTGAGCCCTATTTTCGGCCAATTCCATTGTTCCAGTCAACTAAACTCATAGTTAGTTCTTTAGAACTCCATTTGTTCTACCGATTGAGTACAAGAAACCACCCATTTACTGATTTCAACTTCCCAATAAAGTGGTCAGAAATTGGTAATTGGCCAATTTCATGCAAATTAAAAAAATATGTCAATTTCAAAATAGGGTCCAGAATGAACAATGCAGACATTCCTGGCACTAAAATAACACTTTCTCTGTTCATCAGTCACGTCTCCAGGCCCCTGTTATAATACTCTTGCTTTCAATTTTGAATTTTTATTCACACAAAAAATAGAAGATTTACTGTTATGCAGACTACTATAATATTGTAATAATTGTATAAATAATGTCAACCCATTCGTGACTGCGTATTAGAATGGCTAGTAGGACATTTATTGGACAACGACATCATTTGTTTACTCTTGAACTTGGCAAAAATCAAACATTTCTGCTACTTTGAGCTCCATTTCAAGATCCTTTTCATAGTAAAACTAATAAAAATCACTTCTATTTCTATAATATGTTTTCCATTCTATGAAATGAGTCCTAGAAAACAAGAATACAACCATAAACACTACAAAAATACACCTCAAAGTCGGCGTTTTAATCCAAAAACACGGTCGGAGTTTTTTTTTCTCATTATGCACTGCGTGCTGCAGGATTTTTTTTATACTGTGTACACTGACCACACAGACCCATTCTCTCATATGTGGGCCTACCAGTTTTTCCTGCTTGATTTGAAGCTGCTAGAATTTTTGAGTATGTATATGTCAAACACATTGGCTCGTAAGATGTATATATACGACTGAAACAGTCAGAGGGTTAAAATAATAGTGTTTCTTGCATATCATTGTCACTGATGATGCTGTGAAATACCTGAACTATAGTGAGGTTCAGACAATTAAAAGAAAGAGTATATTTATAAAACATGGTTACATTAATACTGTACATTATTTGTTACTTACCTTCAAGTTGAGCTTGGGCTGTTTAACATTTTGAAGTGAGTGGGAAGACTGGCTGTAACTGTACTTGGCCAATGCTGAAAGTTAGGGATCTTGTGATGTTGAAGACTAGGAATTGTGATGTTGAAGATTAGGACTCATGTGATGCTGAAGATTAGGGCTCTTGTGATGTTGAAGGTCGGGGAATCTTGTGATGATGCAGCTTTATCAGTTGATTGTTACAGTGAAGTCCTCAGGTACTCAGTCATACTGCTGGTTTGTTTTACCCTGAAGTTCTTTATACAGCAGATGATAAGGCCCAGGCACATGCTCCAGAGCATGCTTTAAGATGAGTCATGGTCCTTTTCAGTAAAGGTTGCGGCTTTACCATTAGTGTGCAGTGACTGATTTATCTCTTAAATTTAAATTATTTATTTGAGCTACAATTACAGTAGTTGTACATTCAAAATGATTTAATTTTGAGTTTGATCTTATTATAATACATATATAGCTTGACTCACGAAATTATGACACGATTGCAAACAAACCATACCACGGGCGAGGATACAATACATGTATAAGGTTCAGAAGAAAGTCACTAATTATGTAATTATTGGGCAAACTAATTATAAGGCTTGCATACTGTTTGTATTTTAGACCTAGAACAAAATTTAAATCAGTAGAGCTTGGGTAATTTATTACAGTCAAGTACAATGAGACTGGTTGTAAATGAAGCATTGGTTGATTACAAATAAATTACATTGAAATTACATTGGTTCAATAACCAGCATATTATGGAGTGGTTGAATTGGGGTGTTGAAATCAAAGCATGAAAATATACAGTCAATGGATTTAAAATTTATGTGAGATTTAATAGATGCTTTTTAACAATATTAGTAGTGTGGAATGTTATGTATTTTTCTTAAATTACTATTCCTTGCTTAAATTTTATCCAATAAATACTATCTGTTCATGTTGCAACCCCATTTTTTAAATACTTATAATTACTATTACTTGCTAAAAATTTTTTTTAATACCATATTTACTATCAGTCCATTCTACTTTTGTACATTTTTTACAGATTATTAATTACCATTACTTGTTAAAAACTTGTTTTAATACCACATTTATTATCAGTCCATTCTACTTCTTACAATTAATCACTATATTCTCTTAGTGTAGTTCTTTGCTTTTAAATACTCTATATTGCCTTTATAAGCTCTAATATTACTACCAGTGCAATACTGAATATTAACCCGTAAATGGTCCAAACGTATATATACGTTCTCTCCCGTAGTGCCCCAAACTTTTTGAGAAAAAAAAATTGTTGTTTTTTAATAGAAAAAAAAAGCATATGGTACCCAGGCATCCCCAATTATTTTAATATGGCGCACAGTGAGTGCGCACACCCATTTTCTCATGTCTAGGTGACTTAGGCTTATTGTGGCAATGTTGAATGTATGACAAATAAAACGTATATATACGTTTGGGGCACTAGCGGTAAAAACGTATATATACGTTTGGACCGTTTACGGGTTAACAGTTGTTCATAAAAATTTATAACTTGTAATAGAAATTATTTCTTTTTAAATATTTTTTAACTAATGTTACTTGCTTAAATTTTGTTCAACACCATATTTACTATCAGAGCATTTTACTTTTTACAGTTGTTCACTACATTCTCTCTTTTTATTTCTATTGTTTTATTTTTAATTTATCATTACTTGCTTACTATTATAAACTATTATTATAGAACTGATAACCAGTGCAATATTATATTGTCAAACTTGTGCCATAATAAGAGTTAGCATAATCCCTGTATTTTATAATTACTTATTTTAATCTATTATTATAAATATTATTTTTGTTTTCTCTTATTTTTCTTTTATAACTACCATTACCTGCATGTTATTATTACTTCCAGTACTAAGCAATTTTATTGTGTTCAGTAAACTTCTATTCTTAATCTACAACTTTTGTCAAACTCTAAAATAATAACAGTTCAATATAAAATCATCAAATCTGTACCATATTAAGAGCAAACTGTATCCCTGTATTTTTTAAAAAACTACTTGTAACAATCCATTAGTTAGTAATATAAATTAGTTTAGTATCATAATTAAGTTTAACATAATACTTTATTCAAAAGTCTAGTTGTAGAGTCACTTTCAACCTTATGATTACAAGCATTGATCCTGATATCAACCTTTTATTAAATGACTTACACGAATCGAACAGCAACTGTAATTATTTTACAGCAGACCAAGCAAAGACATTACTCAGAGCCAACAATAACATAACTATCTTTAATTACAATGTCATATCTTTGAGCAAACATTACGATGACCTCACAGCATTACTCCATTCCCTGCATACCAGTATGCCAATCATCACACTCACAGAAACCTGGCTAAAGCCTGGTACTACAGATGTCTATGCCATTCCTGGTTACATAGCCATACACAACTGTAGGACAGAACAGCAAGGGGGTGGAACAGCTATATGCTACTCAGATCAACTTGAATGTATCAATAATTCTTGCACAAGGGATGAACATGGAGAATATATAGCTAAATTTAAATCAAAAGACCTGCAAAAACCCTTCACAGTGATAAACATCTACAGAGTACCACAGTCAAACATTAACCATTTTAGGGAAAAATTAGGAAACATGATAACTGATGCACATATGAACAAAGACCACCTGCTGCTCACAGCAGATTTCAACATAAATCTACTACATGACCAGGACCCACAAGTAACTGAATTCACAAACACTATGAGCGACTGCTTGTTGCTGCCAACAGTAACAAAACCTTCAAGAATCTCCGAGACTAGTATCTCCTTATTAGACCACATCTGGACTAACACTATATCCCCTGTAAAATCAGGCATAATCACAGACCACTACCCTACCTTTCTCATAACCAACCTAGGTAAATTGCCCCAAGACACTGCTAAAGTTACCTTCAGACTACATAACGAGACAACTGTTAATAACTTTATAACAGCTATGAATAATGTCAACTGGTATAATGAGCTTGAAACATATACAGATACGAATGAATGTATTAATAATTTTCTAAAAAAGATCCACTACCTCTATAACAAGCATTGCCCTAAAAAAACTAAACAGATCACAGCTAAGAGACTGAACAGTCCCTGGCTAACACCCAGCATCCTTAAATCCATTAACACAAAGCACCTATATGAAAAACAGTACACAATAGGTCAAATAACTAGTGATAATTTTTAAATGTTACTCATCAGTCCTTACCAGCCTGATAAGAATGTCAAAAAAATTGTATTATGAAAACAGATTACATAACATAAAAGGGAAGTACAATGCCTGCACTTTAAAGGAGGGGTTTGGGATATTGGCAGTTTGGAGGGATATGTTGTGTATCTTTATATGTGTATGCTTCTAGACTGTTGTATTCTGAGCACCTCTGCAAAAACAGTGATAATGTGCGAGTGTGGTGAAAGTGTTGAATGATGATGAAAGTATTTTCTTTTTGGGGATTTTCTTTCTTTTTTGGGTCACCCTGCCTCGGTGGGAGACGGCCGACTTGTTAAAAAAAAAAAAAAAAAAAAAAAAGGCGATATGAAAAAGACCTGGAAAATCCTATCTGAAATTCTAGGAACTAAAAAGATAACCAAAAACAAAACAATCAAATTAACAAAATCAGACGAATTCTTACTCTTGCCAATTGAAACAGCAAACAGACTTGATGTTTTCTTCTCCACCATAGGAAAGAATCTAGTGAGCAAAATCCCAATGTCAAACACCCATCCATCAGACTACCTCACGGGCACCTACCCGAATACACTATTCCTAGCCCCAACCAACCCAACAGAAGTCTCGCTCATCATCAACACCGTTAAAAACAAGGCAGGAGACATAAATAACTTACCATTTTTTATGTACAAAAAAGCTTCACACACATACTGTCACCAATAATTGCAAGACTCTTTAACAAATCCATTGAATCCTCCACCTTCCCAGCAATTCTCAAAATAGTGAGGGGTCACCCTGATCCACAAAGGAGGTGATCAAGAGGACTTGAATAACTATAGACCAATTTCTAACATACCTCTGACTTCTAAAATCTTTGAAAAATTAATTCATAGACAGATCTATTCCTACCTTGTCTCACACAACATACAGTGGATCATCGGCCAACGATATTAATCCATTCCAGAGAGCTTGTCCTTAGCCAAATTTATCATTAGCTGATTTAATTTTCCCCATAAGAAGTAATGGAAATCCAATTAATCCATTCGAGACACCCAAAAGTATGATTTTTTTTTTTTACATGAAATATACATTTTCCTACACAGAAAACAATGGTACATGCACAGTAAATACTACATGAAAAATAAATGGCACTTACCTTTATTGAAGATGTAGTGATGAGTGATGAGTTGGGAGGGGGTTAGATGATGGTGGTGTATTATTGTTTGGAAGGGGAATCCTCTTCCATAAGGACTTTAGGTACTGAGTCCTTTTCCGGGGTTACTTCCCTTTTCTTAATGCCACTGGGAACAACTTGACAGTCACTGGACCTCTGTTGCACCAAAAATCTGTCCATAGAGCTCTGTACCTGGCATTCCTTTAAGATTTTCTTAAAATGGGCCACAACATTGTCATTGTAAAAGTCACCAGCATGGCTTGCAACTTCCTCCATTTCTCTCTCCCCTCCTCTAAAGCAATTTCCTCAGTTGTGGTCTCTTGCTATTGCAGATGCTCTTGCAGCTCAACAGTGGTTAGTTCTTCATCGTCGTCCTCCACCAACTCTTCCACATCCTCCCCACTAACCTCCAACCCCATAGACTCTCCCAATGACACAATAGATTCCACAACTGGCATAGGCTCCTGAGGGTTAACCCCAAATCCTTCAAAATCCCTCTCTTGTACACACTGTGGCTACAATTTCCTCCAAGCAGAGTTCAAGGTCCTGTTAGTCACTCCCTCCCAAACCTTACCTATAAGGTTTATGCAATTGAGGATACTAAAGTGATCTTTCCAAAACTCTCTTAGGGTCAATTCAGTGTCTGAGGTTGCTTCAAAGCACTTTTGAAACACTGCTTTGATGTACAGTTTTTTGAAATTGAAAATGACCTGCTGGTCCATGGGCTGGAGGAGGAGTGGTATTAGGAGGCAAGAACTTGACTTTGCTAAAACTCAAGTCCCCCGAAATTTGCTCTGCCAAGTCTGAAGGATGACCAGGAGCATTGTCTAATACCAGGAGGCACTTAAGCTCCAATTTATTTTCCAGGAGGTAATTTTTCAGTGGGGCCAAACACATGGTAAAATCAGTCATAGAAAAAGTCCCTAGTGACCCATGCCTTACTGTTTGCCCTCGACATCACACACAAATTAGCCTTGACGACATTGTTTTTCCTGAACACTCTGGGAGTTTCAGAGTGATACACGAGTAGAAGCTTCACTCTGCAATCACCACTAGCATTACCACACAACATTAAGGTTAGCCTGCTTTTTCCTCCTGTGTAATGTAGGTACCGTTTGGCATTTTCTTTCAAAACAGGCCTGTTTTGTCACAATTTAACACTTGTTGGGGTTTTAATTTTTCAGTATCTATTTACTCCTTGAATTCCTGCACATATTTTTCAGCCACTTTTTGGTCACAACTGGCAGCCTCACCATGCCTTATCACACTGTGTATGCCACTACAATTCTTAAATCTCTCAAACCAACCTTTACTGGCCTTAAATTCACTAACATCACCATTAGTTGTAGGCATTTTTTTAATTAAATCGTCATGCAACTGCCTTGCCTTTTCACATATTATTGACTGAGAAACATTATCTGATAATTGTTTTTCGTTTATCCACACCAACAACAGTCTCTCCACATCTCTGAGTACGTATTTGCGATCTCTGTTTTGAAAACATATTTGCACCTTTCACAACAACAGCTTCCTTGATTGCCTTTCTGTTGGCCAAGATAGTAGCGATGGTTGATTGGGGTTTGTTATACAACCTGGCCAGCTCGGAGGCACACACTCCACTTTCATACTTTGTGATTATCTCTTTCTTCAATTCCATAGTAATTCTTACCTTTTTTACCACAGGGTGGCTTATTTAGCAGTTACAAGCACTAAAAACACTGGAATAATACAAAGTGTATCGCAGGTACATGTGGAACTGATTGCAGTGGCTTGTAAACAATGGCACACTAGCTGAAGGCAGGGCAGCTGAAGCGCACTCAGGCTGGATGGACAGGCGGACGCGTTCGTGACGAATGTTGTTACCCGAGTTTTTCATTGTTGGTCGAGCCAATATTTTTATGCAGAAACGCCATTAGCAGATTTTATCGTTAGATGATGCCATCATTGGTCGAGGGTCCACTGTACTAAACCCCTGTCAGTTTGGATTCAGGAATAATAAAAGCACAAATGATGCTATTATATACATGCTAGAACTAATATACACTGCTCTCGAGAAGAAAGAAGTTCTGCTGGGAATCTTCGTTGATTTACGTAAAGCTTGTGATACCGTCGACCATGATTTGCTGCACATGAAATTAGCACACTGTGGTATAAGAGGGCACTTCCTCAATTACCTAAAGTCATACTTTAGTAGCAGAAGCCAATACGTGTACACAAATGGAACAAGCTCTTCCGCTCAACCAATCAGTTGGTGTTCCACAAGTGTCCTTGGCCCACTCTTTCTCATTTACATCAATGACCTACCAAATGCATCACAACTACTCAAGCCCATATTATTTGCAGATGACACTACATACATCTTCTCTCACCCAAGCCCAGTCGAATTGCAGAAAATATCTACCTGGATGATGACTAATAAGCTTACCCTCAATACCGATAAAACCTATTTCATTCAGTTTGGAAACAGAGCTGCAGATGTTCCACTTAACATAATGCTAAATGGATTATCCATCACAAGACTCTCAGAATGAAAATTCCTAGGAATCCACCCTGACAGTAGCCTCAAATTCCAGACACACATACAACAAATTTCCAAGAAAATCTCTAAGACAGTAGATATACCATCAAAGATACAGTACATGCTCTGTAATCAGCTCTCCTTGCACTGTATTATTCACTCGTCTACCTTTATCTCGCATATGTGATTTGTGTCTGGGGATCATCAACATTAAATCACCTAAGGCCACTAATAACCCAGCAAAAGGCTGCAGTCAGAATGATGATAAATTCCCACTCCTGACAGCATGCTCCACCAATATTCAAAAGTCTAAAACTGTTCACCATAAAGAACATCCATACTTACTCATGTGCCTCCTATATACATAGAGTCACACAACCATAACACAAGACACAGATCTCTTTTTGATGTATCCCGTGTCCATATCACACTGTTAAAACTCTATGCACATAAAGGGCCCCAAAATTTGAAATTCATTACCAGTAAATACTAAAGTAACCCAGTCTGAGCAACAATTCAAGACTCTTCTCAAAAATCACTTACTCGCCCTGAACTAAATGCTCAATATTTAACTTTACCAAAAAAAATCTCCCAATTATCTAAATCCTAAAACTTCAAAACTTTATGCCTAAAGTTCATACATTGATTAAATCTACCTTGTAGTATAAATACCTACCCAAAACATTACTGCCTTACACCCAGTTGTAGCATTCTCATAATGTAAACTACTTTCAACAACTCACAATGCTATATTCCCATAATATAGTTTCAATATTTACTATTGAAACTATTGTAATTTGAGTAAAGTTACTGTGTATGTACTATAAATAAACAAGATGTACAACTTAAACAAACTGTGTTCAACTTCTTTAGTATTAAGTAGTCTGTAAATCATTAAATTAAGTCTGCCCATAATGCCTAGGCATGATAGTGGCTCTCTTTGCACTGCAACTCATTTTTGTAATTTCATAATCTCAATGTAATCTTGCAAGGAAATAAAAATTGATTGATTGATTGATTAAAGAGATACTTGTTTTTTGTATTGTGTGATGTGTTATGTTGCAGCTCTGCAGATAGAATTTAAGCTCTGGGATAATGTTTGTATTTATTGTCCTAAAGACAGTGTAGTTAGCATCACTCCTTCAGGTTCAGGTTCTTTATCCTGCAGCATTTCATCTGCATTTGGTTCCTTATCATCATCTTGCAAGAGTTCACTGATATCATCTGGTTGCATATCTTCAAATCACACACCTAGCAGTCTCCTTGCCAGATCAACAGTTTCCTAAACCTGACTTAACATGGAGTTAAAACCAGCAAAATCATTCACCATACTAGGCCATATTTTTCTGCAACCAGCATTTATTGTTGATCTTAGTACACATGATCAAGTACTTTTGCCACGTTGGGGAGTGCATCTACAATGTTAAATTTGTGCCAAAACTTTGGCAATCCACTGTTTATATTGTCAGCTCCTGCCACTTGTTTATGCACTTCACTGTGTGTGTAGTGGCACTTAAGTGTTTTGATAAATCAGTGATTGTATCAAAGATGTCATATTTGGTGGTAAAAATGCCATTTTGACACCTGGCTCCACATCCTCTAGGAGTTGAGGATGACTATGACAATTATCGAGGAAGAGGACCCTGAATGCAATACTTTTCAGGGACAGGTACTCCCTCACTACAGAAATAGTGATGCTTGAACCACTCGGGGAAGGAGGCCTCAGTCACCTACTACATGGCATTGAAGTTCAAAACAAGCAATGTGCTTGTGTCTTTACTCATTAAAGCATGGAGATTCTTGGAGTGATAAACAGGCAACAGCTTACATTTAAAGTTGACTGATGCATTTCTGCAAAGAAGCCAGCAGAAACAGTCTTTTTGCAGTCTAAATCCAGGAGCAGTTTTCTCTTGTTTGCTGATGTTTGTTGCATCATTCAAACCAGAACAAACCTGTCTCATCAGTATTAAACATCTGTTAAGGTTTGTAACCACCCTCAGAGATAATGTTAGCCAACTCGACTGGAAACTATTCTGCGGCAGCACGGTCAGCAGAAGCACTCTTCTCACTAAACTATATTACGCAGATTACTGTGGATTCTAAATCTGTTAAACTGTCCGGAACTGAATGTGCAATCATTTTTGGGCTGGCCTTCCTCATACGCTGTTTCATAGTATCATAATGCTTTTTTTTTCCTATTAACAGACCATAGGTTAAACACCTTTCTTTTCTGTTTTATTTAACTGTATTGACCTGTTCCTCATTCTTTTCATATTCATATTCATATAGTTTATTTGGACATGATACATAGTTGTACAAGGAATTATAGTAGTTGGGTGTACATGCCAAAAGCCTCTTGTATGCGAGCATTATGGGCAGGCTTACATTGTGTAACATCGAGAATTACTCATTGCAGAAGCCCTTATCTTTGCCTCATTGTTTCAGATATACCAAATAGTTGATTCTCTACCACCAAACATTTGTGCCATCTCCATGACACATGCACCACCCTTAATCATCTCAGTTTCCTCTATTTTTTCATAATAAGCATAGTTTCACAGGGATGTTTACCCTGAGCCTGGGTGTGTTGCCCTGAATCTGGGTGTGTTGCTCTGAGTCTGGGTGTGTTAGTATGAGCCAGGGTGTGTTGGTGTTAGCCTGGGTGTGTTCCCATGGGCTTGGGTGTGTTGTCCTGAGTCTGGGTGTGTTGCCCTGAATCTGGGTGTGTTGCCCTGAGTCTGGGTGTGTTGCTCTGAGTCTGGGTGTGTTAGTATGAGCCAGGGTGTGTTGGTGTTAGCCTGGGTGTGTTCCCATGGGCTTGGGTGTGTTGTCCTGAGTCTGGGTGTGTTGCCCTGAATCTGGGTGTGTTGCCCTGAGTCTGGGTGTGTTGCTCTGAGTCTGGGTGTGTTAGTATGAGCCAGGGTGTGTTGGTGTTAGCCTGGGTGTGTTCCCATGGGCTTGGGTGTGTTGTCCTGAGTCTGGGTGTGTTGCCCTGAGTCTGGGTGTGTTGCCCTGAATCTGGGTGTGTTGCCCTGAGTCTGGGTGTGTTGCTCTGAGTCTGGGTGTGTTAGTATGAGCCAGGGTGTGTTGGTGTTAGCCTGGGTGTGTTCCCATGGGCTTGGGTGTGTTGCCCTGAGTCTGGGTGTGTTGCCCTGAATCTGGGTGTGTTGCCCTGAGTCTGGGTGTGTTGCTCTGAGTCTGGGTGTGTTAGTATGAGCCAGGGTGTGTTGGTGTTAGCCTGGGTGTGTTCCCATGGGCTTGGGTGTGTTGTCCTGAGTCTGGGTGTGTTGCCCTGAATCTGGGTGTGTTGCCCTGAGCCTGGGTGTGTTCCCATGGGCTTGGGTGTGTTGCCCTGAGTCTGGGTGTGTTGCCCTGAATCTGGGTGTGTTGCCCTGAGTCTGGGTGTGTTGCTCTGAGTCTGGGTGTGTTAGTATGAGCCAGGGTGTGTTGGTGTTAGCCTGGGTGTGTTCCCATGGGCTTGGGTGTGTTGTCCTGAGTCTGGGTGTGTTGCCCTGAATCTGGGTGTGTTGCCCTGAGTCTGGGTGTGTTAGTATGAGCCAGGGTGTTGGTGTGAGCCTGGGTGTGTTCCCATGGGCTTGGGTGTGTTGCCCTGAGTCTGGGTGTGTTGCCATGAACCTTGGTGTGTTTTTGGGGATTCTGGCAATTTTCCAAAGTTTCAAATTAATTACTCATTACATATAAGGTAAGGACAAAAATATTTTTAAGTAAGTAATGTGTGTACAGGTCTCCCTCAACATTCGTGTTTTCAACTTTAGTGGGCTTCACACATTCACGAATTCTCAGCCGCCAAATTCCCGGCTGCCAAATCATATTTAAGTTTCCCGCCACCCGCATGTCCCTACTACCCTCCCTCCGACCCCCACAACTGGCAGCCAGCCCGCCCGCCACTATTAGTGTGGTGAGTGCTTTGTTTGTTCATTATTTGCTATTAAACTACAGTGTATAAATAACGTCAACCCTTTCATGACTGCATATTGGAATGGTCATTTGGACAGGTATTGGACGGTGACATTACAGTATTTGTTTATTCTAGAACACGGCAAAGAATCGAACATTTCTGCTACTGCTAATAATAATAATAATAATAATAATAATAATAATAATAATAATACAATAGAATTGAAGAAGGAAATTGTACAAAAATATGAGCCTGAGGCATGGAAGACAGCAAATGTAGTCCCAATCTTTAAAAAAGGAGACAGACATGAAGCATTAAACTACAGACCAGTGTCACTGACATGTATAGTATGCAAAATCATGGAGAAGATTATCAGGAGAAGAGTGGTGGAACACCTAGAAAGGAACGATCTCATCAACAGCAGCCAACATGGTTTCAGGGACGGGAAATCCTGTGACACAAACCTACTGGAGTTCTATGACATGGTGACAGCAGTAAGACAAGAGAAAGAGGGGTGGGTGGATTGCATTTTCTTGGACTGCAAGAAGGCGTTTGACACAGTTCCACACAAGAGATTGGTGCAAAAACTGGAGGACCAAGCAGGGATAACAGGGAAGGCACTACAATGGATCAGGGAATACTTGTCAGGAAGACAGCAGCGAGTCATGGTACGTGGCGAGGTGTCAGAGTGGGCACCTGTGACCAGCAGGGTCCCACAGGGGTCAGTCCTAGGACCAGTGCTGTTTCTGGTATTTGTGAACGACATGACGGAAGGAATAGACTCCGAGGTGTCCCTGTTTGCAGATGACGTGAAGTTGATGAGAAGAATTCACTCGATCGAAGACCAGGCAGAACTACAAAGGGATCTGGACAGGCTGCAGACCTGGTCCAGCAATTGGCTCCTGGAGTTCAGTCCCACCAAGTGCAAAGTCATGAAGATTGGGGAAGGGCAAAGAAGACCGCAGACGGAGTACAGTCTAGGGGGCCAGAGACTACAAACCTCACTCAAGGAAAAAGATCTTGGGGTGAGTATAACACCAGGCGCATCTCCTGAAGCGCACATCAACCAAATAACTGCTGCAGCATATGGGCGCCTAGCAAACCTCTGAACAGCATTCTGACATCTTAATAAGGAATCATTCAGGACCCTGTACACAGTGTACGTTAGGCCCATATTGGAGTATGCAGCACCAGTTCGGAACCCACACCTAGCCAAGCACGTAAAGAAACTAGAGAAAGTGCAAAGGTTTGCAACAAGACTAGTCCCAGAGCTAAGAGGTATGTCCTACGAGGAGACCTGGAGTTTACCTGGAGAGAGTTTCGGGGGTCAACGCCCCCGCAGCCCGGTCTGTGACCAGGCCTCCTGGTGGATCAGCCCATGATCAACCAGGCTGTTGCTGCTGGCTGCACGCAAACCAACGTACGAGCCACAGCCCGGCTGATCAGGAACTGACTTTAGGTGCTTGTCCAGTGCCAGCTTGAAGACTGCCAGGGGTCTGTTGGTAATCCCCCTTATGTGTCCTGGGAGGCAGTTGAACAATCTCGGGCCCCTGACACTTATTGTATGGTCTCTTAACGTGCTAGTGACACCCCTGCTTTTCATTGGGGGGATGGTGCATCATCTGCCAAGTCTTTTGCTTTCGTAGTGAGTGATTTTCGTGTGCAAGTTCGGTACTAGTCCCTCTAGGATTTTCCATGTGTATATAATCATGTATCTCTCCCTCCTGCGTTCCAGGGAATACAGGTTTAGAAACCTCAAGCGCTCCCAGTAATTGAGGTGTTTTATCTCCGTTATGCGCGCCGTGAAAGTTCTCTGTACATTTTCTAGGTCAGCAATTTCACCTGCCTTGAAAGGTGCTGTTAGAGTGCAGCAATATTCCAGCCTAGATAGAACAAGTGACCTGAAGAGTGTCATCATGGGCTTGGCCTCCCTAGTTTTGAAGGTTCTCATTATCCATCCTGTCATTTTTCTAGCAGATGCGATTGATACAATGTTATGGTCCTTGAAGGTGAGATCCTCCGACATAATCACTCCCAGGTCTTTGACGTTGGTGTTTCGCTCTATTTTGTGGCCAGAATTTGTTTTGTACTCTGATGAAGATTTAATTTCCTCATGTTTACCATATCTGAGTAATTGAAATTTCTCATCGTTGAACTTCATATTGTTTTCCGCAGCCCACTGAAAGATTTGGTTGATGTCCGCCTGGAGCCTTGCAGTGTCTGCAATGTAAGACACTGTCATGCAGATTCGGGTGTCATCTGCAAAGGAAGACACGGTGCTGTGGCTGACATCCTTGTCTATGTCGGATATGAGGATGAGGAACAAGATGGGAGCTAGTACTGTGCCTTGTGGAACAGAGCTTTTCACCGTAGCTGCCTCGGACTTTACTCTGTTGACGACTACTCTCTGTGTTCTGTTAGTGAGGAAATTATAGATCCATCGACCGACTTTTCCTGTTATTCCTTTAGCACGCATTTTGTGCGCTATTACGCCATGGTCACACTTGTCGAAGGCTTTTGCAAAGTCTGTATATATTACATCTGCATTCTTTTTGTCTTCTAGTGCATTTAGGACCTTGTCGTAGTGATCCAATAGTTGAGACAGACAGGAGCGACCTGTTCTAAACCCATGTTGCCCTGGGTTGTGTAACTGATGGGTTTCTAGATGGGTGGTGATCTTGCTTCTTAGGACCCTTTCAAAGATTTTTATGATATGGGATGTTAGTGCTATTGGTCTGTAGTTCTTTGCTATTGCTTTACTGCCCCCTTTGTGGAGTGGGGCTATGTCTGTTGTTTTTAGTAACTGAGGGACAACCCCCGTGTCCATGCTCCCTCTCCATAGGATGGAAAAGGCTCATGATAGGGGCTTCTTGCAGTTCTTGATGAACACAGAGTTCCATGAGTCTGGCCCTGGGGCAGAGTGCATGGGCATGTCATTTATCGCCTGTTCGAAGTCATTTGGCGTCAGGATAACATCGGATAGGCTTGTGTTAATCAAATTTTGTGGCTCATAAAAAATTCATTTTGATCTTCGACTCTCAGTCTGGTTAGCGGCTTGCTAAAAACTGAGTCATATTGGGCCTTGAGTAGCTCACTCATTTCCTTGCTGTCATCTGTGTAGGACCCATCTTGTTTAAGTAGGGGCCCAATACTGGACGTTGTTCTCGATTTTGATTTGGCATAGGAGAAGAAATACTTTGGGTTTCTTTCGATTTCATTTATGGCTTTTAGTTCTTCCCGCGATTCCGGACTCCTAAAGGATTCTTTTAGCTTAAGTTCGATGCTTGCTATTTCTCTGACCAGTGTCTCCCTACGCATTTCAGATATATTGACCTCTTTTAGCCGCTCTGTTATTCTTTTCCGTCGCCTGTAAAGGGAGCGCCTGTCTCTTTCAATTTTACATCTACTCCTCCTTTTTCTTAGAGGAATAAGCCTTGTGCATACATCGAGTGCCACCGAGTTAATCTGTTCTAGGCATAAGTTGGGGTCTGTGTTGCTTAGTGTATCTTCCCAGCTTATATCAGTTAGGACTTGGTTTACTTGGTCCCACTTTGTTTTTGTTATTGAAGTTGAATTTGGTGAATGCTCCCTCGTGACTAGTCTCATTTTGTCGGTCTGGGGCTCCACGCATACATGTCTGAACCTCAATTATGTTGTGATCTGAGTATATTGTTTTTGATATGGTGACATTTCTTATCAGATCATCATTGTTAGTGAAGATGAGGTCTAGTGTATTCTCCAGTCTAGTAGGCTCTATTATTTGCTGGTTTAAATTGAATTTTGTGCAGAGATTTAAAAGCTCATGCGAGTGTGAGTTTTCATCAGAGCTGCCTCCTGGTGTTATTACTGCAACAATATTATTTGCTATATTCCTCCATTTTAGGTGCCTTAAGTTGAAATCCCCCAGGAGCAAGATGTTGGGTGCAGGAGCTGGAAGATTTTCCAGACAGTGGTCAATTTTTAACAGCTGTTCCTGGAATTGCTGGGATGTTGCACCCGGAGGCTTGTAGACTACCACAATGACTAGGTTTTGGTTCTCGACCTTTACTGCTAAAACTTCCACTACATCATTTGAGGCATTAAGCAGTTCTGTGCAAACAAGTGACTCTGCAATGTACAGGCCAACCCCCCCCTTTTGCCTGTTCACTCTGTCACATCTGTATAGGTTGTAACCTGGGATCCATATTTCATTGTCCAAGTGATCCTTTATGTGGGTCTCAGTGAAAGCTGCGAACATTGCCTTTGCCTCTGCAAGCAGTCCACGGATGAAAGGTATTTTGTTGTTTGTTGCTGGCTTTAGACCCTGTATATTTGCAAAGAAGAATGTTATCGGACTGGTGGTATTGTTGGTACTGGGCGGGGATTTTTTTTCCGGCATTAGTATCTGTATCTGTTGGTTTGGAGTGGAGGCCATCGACTGTGGTTCCACTCCAGGAATGACTGGATTTGGTGTACGATTTCTGCCATTTCCTGCCAGTTTTTTTTCCTTCCTGGCACTAGAAAACCTCTCCCTCTTGAGTGGCTGTGGCTACCCAGGTTTTCCCATGGCCTGGATGTTTTGTATCTTTTTGTCCCCTTTAGATGGTATGCCTGGCAATTTAAGTTATAGCACAGTCTTTCCTGTACTGAAGAGGTACACATTTCAGGGTGAAAAAGCTTACAGGAAGGGAGTTTGCATTTTCCTGTTGTCATATGGGCATGGCATTTTCTAGGGTGGTCATAGTTGCATGTCCCATCTGTTTTTCCAGATTTCCCATGCCAGCAGATACCAAGTGCATAGTATGTGCACAGGCTTGGTTTCCGCTTGCCTTGGGTTTCTGTGACTGTATTCCCTGTTGGTGGTTAAGGGAAATCAACCTGACGACACTGGAGGACAGGAGAGATAGGGGGACATGATAACGACATACAAAATACTAAGAGGAATTGACAAGGTGGACAAAGACAGGATGTTCCAGAGATTGGACACAGTAACAAGGGGACACAGTTGGAAGCTGAAGACACAGATGAATCACAGGGATGTTATTAAGTATTTCTTCAGCGACAGAGTAGTCAGTAAGTGGAATAGTTTGGGAAGTGATGTAGTGGAGGCAGGATCCATACATAGCTTTAAGCAGAGGTATGATAAAGCTCACGGCTCAGGGAGAGTGACCTAGTAGAGATCAGTGAAGAGGCAGGGCCAGGAGCTCGGACTCGACCCCCGCAGCCTCAACTAGGTGAGTACAACTAGGTGAGTACACACACACACACACACACTGCAAGTATGTGCCGGTAAGTCCCAGGAGGTTGGGGGTCAGGTCACAAGAAGTTGTTGGCAGCCAAGGACCACTGAGACTTACATTACAACGCACAAGCCACCTACCTTTCAGTACATAATAAACCCACACATAATTCCACACAAAATTCCACACAAAATTATATACACACACACACACACACACACACAGGAGGTGAAGAAACTGCTAAGGGACATCGATACCTCAAAGGCAATGGGACCGGACAACATCTCCCCGTGGGTCCTTAGAGAGGGAGCAGATATGTTGTGTGTGCCACTTACCACAATCTTCAACACATCCCTGGAAACTGGGCAACTACCTGAGGTATGGAAGACGGCAAATGTAGTTCCCATTTTTAAAAAAGGAGACAGAAAAGAGGCACTAAACTATAGACCTGTGTCATTGACGTGTATAGTATGCAAAATTATGGAGAAGATTATCAGGAGGAGAGTGGTGGAGCACCTGGAACGGAACAGGAGTATAAATGCCAACCAGCACAGATTCACGGAAGGCAAATCCTGTGTCACAAACCTGGAGTTTTATGATAAAATAACAGAAGTAAGACAAGAGAGAGAGGGGTGGGTTGATTGCATCTTCTTGGACTGCAAGAAGGCCTTTGACACAGTTCCTCACAAGAGATTAGTGCAGAAGCTAGAGCATCAGGCGCATATAACAGGAAGGGCACTGCAATGGATCAGAGAATACCTGACAGGGAGACAACAACGAGTCATGGTACGTAATGATGTATCAGAGTGGGCACCTGTGACGAGCGGGGTCCCACAGGGGTCAGTCCTAGAACCAGTGCTATTTTTGGTATATGTGAACGACATGATGGAAGGGTTAGACTCAGAAGTGTCCCTGTTTGCAGATGATGTGAAGTTAATGAGGAGAATTAAATCTGATGAGGACCAGGCAGGACTTCAAAGAGACCTGGACAGACTGGACACCTGGTCCAGCAAATGGCTTCTCGAATTTAATCAGGCCAAATGCAAAGTCATGAAGATAGGGGAAGGGCACAGAAGACCACAGACAGAGTATAGGCTAGGTGGCCAAAGACTGCAAACCTCACTCAAGGAGAAAGATCTTGGGGTGAGTATAACACCGAGCATGTCTCCGGAAGCACACATCAATCAGATAACTGCTGCAGCATATGGGCGCCTGGCAAACCTGAGAACAGCATTCCGATACCTTAGTAAGGAATCATTCAAGACACTGTACACCGTGTATGTCAGGCCCATACTGGAGTATGCAGCACCTGTTTGGAACCCGCACTTGATAAAGCACGTCAAGAAACTAGAGAAAGTACAAAGGTTTGCGACAAGGTTAGTTCCAGAGCTAAGGGGAATGTCCTATGAAGAAAGATTAAGGGAAATCGGCCTGACGACACTGGAGGACAGGAGGGTCAGGGGAGACATGATAACGACATATAAAATACTGCATGGAATAGACAAGGTGGACAAAGACAGGATGTTCCAGGGAGGGGACACAAAAACAAGAGGCCACAATTGGAAGTTGAAGACACAAATGAGTCAGAGAGATAGTAGGAAGTATTTCTTCAGTCATAGAGTTCTAAGGCAGTGGAATAGCCTAGAAAATGACGTAGTGGAGGCAGGAACCATACACAGTTTTAAGACGAGGTTTGATAAAGCTCATGGAGCGGGGAGAGAGAGGGCCTAGTAGCAACCGGTGAAGAGGCGGGGCCAGGAGCTAGGACTCGACCCCTGCAACCACAAATAGGTGAGTACAAATAGGTGAGTACACACACACACACACACACACATCCAGACTCACACATACACTCCCCCCCTCACCACCGACATCTCACTACTTCCCCTGATCCCTCCCCTCCCTCGATCACCCTCCCCTCCCCCGTTCACCCTAAACCCTCCCCACCCCTCCCCACTCCTCTCCCACATAGCCACAGTTCCTCCACTACTTCCCCCTCCACACTCTGACATACACACTACTAACCTAACATACAGAACTACATAGGTTTCCCACTCTGAGGCAATCAGGATAAAACAAAAATGGGTTGCCAGAGAGCAACAAGAAAAACCAAGGGACAGGAGGAGGAAACTGCAAAGGAAGATTGGGCAGCAAAGCTCATAAAAAGGGATCATGAATGGGAAAAGAAACTAGAAGAACTTAGCATGAGAATGGAAGAGAGGATAGATATGGAAATCAGGAAGTGGGAGGTACATGTCAAAGCAGCAGAAGCTAGGATAAAGAGTTTAGAAGAGGAATTGAAAAATCTGAAACAGCCTAAAGAACTAAAGAACATTTTGGGATTGACAACAGAGACTGCTACCTCAGCCACAAATAAGGGGACTGTAGGGAAAGAAGGGGCACAACTGCATGGAGAAGCTCTATCAGAGGAGACTGTAGCAAATGAAAGAGCTAAGCTTTATGTGTAGGCCCTAACAGACAACAACAGAGCCCAAGGAAAGCCGAGAAGGGAAAATGACAGGCCACTGAGCCCAAGTACATTAGCCAGTGAAACTGATGAAAGGAAAGCTGCAGTGGAGGAAACCAAATTAAATGAGGGGATACACAGGGATATGCAGTGGGAGAATGAAAGGGTGAGGTCAGTCTTTGTGTATGGGCTCCAGGAAGTTGAAGGGGAAACATATGAAGCAAGAAAACAAGGGGAAAAAAAGCAATTGAAAGCATCATGAAAGCAATAGGAGAAGACGACATGACCCAGCTGGAAAATTTTCGGAGAATAGGGGGGTTTGTAAAAAAAAGAACCCGGCCAGTGAGAGTGACGTTCAAGGCAGAAGCGACTCGGACCAGGATACTGCAGGAGAAAGCACGATTAAGGGACATGCCGGCATACAGGAAGGTGTATCTCGACCGCGACAGAACACAAGAAGAAAGGCAGAAACTGAGAGAGATGGTACAAAGGCGAAAGGAGGAAAGAGAGGGGATGGAGAAGACAGGAGATCCCAGACCCAGGAAGAAGATCAAATACAGCCTCCCTCACAACTTCCTATAGAAGCCTCCCAACCAGGTCAACCCCAGTGCAACCAAACACTCTAAATCAAAACACCCATGCCATATCCAATGCCCCCACCCACTACATTACAAACTCCACCCCCACAGCAACAACCCATAGTTCCTTACCAGGTCTCCCACTTCCCCAACCCCAATATACCTCCCAGACCACAGTCTTAGAAAAGAAGTTGAAGGTGTGGTATACAAATGCAGATGGAATAACAAACAAGTATGAGGAGTGGCACGAAAGAATCAAAGAGACATCCCCAGACATAATAGCACTCACAGAAACAAAACTCACCAGAATAATAACAGATTCAATCTTTCCATCCGGATATCAAATCCTCAGGAAAGACAGAGGGAGGAGAGGGGGAGGAGGAGTTGCAATGCTCATTAAAAACCAGTGGGGTTTTGAGAAAATCGAAGAAATGGATGGCACGGGCGAAAGGGACTACTTAGTAGGAACAGTCCAGTCTGAGGGACACAAGGTGACAATTGCAGTAATGTACAACCCACCACAGAACTGCAGGAGGCCAAGAGAAGAATACAATGAGAGCAACAGAACAATGATCGACACACTAGCCGAGGTGGCCAGGAGAGCACACATGGGGGGAACAAAGTTACTAGTTATGGGTGATTTCAATCACAAGGAGATTGACTGGGAAAACCTGGAGCCCCATGGGGGTCCCGAAACATGGAGAGCCAAGATGATGGATGTGGTACTGGAAAACCTCATGCATCAACATGTTAGAGACACTACCAGAGAGAGAGGAGAGGATGAACCAGCAAGGCTGGACCTTGTATTCACCATGAGTAGTTCGGACATCGAGGGTATCATGTATGAAAGGCCCCTGGGAACTAGTGATCATGTGGTTCTGTGCTTCGACTGGAAAAAACAGATGGGACATGCAACTATGACCACCCTAGAAAATGTCATGCCCATATGACAACAGGAAAATGCAAACTCCCTTCCTGTAAGCTTTTTCACCCTGAAATGTGTACCTCTTCAGTACAGGAAAGACTGTGCTATAACTTAAATTGCCAGGCATACCATCTAAAGGGGACAAAAAGATACAAAACATCCAGGCCATGGGAAAACCTGGGTAGCCACAGCCACTCAAGAGGGAGAGGTTTTTTAGTGCCAGGAAGGAAAAAAAACTGGCAGGAAATGGCAGAAATCGTACACCAAATCCAGTCATTCCTGGAGTGGAACCACAGTCGATGGCCTCCACTCCAAACCAACAGATACAGATACTAATGCCGGAAAAAAAATCCCCCCCCAGTACCAACAATACCACCAGTCCGATAACATTCTTCTTTGCAAATATACAGGGTCTAAAGCCAGCAACAAACAACAAAATACCTTTCATCCGTGGACTGCTTGCAGAGGCAAAGGCAATGTTTGCGGCTTTCACTGAGACCCACATAAAGGATCACTTGGACAACGAAATATGGATCCCAGGTTACAACCTATACAGATGTGACAGAGTGAACAGGCAAAAGGGGGGGGGTTGGCCTGTACATTGCAGAGTCACTTGTTTGCACAGAACTGCTTAATGCCTCAAATGATGTAGTGGAAGTTTTAGCAGTAAAGGTCGAGAACCAAAACCTAGTCATTGTGGTAGTCTACAAGCCTCCGGATGCAACATCCCAGCAATTCCAGGAACAGCTGTTAAAAATTGACCACTGTCTGGAAAATCTTCCAGCTCCTGCACCCAACATCTTGCTCCTGGGGGATTTCAACTTAAGGCACCTAAAATGGAGGAATATAGCAAATAATATTGTTGCAGTAATAACACCAGGAGGCAGCTCTGATGAAAACTCACACTCACACGAGCTTTTAAATCTCTGCACAAAATTCAATTTAAACCAGCAAATAATAGAGCCTACTAGACTGGAGAATACACTAGACCTCATCTTCACTAACAATGATGATCTGATAAGAAATGTCACCATATCAAAAACAATATACTCAGATCACAACATAATTGAGGTTCAGACTTGTATGCGTGGAGCCCCAGACCGACAAAATGAGACTAGTCACGAGGGAGCATTCACCAAATTCAACTTCAATAACAAAAACATAAAGTGGGACCAAGTAAACCAAGTCCTAACCGATATAAGCTGGGAAGTTATACTAAGCAACACAGACCCAAACTTATGCCTAGAACAGATTAACTCGGTGGCACTCGATGTATGCACAAGGCTTATTCCTCTAAGAAAAAGGAGGAGTAGATGTAAAATAGAAAGAGACAGGCGCTCCCTTTACAGGCGACGGAAAAGAATAACAGAGCGGCTAAAAGAGGTCAATATATCTGAAATGCGTAGGGAGACACTGGTCAGAGAAATAGCAAGCATCGAACTTAAGCTAAAAGAATCCTTTAGGAGTCAGGAATCGCGCGAAGAACTAAAAGCCATAAATGAAATCGAAAGAAACCCAAAGTATTTCTTCTCCTATGCCAAATCAAAATCGAGAACAACGTCCAGTATTGGGCCCCTACTTAAACAAGATGGGTCCTACACAGATGAGAACAAGGAAATGAGTGAGCTACTCAAGTCCCAATATGACTCAGTTTTTAGCAAGCCGCTAACCAGACTGAGAGTCGAAGATCAAAATGAATTTTTTATGAGAGAGCCACAAAATTTGATTAACACAAGCCTATCCGATGTTATCCTGACGCCAAATGACTTCGAACAGGCGATAAATGACATGCCCATGCACTCTGCCCCAGGGCCAGACTCATGGAACTCTGTGTTCATCAAGAACTGCAAGAAGCCCCTATCACGAGCCTTTTCCATCCTATGGAGAGGGAGCATGGACACGGGGGTCGTCCCTCAGTTACTAAAAACAACAGACATAGCCCCACTCCACAAAGGGGGCAGTAAAGCAACAGCAAAGAACTACAGACCAATAGCACTAACATCCCATATCATAAAAATCTTTGAAAGGGTCCTAAGAAGCAAGATCACCACCCATCTAGAAACCCATCAGTTACACAACCCAGGGCAACATGGGTTTAGAACAGGTCGCTCCTGTCTGTCTCAACTACTGGATCACTACGACAAGGTCCTAAATGCACTAGAAGACAAAAAGAATGCAGATGTAATATATACAGACTTTGCAAAAGCCTTCGACAAGTGTGACCATGGCGTAATAGCGCACAAAATGCGTGCTAAAGGAATAACAGGAAAAGTCGGTCGATGGATCTATAATTTCCTCACTAACAGAACACAGAGAGTAGTCGTCAACAGAGGAAAGTCCGAGGCAGCTACGGTGAAAAGCTCTGTTCCACAAGGCACAGTACTAGCTCCCATCTTGTTCCTCATCCTCATATCCGACATAGACAAGGATGTCAGCCACAGCACCGTGTCTTCCTTTGCAGATGACACCCGAATCTGCATGACAGTGTCTTCCATTGCAGACACTGCAAGGCTCCAGGCGGACATCAACCAAATCTTTCAGTGGGCTGCAGAAAACAATATGAAGTTCAACGATGAGAAATTTCAATTACTCAGATATGGTAAACATGAGGAAATTAAATCTTCATCAGAGTACAAAACAAATTCTGGCCACAAAATAGAGCGAAACACCAACGTCAAAGACCTGGGAGTGATTATGTCGGAGGATCTCACCTTCAAGGACCATAACATTGTATCAATTGCATCTGCTAGAAAAATGACAGGATGGATAATGAGAACCTTCAAAACTAGGGAGGCCAAGCCCATGATGACACTCTTCAGGTCACTTGTTCTATCTAGGCTGGAATATTGCTGCACTCTAACAGCACCTTTCAAGGCAGGTGAAATTGCCGACCTAGAAAATGTACAGAGAACTTTCACGGCGCGCATAACGGAGATAAAACACCTCAATTACTGGGAGCACTTGAGGTTTCTAAACCTGTATTCCCTGGAACGCAGGAGGGAGAGATACATGATTATATACACCTGGAAAATCCTAGAGGGACTAGTACCGAACTTGCACACGAAAATCACTCACTACGAAAGCAAAAGACTTGGCAGACGATGCACCATCCCCCCAATGAAAAGCAGGGGTGTCACTAGCACGTTAAGAGACCATACAATAAGTGTCAGGGGCCCGAGACTGTTCAACTGCCTCCCAGCACACATAAGGGGGATTACCAACAGACCCCTGGCAGTCTTCAAGCTGGCACTGGACAAGCACCTAAAGTCAGTTCCTGATCAGCCGGGCTGTGGCTCGTACGTTGGTTTGCGTGCAGCCAGCAGCAACAGCCTGGTTGATCATGGGCTGATCCACCAGGAGGCCTGGTCACAGACCGGGCCGCGGGGGCGTTGACCCCCGTAACTCTCTCCAGGTAAACTCCAGGTAAACATAGTTGAGCTCCAAGTGGAGAGAGTAGCAAGAATAGGCTGGGAAAAACCAAACTACAAAAGGGGGAACTACTCAGGCATGAGGAACTTCCTTCAAGACATTCAGTGGGAGAGGGAACTGACAGGAAAACCAGTACAAGAAATGATGGACTATGTAGCAACAAAATGCAAGGAGGCAGAGGAGAGGTTTGTTCCCAAGGGAAACAGAAATAATGGGAAGAACAGAATGAGTCCTTGGTTCACCCAAAGGTGTAGGGAGGCAAAAACTAGGTGTACTAGAGAATGGAAAAGGTACAGAAGACAGAGAACTCAGGAAAATAAAGAAATCAGCCGAAGAGCCAGAAACGAATATGCACAGATAAGAAGGGAGGCTCAGAGACAATATGAAAATGACATAGCATCAAAAGCAAAGACTGACCCGAAGCTGTTGTACAGCCACATCAGGAGGAAAACAACAGTCAAGGACCAGGTAATCAGACTGAGGAAGGGTGATGGGGAATTCACAAGAAATGACCGAGAGGTTTGTCAGGAGCTCAACACAAGATTTAAAGAGGTATTTACAATTGGAAACCAGTAGGACTCCAAGAAATCAGAACTGGGGGGCACACCAGCAAGTGCTGGATGAGGTACATATAACCAAGGAGGAGGTGAAGAAGCTGCTATGCGAACTTGACACCTCAAAGGCGGTGGGACCAGACAACATCTCTCCATGGGTCCTTAAAGAGGGAGCAGAGATATTGTGTGAGCCATTAACAAAGATCTTCAACACATCATTTGAAACTGGGCAACTCCCTGAGGTATGGAAAATGGCAAATGTAGTCCCAATTTTTAAAAAGGGAGACAGACATGAGGCACTAAACTACAGACCTGTATCACTAACGTGTATAGTATGCAAGGTCATGGAGAAGATCATCAGGAGGAGAGTGGTGGGGCACCTGGAAAGAAACAAGTGTATAATTGACAACCAGCACGGTTTCAGGGAAGGAAAATCCTGTGTCACAAACCTACTAGAGTTTTATGACAAGGTGACAGAAGTAAGACAAGAGAGAGAGAGGGGTGGATCGACTGCATATTTTTGGACTGCAAGAAGGCCTTCGACACAGTTCCTCACAAGAGGTTACTGCAAAAGCTAGAGGATCAGGCACACATAACAGGAAAGGCACTGCAATGGATCAGAGAATATCTGACAGGGAGGCAACAACGAGTCATGGTACGAGACGAGGTGTCAGAGTGGGCGCCTGTGACAAGCGGGGTTCCACAGGGTTCAGTCCTAGGACCTGTTCTGTTCTTGGTATATGTGAAGGACATAACGGAAGGGATAGACTCAGAAGTGTAATCTACACCTGTCACCTCAAATGGAGTGACATGACAAACTCTTTCAGAGGGATATGGAGGTGGACTTGGATAATGACATACTCGCATATCATAGTGACGACAAGTAATACAGTCCTTTATTTGCTTTTTCACACTTTGTCGACCTTGAGGTATCCAGTAGGATTGTCGTATATGACAAAGTGTGTCAGCTACCCCACCATGTAACACGTTACTGTGGGCGTTTTGAACAATCAGTTTTGTTAGCCAATGATTCCTGGGGATCAATATTGGATGTATGGCTTCTTTAGATAGTGAAGAATTATGAATTCTTCCTCGACATCTTATAATCTTTTCTGAGTCGAGATAAAGTCCTAAAGAATTAATCATGACAGGTTTCTTTGGGGATTTATCTTGTGTTTCTAGAAATTTATATTCTGTAGAGAAAACATCTTTCTGTATTAGTTTCATCCAGTATTTAATGGGTTCAAGACATTCATAATCAGGTTTTATTCCTTTAATGAATTTAAAGAGAAGAGCTGTAACTCTTAAGAGTTTACCCAAAGATGAGTATTTAGATCCATCAATGACTATTTCTGTTGCGTCTGCAGTATTTACACAACTTATTTTTGCTGTGTTCAAGCAGACTGTTTCTTCTGGCATAATGTGAGCTTTTTGCTGAGGCCAGTTATTTTCATTAGAGAGCCAGTTCGGTCCCTGGAGCCATAATTTATTATCCACAAATTTCTTGAGTGGGACACCACGTGACAACATGTCAGCTGGATTCTCTAGGGTAGAGACGTGAAGAAAGAGATAATCTCTCTGCATCTCTTTTATTTCTGCTACTCTGTTCTGTACATAGACCAACTTACTCTTATTATTTCTTAACCATTGGAGAACTGCCTCATTATCACTCCAGATCATGGTTTTTTCAATAGTGAGATGATCAGGTACTTTGTTGAGATAGGCAGCTAATTTTGTACCTACATAGAGTGCTGTCAGTTCCAATTGTGGTACTGTTCTGACCTTCAAGGGTGCTACCCTGGCCTTTGAAGTAATTAGTGTACTTCCTTCAGCATTACTTATGTAAGCTACAGCGCCATTACCTCTGGTTGACTCATCACAGAACACATGTAATGTGCACTTGTTTCCCTCTTGACCTATTTGTCTGGGAAATTTAATTTGATGAAGTTGTTTAAACTCCTTGGATATTTCATCCCATGCTTGACTCATTTCTAGAGGCAAGTTCTCATCCCATCCTATTTTGAGCTTCTATGCATCTTGCATAAGCATTTTACCCTTTATGGTAATTGGTAAGACGAGTCCTAGAGGATCAAAACATTGTGATACCTCTGACAGTAAACTACGCTTAGTGAGTGTACTGCATGGTTTATTGTTTATCCCTTTGAGACTCAAAGTATCTTCCTGTGTGTTCCAATTAAGTCCCAGCATATTGTTGCAATCAGGAATTTCAGTTTCAGCGTAATCTTCTTTGATAAGTTCCCTTAATTGCTTTGAATTTGTATTCCACATCCTTAGAGGCATATTTGCTTCTTTCATCTCCTTGTTAGCTTCTCTGTATAAGGATTTCAAATCCTCCTCTTTATTCACTGTACCTTGAAGATTGTCCACATAGAAACTTTTCTTTAAGATTTCTTTGAAGGGACTTTCAGATTTCTTCAAATGTGTATTCAGAGTAGCTTCTAGTAAGAATGGAGAGGATGTTGCACCAAATAATACTGATTTGAAACGATAAGTTTTCACAGGACTTTGAGGATCATGTGGATTTTCAGGCCACAAGAATCGAGTGTAATCTCTATCTATTTCTTGGAGTCCTACTCTTAAGAAAGCTTTGGAAATATCAGCCGTGTAGGCATATGGGTTTGTGCGAAATTTCATAAGCACGTCTCCAAGCTTCTCAGTTAGTGAGGGTCCGGTCATCAGACAGTCATTAAGACTTGCTACATCTTGATTTGCACGCGCGCTGCAATTATATACAACACGTAGTGGAGTGGTTTCAGAATCTTTTCTGACTCCATGGGGCGGGAGATAATGAACTTCTGTCTTCAACTTGTCTTCGACTATTTCCTCAATGAATTTATTGTCCAACTGTTCTTGTATGATATTATCATAGACAGTCAGTAGCTCTGGATTCTTCCTGAGCTCATGTATTTGTGCTTTCATCTGTCCGAAAGCCATGCGATAATTGCTAGGCAGATGTGGTGGATTTAATTTCCATGGTAACCTAACCCAATACTGTCCATCTTCATATTTGACAGTGTCCAAATATTGGTTATAAGTCTGAGACTCTTGTGGGCTTGGTTTATTTACATCAATACCTATCGCATCTAAATCCCACAACTTATCAACTGGTTCATTCATTTCTTCCAGTAATGATAATTTTTGCTGTGGTACATGATCAGTGGTTATTCTCGTAACTAGTACATTTTCCACTGAATCAATATCAGCTTCTTTCCCACTTTGAGAGGGAATGGGACCACATATCATGTGGCCTCCTGCTGTTTTCAGCAAGTGAACATCATGTTTACTTACTATATTTTGCACAAAACAGTGATAATAATCACTTCCAATGATTAAATCAATTGGACTAAGAGTGTCCGTCTGTATGTCAGGACAGGCTAACTTGACCTTAGCTGCTTTCAGTGCTGCAACTGTTTCTTTTAATCCCTGGATCTGCACAGACAAATAATCTACTACCACAGCTTCTACTGTCCTTTTCCTGTTTCCTAGACCAACAGTGATTCTGGCTAGGTCATATGTCTGTTTACCAGAATTGTGGAAAAAACCAGCTATATCTAACTGTATTTTGGCATAGGGTTGTTTATTCAGTTTCTGCAACACTGTTCTTCTTATGAAGGACCTTTGTGAGCCTTGATCAAATAGTGTTAGCACATTGGTTTTGTGTAATTTATTAGATAACTCAACTCGAGCTATCGGGAGAGCAGTTGCTTTAAACTTATCTCTCACATTTAATGCTGTTGCTTGTTGACTTCCTGATTCTGTGGAAGTCTGCTGCTGTTCAGCAAAAGTATTTGGGCATAATGCAGTATGATGCATACCCTTGCATTTAAAACACTTCTTCAGTGAGCATTTACCTCCCTTGTGTTCACCTAAACACTTGATGCACCTTTTCAGCTGATGAACACGTTGTTTACGTGCCTCCATTGATGTGTATTGAATACAATACTGTGCCCAATGTGTTCCATCACAAAGTACACATTTTGGAATACGTTTATGTATGACAGCCTGTTTACTGTCCGTTGTATTCACAGCTTGATAAATGCCTATATGGGATTTCCCATTATGTGGTTTATTGGGAGTAGGTATACTCTTCTTATACTGAATTGAAGGTTTGTTATCCACGGGATTTGTGGATTTTTCATCTTGTCTCGTTGCTTGCATGCATGAAACTATTGTTTGTAAACCATTGCTAATTTCCTCACAAATGAAATAGCGTTTATTGAACATAATATTTAATCGTTCAATAGTTTGTGGTGACAACTTATCTTGTACAATACCACTGATAAACCAATCACATTGCCTTAGGTCATATTTAGCACCTAGAGATCTGAGACTATTGTCTAATGTGATTCTAAATGCCTGTAAGTCTGAAAAACAATGTTTGGGTGGCTTCAAGCTTGATATTAAGACTGTATGTCTAACTCTAGCCTTGTCATCATCAAAGTAATTGTCTGCTAAGACACGTAAGGCTATTTGATAATTACCTTTAACCACCGGAAATGACTTAATCAGTTCATAGGGTTCTCCCTTCACAAGACATTTAAGATAATTGAACTTAGCAATCTCATCTATGTCAGCTCGTGAATTTACTATGGATTGAAAACAACTAATGAATTCTTCATAATTATGACCTTGGAAAATAGGTAATGACAATGTAGGTAAGCTTGGTAATGGGACACTTGTTGTTGTTACAGGTGTAACAGGTGTTTGACCACTAGTTACAGTAGGTCTCTGTGACAGAGTTTTGCGGCAGATAGCTTGTACTCCTGTCCACCTTAATTGTTGATCACTAAAAGTATCCAAAACATTTTTAATTTCATCCTCAGACGGATCTGATTCAAGAAATTTATTTTCATAATGTGTAAAGTCTGAATTAATTATTTCCAGACGTTGTGTAAATAATTCGAATTTGACCTCAAGATCATCAAAATCTATGTTTGTATCTTGAGCTAATCCTATACAGATTGAAATTAGATTTCCTAATTGTGTAATCTTAGTCTGTAAAGACTGAAACTGAGTTTTCAAACAAGCCATTTTAATGGTATATTGAAAATTCTAGCACCACACTTAGAGTGTTTAAAAAACATTGTACTGCTATAAACGGCTGAGTTTTTGTTGTGCTTAAGTCAGCAATAATCAGTCAGACACTACTGACCTACTAAGCTTAACCTCAGGGTCAATGACCATGAAGGGTACACAGTACATGTGGCTGGTGTTTATGGCTTGAGTTTGCTGAGTCAGCCTGACCACGATGATTAATTGTAAATAACGATGTTATACACCTCATTCACTCTACAGTCTACACTATAAATGTCATTGTATAACTGCAAATCACACGTGAATATTACTTACACATATATAAATGTCACTGTTAATATATATTTGAAAGCTTACACTTTATATATAAGTTCCTTTAATATAACAGGTAGATCTATAAGAAACAAACTTTAACACAATCTTGTCTCTTAATTTCTGTCTATAAACATTATAAACACTATGTGTATATATGCTCAGACAAACTGAACATCACTTGGGTTGTTGTTGTCTTGGTCAGCAATTTTCGAGATTGGAGCAGTGGATGGAGGGTGTGGGTGAGTCACCCAGCTCCCATTTTCTTTGGGTGAATGCTGGGTGAGTGCCGGTTTTCTTTTGGCTGCCCATTCTCTGTGATTGAGTCTGGAGGGACTCATTTATACTGATTTATATTGTAAAACACTAGTTTTACAGCTTTTTTCGAAGGACCTTGGCTCATAGGTTATTTGTACACTGTAGTACAACGTATTTTTACCACAGTGTGGTCTTTATCCGGTTTGAAGGACCAAATATGTTGAGTAATGGCTTTACCAGCTAAGATATTTATAAATATAAATATAGTGAACACTTAGCTGATAAAAGACAGCAAATCGTCTACACAGCCGCCCCTGCAGACGAGGTCTAGAAGTTGTCGAAAACCATAATTTATAATTTGGCTTACTAGATGATCAGCCTGTAACTGATTTCATCAACAATATGAACAACACACTTCTCATACCAACAATAACTAAACCAACCAGGCTCACTGAGACAAGTGCAACCATAATAGACCACATATGGACCAATGTACTAGCCCCCCTTAAATCAGGGATAATCACAGATAGCACTACAGACCACTACCCTACCTTCCTCCTGACAAACATTAGTAAACCACCACTTGAATACAACAAAGTCTCATTTAGACTCCATGATGAGGCCTCAGTAAGGAAGTTCACAGCTGACCTAGAGACTGTTGATTGGCCTACAGAATTCTCCAAGGCCAATGGTATTGATGACTGGACAGACATCTTTCTTAACAAATTACTTAGACTATACAACAAACATTGTCCTATAAAAACAAAACAGATCACAAATAAACGGCTTGGTTGCCCATGGCTAACCAGCACCATTCTGAAATCCATTGACAAGAAACACCAATATGAAAAGCAATATAGACAGGGCTTAGTACACAAAGATACTCTTAAACACTATTCATCAGCTCTCACCAAAGTAATAAAAAAAGCCAAACAACTATACTACTCCAGTAGATTCACAGACACTAGAGGAGATATAAAAAAGACCTGGAAAACACTCTCTCAGATTCTAGGGACCCACAAACTGAGAAAAACCAAGAATATTGTCCTAACTAAACCTAATGAAACACCACTACATCCCACTGACACAGCTAACAAGATAAACGACTTCTTCTCAAACATAGGATCTAATCTCGCCAGTAAAATCCCACGTACCAATGCCCATGCCGGGGACTACCTAGATGGAAATTTCCCTAATTCCTTCTATCTTGCACCAACTGAGCCCACGGAAGTCATTGAGATCATAAAGTCACTTAAAAATAACTCGGGGAATCTGTCTCATGTCCCACCATTACTGTACAAGCGAGCGGCCCATGTCCTTTCGCATGCTATTTCATTACTTTTTAACATGTCAATAGAGACTAGCACCTTCCCGAAACTACTCAAGATGGCAAGGGTTACACCAATACATAAAGGTGGTGACCCTACAGACTTAAACAACTATAGGCCAATATCTAACTTACCATTGCTATCCAAAATCTTTGAGAAACTCGTGCACAGGAGACTATATTCATTTATAACAACACAAAACATACTCAACCCCTGCCAATTTGGATTCAGGAAAAATAAAAGCACTAATGATGCAATCATAAAAATGCTAGATCTGCTTTACACAGCATTGGAAAATAAGGAATATCCATTAGGAATTTTTATTGACCTAAGAAAAGCTTTTGACACAGTAAACCACGAAATCCTACTCCACAAACTTGACCACTACGGTATAAGAGGCCATGCGCTTGCTTATTTCAAATCTTACATTACTAATAGGTATCAGTACGTCACCATTAAAGACACAGCATCAGCAACATGGCCACTTGATACTGGAGTTCCGCAGGGAAGTGTCCTTGGTCCCCTGCTCTTCCTCATATACATCAATGACCTTCCAAACGTATCCCAACACCTGAAACCCATTCTCTTTGCTGATGACAGGACTTATGTCATCTCTCACCCTAATCTTGCTACCCTCAACACCATTGTGAATGAGGAGCTGATTAAAATATCGACTTGGATGACAGCCAATAAACTTACGCTTAACACTGACGAAACTTACTATATTATGTTTGGTAGCAGAGCAGGAGATGCACAAATTAACATTAAGATTGACAACACTCTAATTACCAGAAATAATGGGGGAAAATTCCTAGGCTTATACCTTGACAACAACCTGAATTTCAGCACCCATATCCAGCATATAGCCAAAAAAGTATCCAAAACGGTTGGGATCCTCTCCAAGATACGATACTACGTGCCGCAAAATGCCCTTCTCACACTATACCACTCACTTATTTATCCATACCTCACCTATGCTATTTGTGCTTGGGGATCAACTGCAGCAACACACCTAAAGCCAATAATAACCCAACAAAAAGCTGCAGTAAGAATAATCACTAAATCCCATCCCTGGCAGCACACCCCCCCCACTCTTCAAAGATCTAAACTTACTCCCAGTTCAGTTCATCCACACTTACTACTGTGCAATCTATATCTACAGGGCCTTAAACTCTAATATCAACCTTGACCTAAAACGCTTTCTTGATAGTTGTGACAGAACCCACAGGCATAACACCAGAAACAAACATCTCTACGACGTTCCCCGTGTCCGACTAAACCTTTACAAAAATTCAATGTATGTCAAAGGCCCTAAAATCTGGAATACCCTACCTGAGAACTCTAGAACTGCAGACACATTCATCACCTTCAAAACTACCATTAGAAAACATCTTATCTCCCTGATACACCCCGTCAACTAACTACACGAATACCACCTGGTGGTTCACACTTACACTCGCTCACTCATTTGACCATAAACAGAAATATTAATCTCAGTCTTAAAATAATGAATCCTGTTATACTCCAATACTGAAACTATATACTGTGCCAAAACAAAAGCATTCACATTGCTAAACTCACAAACTAGTATTTAGTCACTTAGCCATAATACCAACTTACCTCATAATTTGTAATATTTTACAATTAAGAATAAAACTAAGTATGCCCGAAATGCCTAGCCATGCTAAGCGTTCTAGTGGTACACTCTGTAATCACAATTTTACTACATGTAAACCAAACAATAACCAAATTTCTGTAAACTCAGCATTGTAATCCTTATAGAGAATAAACTTTGAATTTGAATTTGAATTTGAATTTGAATAAATTACCCCTAGGGGGTGTTATGTCAGCATATTTCATTCACTGATGGCTGACAAACTTACTTGTGTGGACTCAAAAGTCCGCCCCTTACTGCCGACTATAGGCTGATTACAAACTCCTTGCGACTCAAGAACTGCGCAGTCCCCCGTACCACAAGAAATTCGTAACATACCTTGCTCTTGTAACGTGAGCTATGGTGTTCTTCACACCTTCGACAGATATCGGTGACTTGATAGAAGCTGAAGTGTCCTTGGATGTCCACGTCTTCCATAGTCTAGGAAAACGCACACTGGTACACTATGTTCCACAAGATTTGTCTTTATTGTTCACAATCTTATCACAAGAGAAGCTGATCACACTTCTCTTAATTGTTTATTGTGTTTTATGAGACACTTTGTTCACACTAACGCACAGATCAGTGTTCTTTGCTGGTTATCCTGGCGTCAGTGTCACTCTCAGTAGAGTCAAAAGTAATCTGAAGACGCCACAGCGCCCTATGCCGTCACTCCCCTAGCACAAAGAAAATGCTGACCTAGTACTTTTGCTTCCTTGCCACTTCCTTGATGAAGCAAAGCAAAATGTTTGTTTCTTGCTGTCTTAAGCATAGACAACAATGTCCACTATCTTTACTATGGTAATAAAGAGGGAGCAGGATTTTCCTTAATTGTCCTGCTAAAGTAAGAGATGTACTGTCTCTTATTAAAATACACTTTGCAACACTGGACTGCAAGGAGCATTGGTCACTTGACCACGTCAGATACTCGTACGGCATCTGTGATCAATTACTCACTGTAGCAGTAAACAAGACGCTTGCCCCTTCTGAGAGGGCTGGGCCCCTCAGGGCTGAAAGGGGCTCAAGGGGCTGAAGGGGGCTGATACCCCCCTCCTGGAGAAAATTTCTCCACATCCTGCATGACAGAATGATGATAGATGGACTCACTGGTGTCAATCTCCCTGAGCCTTAAGTCCATAAAATTCAGTTGAAGCTTTTTTCGTATTATTGTTCTCAAACTACTACCTGACAAGCCAAGACTGTAATCTACTCCCTCTTTGAAAGCATACAGCTTAGCCAATTTATCAGTTCTATCATGCATCTGAAGACCAATGTGAGATGGAATCCACAGCATGTGCACTCTGACTCCACTGTCCACAATCCTACCATACCTGTGTCTGGCTTCTGACACAAGCATGCCACAATTTATGCTTAATGAGTTGAGAGCATTTATGGATGACAGAGAATCAGTTACAATTAAACTGTCAATCTTTGATACATAGATGCATTTCAGTGCAAGGAGTACGGCAAACAGTTCTGTCTGAAGGGTAGAGGCCCAATTATTGATGCGTGCTCCAATTTCTTTAAGAGAGCCATCACTCTGTACGACAACAGCAGCACTACCAGCTGCACCAGTGGATTGGTGAACAGAACCATCAGCGTAAATAATTTGCGAGAGTGTGTGCTGTGTGACTAAGTTATCAATAGAGCTTAAGGCCTCATGTTTGGCTTCAAGGCGAAGTTTTGGTTGTGATTTAAGAAGTAGTTTGGGGGGAAATGGAGGAATGGTAGTTTGGAATGGGGTAACATTCCATGGAGCGGAGAAGTGCCGCTGTTGCCTTACTTGACATAGATATATAATAGAACATTACATATATACAACATTTTTGCATGTGTTTTTTGTTGTAAACAAGTTTTGTAAACGATATAATGATGAAAATATTAATGCAGTTATTGTGTTGAATTAAACAAGTGTACATATATGCATTATGCATTATACTGGTCTCACAGGCTACAAACATTACTGAAAAAAAATTAGAAAAGAAAAGAAGAAAAAAGTAACAAAAGAGTAAAATAAAAAAAATGCGAGTTTACAGAAGTCGCCAATGTTGCCGCCACCCAGTCACTGAAGGTCAACTTCACACCTCTATATCTTGGAAAGTACTGACTGGATTTTTTTTTGTTTTATTACCTCTAGAAAAATATTATCTTTAATTCTATGAGTTTTTTTTTTTAAATTCTTGGACCATGGCTGTCACTCTTGAGATTTGGCCTCTGGACCCTCAAAGGGTTAGAACCCTTTTCAAGATTTTTGTGATGTGGGACGTTAGTGCTATCGATCTGTAATTCTTTGCAATTGCTTTACAGCCACCTTTGTGGAGTGAGGCTATGTCTGTTTATAGGGACTGTGGGATGACCCATGTCCATGCTCCCTCTCCATAGAATATTTAAGGCATGTGAAAAAGGCTTCTTGCAGTTCTTGATGAACACGGAGTTCTACGAGTCTGGGCCTGGGGCTTTTTCAGTCTTGTGGTATTAAGATAATAACACAATTTTTTTTTAATTAACCAGAGTTTGAGTCTTTGTCATAAAACATTCATTTAAATTATCGTCCCTTAGTCTGATTAATAACTCAATAAATGCCGAGTCATCTTGGGACTTCAGTATCTCTGATTTCTTTGCTATCTGTATAAATTCCATATCGTCTAAACAGGGGTCCAGTACTGGATGGTGTTTTGACCCTAGATTTACCAAGAAAAGAAGTATTTTGGGGTTTTAATTTTATTTATGGCTTTTTGATTCCTTAAGCTTAAGTTTGATATTTGCTATTTCTCTGACCAGTGCCTCCTTTCAGCTAGAAACTCCTTCTGTATAAATTAAAAAATGTAAAAAGAAAACGTTTATTCTTTTTCTGGTCACCCTGCCTTTGTTGGATACATACAGTACTGGCAGTATTATTATTATGAATTTTTAAAAAAATCGATATTTTTTTCTGCTGAAAGGTCAATTAAACCAATTGCACTGATGATAATGGATTAATTTTGATCATCAGTACATGTCCACCATTTTACATTGACTAATATTTGGTTTGGCTACCCCTAGCATCAATAAGTGCCTTAAAACATATGGACATCATGACAGCGATCAATGTTTTGCACAATTTCTTGATTCTGGCAGAATAAAACCAAACCTTAATAAGGGGTTCTATGAGTTGTACTTCGATCATAATGGGAACTTCGTATATTTCATCCTTCAGTACAGACTATGAACTCTCAATAGGGTTCATGTCGGGAAAATTTTCAGCCCATGGGAGCAGCTCGGTGGTATTTTGTGCACATCATGTCTTTACCGATTTTTGCAGTGTGACATGGGACTGAGTCTTATTGGAATATCCAACTTCCACCACCATACCAATCCCTTATCTGAAGCAGTAATTGGCATTGTAGTATTTTGTAATATACAAACCTCCCAACAGTTTCAGGAACAGCTTTTGAAAATTGACTACTGTTTGGAAAATCTCCCAACTCTTGCCCCAGACATCATGCTACTGAGTGATTTCAGCTTAAGATACCTGAAATGGAGGAATGTAAAAATTAATGCTTTATCAGAGATAACCCCAGGGGGCAGCACAGATGAAAATTCATACACATGTGAGCTATTAAATCTCTGCAACAAATTCACCTTAAGCCAGCACATAGTGAAGCCAACAAGACTAGAAAATACACTTGATCTTATCTTTGCTAATAATGATGACCTGGTAAAAAATATAACAATATCAAAGACAATACACTCAGATCATAACATAATAGAAGTACAGACATGTATACGCAGGGCTCCTGACCAGCATAAGTGGATCAGATATGAAGGTGCCTTCATCAAATTCAACTTCAGTAACAAAAACATACAGTGAGATCAAATCAACCATGTCCTAAATGAAACAAGCTAGGAAGATATCCTTAACAGCATGGATCCGAATCTTTGCTGAGAAAGAATTAACTATGTGGCACTTGAGGTCTGCTCAAGGCACATTCCTTTAAGAAAAAAAAAAAGAGATGTAAACTAGCAAGCCATTACCCAGATTAAGGGTCGACAATCCAAATGAATTCTAAGAGACCCAAAATTTGGTCATCTCAAAAAACTCTTGATATTATCCTAAGACCACAAGACTTTGAAAAGGCAATAAATGACACGCCCATGCACTCTACCACAGGCCCAGACTCACGGAACTCCATGTTCGTCAAGAATTGCAAGAAGCCCCTGTCATGTGCCTTCAGCATTCTATGAAGAGGGAGCATGGACACGGGTCATCTCACATTCACCAAAAACAACAGACATAGCCCCACTCTACATTAAATCAATTGCAAAGAACTACAGACTGATAGCACTAACATCCCATATCATAAAAATCTTTGAAAGGGGTCTAAGAAGCAAGATTGGCAACCACCTAGATACCCATCAATTACACAACCCAGGGCAGCACGGGTTTAGAGCAGGTTGCCCCTGCCTGTCCCAGCTACTGGATCACTATGACAAGGTCCTGGGTGCTGTAGAGGATAATATGCAGATGTAATATACACAGACCGCAAAAGTATTCAACAAGTGGGAAAATGGTGTAATAGCGCACAAAATGCATGATAACAGGAAAAGTTGGTAGATGGATCTATTACTTCCTGACAAATAGAGCACAGAGTAATAGTAAACAGAGTAAAGTCCGAGGCATCTACGGTGAAAAGCTCTGTTCCACAAGGCACAGTACTTACTCCTATCCTATTCCTCATCCTCGTATCTGACAGTGATGTAAGCCACAGCTCCGTGTCTTGCTTTGGGGATGACACCCGAATTACCATGACAGTGACCTCCATCGAAGACACTGCAAGACTCCAAGCTGACATCAACCAAATCTTCCAATGGGCCACTCAGAACAATATGAAGTTAAATGAAGATAAATTTCAACTACTCAGATATGGAAAACTTGAGGAAATTAAAAATGTATCAGAGTATACAACAAATTCTATCCATACAATAGAGCAAAAAAGTGATGTGAAGGAGTGGTAATGTCAGAGGATGTCACCTTCAAAGACCACAGCAATGTATACCCGGAGTATACCTGGAGAGGGTTTCAGGGGTCAATGCCCCCACAGATCGGTCTGAGACCAGGCCTCATGGTGGATCAGGGTCTGATCAACCAGGCTGTTACTGCTGGCTGCACACAAACTGGCGTAAAAACCACAGACCGGCTGGTCAGGTACTGACTTTAAGTGCCTGTCCAATGCCTTCTTAAAGACAGCCAGGGGTCTATTGGTAATCCCCTTTATGTATGCTGGGAGGCAGTTGAACAGTCTTGGGCCCTGGACACTTATTTTGTTGTCTCTCAGTATACTCAGTGTAATTTAGGTGCCTCATCATACTTATGTGAGCTGTGAAAGTTCTTGGTACACTTTAAGGTCAGCAATTTTGCCTGCCTTGAAGGAGAAAGTTAGTGTACAGCAATATTCCATCCTAGATAGAACAGGCAATTTGAAGAGAATCATTGTGGGCTTGGATTCTCTAGTTTTGAGGTTCTCATTATCCATCTTATCATTTTCCTAGCAGATGTGGTAGATATGTTGTTGTGGTCTTTGAAGGCAAGATCCTCTGACATTATCACTCCCAGGTCCTTCACATTACTTTTTCACTCAGTTGTATGGTTAGAATTTGTATACCCTGATACAGTTTTACCGCAGTATCTACTGCATCTGCTAGTAAAATGTTAGGATGGATAATGAGAACCTTCAAAAGTAGGGTTGCTAAGCCCATGACGATTCTTTTGAAATTGCTTGTTCTCTCTAAGCTGGAATACTGCTGTACACTAACTGCCCCCTCCAGGTAGGCAAAATTTTGTGCGCTATTACACCATGGTCACACTTGTCGAACGCTTTTGCAAAGTCTGTGTATATTACATCTGCATTCTGTTTGTCTTCTAGTGCATCCAGGACCTTGTCGTAATGATCCAGTAGTTGGAACAGACAGGAGCAACCTGCTCTAAACCCATACTGCCATGGGTTGTGTAATTGATGCCTATCTAGATGGGTGGTGATCTTGCTCCTTAGAACCCTTTCAAATATTTTTATGATATGGGACGTTAGCACTGTCAGTCTGTAGTTTACTGCCCCCTTGGTGGAGTGGGGCTATATCTGTTGTTTTTAGTAACTGTGGGATGACCCCAGTGTCTACTACAACCGTGGAAGCCAAAGGCCTGTTATCCTGGGTGTAAAGGGAGCAAAAACAAACACAACAGAAAAACTTTTGACTTACATTATCCTTTCACCAAGTAAGAACAGAAGTATGTACACTATATACACTATGAACAACAATAGGCATTAGTGCACGCCACAGTAAGCAAGGCAAAATAGAAGTCACTAGAGAGCAGACCGTGCTTCAACCAGCTCTAGAATGGAAATGACAAGGGCAGACAGGTGGATGGTGCCCACAACATCTCTGCGATTGCCAAAACTATCTTCTCATTGGCTGAACCTGGGTACTGATCAAATGATAGGGCCCCATCATCTGACCCTTAGTACTGGTTCGCTGGTTGGGGGAGATAGCCTTTCAGTGAGGGTGTGTACTGGCGCCAAATAAAGGTTACGTACTCTTTGCATGCCACAGTGTCCATGCTCCCTCTCCATAGGATGCTAAGAGCATGCTCAAATTTCTTTAAGAGAGCCATCACTCTGTACGACAACAGTAGCACTACCAGCTGCACCAGTGGATTGGTGAACGGAACCATCAGCGTAAATAATTTGCGAGAGTGTGTGCTGTGTGACTAAGTTATCAAAACAGCTTAAGGCCTCATGTTTGGCTTCAAGGCGAAGTTTTGGTTGTGATTTAAGAAGTAGTTTGGGGGGAAATGGAGGAATGGTAGTTTGGAATGGGGTAATATTCCATGGAGCGGAAAAGTGCCGCTGTTGCCTTACTTGACATAGATCACGTATCTGATTCATGCGGAGGTCAGTTCCAGTTTTTTCGATCCATCTGGAGGAGTGTTCACCAGTGCTGAGGAAAGTTTGGAGGGCTTCTGTGCAGGGGTTTGAATGAGCTTGCCTGAGCATATTAACCCCAATTAGGATATTTCTTTCAGTAACACGATCTCTGATGCTTGGAATATCAAGTTCTTTTTGCATATTTAAAATTTTGGCAGTACGAGGGCATCCTAAAATGATCCTCATTGCTTCGTTCTGCAGTTTTTCCAGCCCTCCAAGCTTCCAGTCAGACACAAGAGCAAGTAGGGGCGCAGCATAATCAACCAATGATCTAATATAAGCAAGATACATCATTTTCACAATTTTAACATTAGCACCATACCTGGGGTGAAGCCCTGCCACAACTCTAAGTGCTCTTAGTCTTTCTTTGTATTGGCGACAAAGTCTTGTTACAACAGGTCCAAGTAGTGGAACCTCAAAGCCTAGATACCTGTGTCTGCTTACATATTCTAGAAGAGACCCATCATGCAATTGGATCTGATGAACTGTGCCTCTCTGTCGAGGAGGACGAGGAGGACTACCTAGATGGGAATTTCCCAAATTCCTTCAATCTTGCACCAACTGAGCCCTCGGAAGTCACCGAGATTATAAAGTCACTTAAAAACAACTCAGGGAATCTGTCTAATGTCCCACCATTATTGTACAAGCGAGCGGCCCATATCCTTTCGCATGCTATCTCATTACTTTTTAACAAGTCAATAGAAACTAGCACCTTCCCGAAACTATTCAAGATGGCAAGGGTTACACCAATACATAAAGGTGGTGACCCTACAGACTTAAACAACTATAGGCCAATATCAAACTTACCATTGCTATCCAAAATCTTTGAGAAACTCGTGCACAGGAGACTATATTCATTTATAACAACACAAAACATACTCAACCCCTGCCAATTTGGATTCAGGAAAAATAAAAGCACTAATGATGCAATCATAAAAATGCTAGATCTGCTTTACACAGCATTGGAAAATAAGGAATATCCACTAGGAATTTTTATTGACCTAAGAAAAGCTTTTGACACAGTAGACCACGACATCCTACTCCACAAACTTGACCATTACGGTATAAGAGGCCATGCGCTTGCTTATTTCAAATCTTACCTTACTAATAGGTATCAGTATGTCACCATTAAAGACACAGCATCAACAACACGGCCACTTGATACTGGAGTTCCGCAGGGAAGTGTCCTTGGTCCCCTGCTCTTCCTCATATACATCAATGATCTTCCAAACGTATCCCAACACCTGAAACCCATTCTCTTTGCTGACGACACGACTTATGTCATCTCTCACCCTAATCTTGCCACCCTCAACACCATTGTTAACGATGAACTGATCAAAATATCGACTTGGATGACAGCCAATAAACTTACGCTTAACACTGACAAAACCTACTATATTATGTTTGGTAGCAGAGCAGGAGATGCACAAATTAACATTAAGATCGATAACACTCTAATTACCAGACATAATGAGGGCAAATTCCTAGGCCTATACCTTGACAACAACCTGAATTTCAGCACCATATCTGAGTAATTGAAATTTCTCATCATTGAACTTCATATTGTTTTCTGCAGCCCACTGAAAGATTTGGTTGATGTCCGCCTGGAGCTTTGCAGTGTCTGCAATGGAAGACACTGTCATGCAGATTCGGGTGTCATCTGCAAAGGAAGACACGGTGCTGTGGCTGACATCCTTGTCTATGTCGGATATGAGGATAAGGAACAAGATGGGAGCGAGTACTGTGCCTTGTGGAACAGAGCTTTTCACCGTAGCTGCCTCGGACTTTACTCTGTTGACGACTACTCTCTGTGTTCTGTTAGTGAGGAAATTATAGATACATCGACCGACTTTTCCTGTTATTCCTTTAGCACGCATTTTGTGCGCTATTACGCCATGGTCACACTTGTCGAAGGCTTTTGCAAAGTCTGTATATATTACATCTGCATTCTTTTTGTCTTCTAGTGCATTTAGGACCTTGTCGTAGTGATCCAATAGTTGAGACAGACAGGAGCGTCCTGTTCTAAACCCATGTTGCCCTGGGTTGTGTAACTGATGGGTTTCTAGATGGGTGGTGATCTTGCTTCTTAGGACCCTTTCAAAGATTTTTATGATATGGGATGTTAGTGCTATTGGTCTGTAGTTCTTTGCTGTTGCTTTACTGCCCCCTTTGTGGAGTGGGGCTATGTCTGTTGTTTTTAGTAACTGTGGGACTACCCCCGTGTCCATGCTCCCTCCCCATAGGATGGAAAAGGCTCGTGATAGGGGCTTCTTGCAGTTCTTGATGAACACAGAGTTCCATGAGTCTGGCCCTGGCAGAGTGCATGGGCATGTCATTTATCGCCTGTTCGAAGTCATTTGGCGTCAGGATAACATCGGATAGGCTTGTGTTAATCAAATTTTGTGGCTCTCTCATAAAAAATTCATTTTGATCTTCGACTCTCAGTCTGGTTAGCGGCTTGCTAAAAACTGAGTCATATTGGGACTTGAGTAGCTCACTCATTTTCTTGCTGTCATCTGTGTAGAACCCATCTTGTTTAAGTAGGGGCCCAATACTGGACGTTGTTCTCGATTTTGATTTGGCATAGGAGAAGAAATACTTTGGGTTTCTTTCGATTTCATTTATGGCTTTTAGTTCTTCCCGCGATTCCTGACTCCTAAAGGATTTTTTTAGCTTAAGTTCGATGCTTGCTATTTCTCTGACCAGTGTCTCCCTACGCATTTCAGATATATTGACCTCTTTTAGCCGCTCTGTTATTATTTTCCGTCGCCTGTAAAGGGAGCGCCTGTCTCTTTCTATTTTACATCTACTCCTCCTTTTTCTTAGAGGAATAAGCCTTGTGCATACATCGAGTGCCGCCGAGTTAATCTGTTCTAGGCATAAGTTGGGGTCTGTGTTGCTTAGTATATCTTCCCAGCTTATATCGGTTAGGACTTGGTTTACTTGGTCCCACTTTATGTTTTTGTTATTGAAGTTGAATTTGGTGAATGCTCCCTCGTGACTAATCTCATTTTGTCGGTCTGGGGCTCCGCGCATACATGTCTGAACCTCAATTATGTTGTGATCTGAGTATATTGTTTTTGATATGGTGACATTTCTTATCAGATCATCATTGTTAGTGAAGATGAGGTCTAGTGTATTCTCCAGTCGAGTAGGCTCTATTATTTGCTGGTTTAAATTGAATTTTGTGCAGAGATTTAAAAGCTCGCGTGAGTGTGAGTTTTCATCAGAGCTGCCTCCTGGTGTTATTACTGCAACAATATTATTTGCTATATTCCTCCGTTTTAGGTGCCTTAAGTTGAAATCCCCCAGGAGCAAGATGTTGGGTGCAGGAGCTGGAAGATTTTCCATACATTGGTCAATTTTTAACAGCTGTTCCTGGAATTGCTGGGATGTTGCATCTGGAGGCTTGTAGACTACCACAATGACTAGGTTTTGGTTCTCGACCTTTACTGCTAAAACTTCCACTACATCATTTGAGGCATTTAGCAGTTCTGTGCAAGCAAGTGACTCTGCAATGTACAGGCCAACCCCCCCCTTTTGCCTGTTCACTCTGTCACATCTGTATAGGTTGTAACCTGGGATTCATATTTCGTTGTCCAAGTGATCCTTTATGTGGGTCTCAGTGAAAGCCACGAACATTGCCTTTGCCTCTGCAAGCAGTCCACGGATGAAAGGTATTTTGTTGTTTGTTGCTGGCTTTAGACCCTGTATATTTGCAAAGAAGAATGTTATCGGACTGGTGGTATTGTTGGTACTGGGGGGGGATTTTTTTTCCGGCATTAGTATCTGTATCTGTTGGTTTGGAGTGGAGGCCATCGACTGTGGTTCCACTCCAGGAATGACTGGATTTGGTGTACGATTTCTGCCATTTCCTGCCAGTTTTTTTTTCTTCCTGGCACTAAAAAACCTCTCCCTCTTGAGTGGCTGTGGCTACCCAGGTTTTCCCATGGCCTGGATGTTTTGTATCTTTTTGTCCCCTTTAGATGGTATGCCTGGCAATTTAAGTTATAGCACAGTCTTTCCTGTACTGAAGAGGTACACAGTTCAGGGTGAAAAAGCTTACAGGAAGGGAGTTTGCATTTTCCTGTTGTCATATGGGCATGGCATTTTCTAGGGTGGTCATAGTTGCACGTCCCATCTGTTTTTCCAGATTTCCCATGCCAGCAGATACCGAGTGCATAGTATGTGCACAGGCTTGGTTTCCGTTTGCCTTGGGTTTCTGTGACTGTATTCCCTGTTGGTGCATGTTTCCCTGTCTTACTTCTATCCTCCCTAGCACCAACAATGGAGCTCCCACCAGTTGTTTTTGGTAATATATCCTCACTATTGCTAGTGGAGTTCTCTTGTTTGCTATTTCCTGCGGTATTTCTAGTTTGTAATATTGGTTTTATCTTATCTTTGACTACACTTGTTTCCCTACTATGGCTCCTGTCCCCTATGAGATCATTTTTATGTATTCCTTCCTGCGTATAATTCCCGACTACCTGGACAAAATCTCCAGCTTCACCATTACTGTCTCCCAGGACAGCATCTCCAGCTTCACCATTACTGTCTCCCAGGACAGCATCTCCAGTTTCACCATTACTGTCTCCCAGGACAGCACCTCCAGCTTCACCATTACTGTCTCCCAGGACAGCACTATCAGCCCCACATTTACTGACTACCAGGACATCATCTCCAGCCTTACAGTTTCTGACTACATGGCCAGTATCAAGGGCAGTACCATTCAGCCCAGACTTTTTATGTTCCCATCTGTTGTAGAAAGCTTCCAGGTTTTCTATGAAAACAGCTTTGATGTTGACCTCTTTTAATACCCTTGTGATTTTAGTCCACAGATTTATCTCATTTGGGCATACCCAAAAACACTTCCCTGTTTTAATACTGCTTGTAGCTAGTTCTTGGATATCTGCACAAGGGGCGTGACACCAATTTCCACAAAAATGACAATTTATGCATGTGGAAGCCCGTTTGTTTGACTGACCACAGACTACACACAGCTTCATAATGATTTGAATGGTTGATTTACTGCAATTCTACTAGCAACCTCTTGAATATTCTATTAATAACCTCCTTAAATGAAGCTCTAGCTATATGTATTTCTGTTTCTAACTGTTTTTGTATATTGGACAGCTTACCGTGCACTTTCCTGATTTATATTTAATGTTTGTGTTTATAAGGGCGCCTACAACCCCATCCGTTTACAGTCTGCTTTATTGTCCAACGAAACCGTTTGAAACCTGTCCAGGGTTCGGACCAGTCAAGGGTTCGGACATCTCGAAAAACTTGACAGGGTATTGGACAGGCTAGCTCAGGCAAACCTTAAGGTAAAGCTCTCCAAATGTCATTTCCTCTGGAAGGAAATAAAATTTCTGAGTCACGTAGTGACTAAGAATGGCATAAAGATGGACGAGTCTAAAATCTCGGCCGTGCAGAAATTCCCCAGACCCATGACAGTGGATGCGGTCCGGTCCTTCATAGGCCTGGCGGGTTTCTACCGCACCTTTATTGCAGGTTTCTCCACCATTGCTACACCCCTGACATGCTTACTCAAGAAGGATGCCCCCTTTGAGTGGACGTGTGATCAAGAATGAGCTTTTGTCACTCTCAAGAACAAGTTAACATCAGCCCCAGCCCTTAGATTCCCAGATTTCACCAAGGCATTTACCTTGACGACTGATGCCAGCAAAGTTGGCATCAGTGCAGTCTTGTCACAGGAATCTAATGGCAAGCAACAGCCTATTGCCTATGCTAGCCGTGTCCTTACTAAAGCGGAAGTCAATTACTCAGTGACAGAGCTAGAAGCTTTAGCCATTGTATGGGCCTTGAGTCATTTTTGGGATATCATCTACCATTATCCTATCAAGATTTACACAGATCATCTACCTTTATTGGCCCTTTTTGCTAATAAGAACCTCTCGGGAGAGCATGCTCGGTGGTCGCTCACGTTCAATGACTACAACCCTGAAATTTGCTATGTCCCAGGTAAGCAAAATGTTGTAGCTGATGCCCTGTCGAGGCATATAGCATTCGTGAGTGTCGACAACTCGTTCTCTGTTGAGGATCTTGAGAGAGCCCAACGGCAGGACCCTGTGTGGTCTCCAGTCCTTCGTTTCCTGACCAAGGAGGACGTTGACTTACAGGTCAAGTCTCCCGTTCCACTGAAGGATTTGGTGGTCAACCAAGGAGTACTGTGCCGTGTTGCACAGCTGGTGGACCCTGGCAGAACCATATACCAACTGGTGATACCGGAGTCCATGGTACCAGCTACTCTTAGGTTGATCCACGATGTCCCAGGTGTAGCACACCCCGGGAAGGACCACAGTATCAAACAGGCATGAATGAAATATTTCTGGCCAAAGATGGCAGGGGACATTGCCAAGCATGTACACCAGTGTGTTGTTTGCCTACAGCACAAGGGTACCGTTACAGGTCCTAACCCCATTCTAAAGTATCCCATTACAAAGGAGCCCTGGGAGAGAACTTCTGTCGACCTGTTGACGAACTTCTCGACCTTGGAGAAGGGAAATAAGCACCTGCTTGTAATGGTAGATAACTTGAATTATTACCCATTCCTGATAAAACTGCTGAGACTGTTGTTAATGCTTTCCGTGAGCATGTGGTTCTCCGTCGTACCTGCCCACATGTCCTGTCAGACAATGGGTCTGAGTTCATAAATGCCATAATGCAGGATCTTTGCTCCAGATTTAACATTCACCAAGTGCCAGTAGCTCCACACCACACTGCGAGTAATGGTCTTGCTGAACATACAAATCACAAAGTCCTGGAGGTGCTCAGGGTAACTGTTAACCCAAGTTGTACTACATGGGATGAGGCTATCCCAAAGTACACTGAACTCCTCCCTCAACAGCTCGATCGGTGAGACACCTCATTTCGCTTTGTATGGCTATGACAAGCGCTTATCGTACGAAATTCTGTTTGCTCCGCCTCGACCTACTATGACACTGATAACCCCAGTGTAGTAAAGATGCAGACAACGCAGCTTGTTTTCCAGCGGGTACGAGAGAACCTTATGAAAGTTACTGATAGGTTCACGTCTGAGCGCAATGCCCTCGCCAAGGAAAGCAAAGTGGAACCAGGTTGCAAAGTTATGTTGCTCAACCCAGCGCAGACCCCAAGTATGCACAAACTTGTCCCAAAATTCGTGGGTCCTTACCGTTTCCTCCAACAGCTCCGTGGCAATAAGTTCGAGGTGAGGGAGATTGCTACTGGAACTATCATAAAAGCCCACCTTGATCACATGATGTATGTGGACCATATGCAGGTCGAAGCAGAGCTGGAGTCGCGTGCATTGCAACGCCAAAATCAGACCAATGCTAGGGACAACCCGTCTACTTCTTCTCCCACTACTACTGTTACTGAAGACAGCCCAGTAAGGCTCCATACTTATGGCCTGCGACCCAGGACAACTGTACATTTCTGTGACATTGATGTACCTACTGACTTGTCTGACTCCTACGCTAGTTATGCTAATTGTTTGCTTGCAGAAATGGGTATAAATGCACACACATTGTATAGTTAGTTGATAATGGAGTCAGGGTGGACAACATCATGTAAATATGTAAATAATTTTAGAAGGGTACCCAGAGTGTAATGAATTCCATGGACATAGTATTATTGTAGGTATGTGCACCCAGGGTCGCTTTTAAAGCCTGTATTACAGTCAGGGCAGTGCTGCCCTCCGAGCCATATGTCACACCTTAGGAAATGCTACTGTCAGCCATTGTTTGCAGATGTGAGGGTGCAACAGCATTTGTAGACGAGTAGGCAAGCCTGATGTTCAGCCCTGCGGACAACCTGTATATAGAAGATTTTAGTTCCAGTGCTGACGTCTCTGGACTCTCTCCTCAATGAAGCTGCGTGGGCAAGCCAGTTTTCTCTTCCCCAGGATGGGAGAGTTTTTTTTTTTTTGCCTGTTGCGTTTTATGTCCATTTTTGATTTACATGTGAGCGAAAGCCAGTCCCTCTCTGGGGTAGCTAGTGTAAGTAATTCTTTTGCGCGATGCGAGGTGCGTGGCCGAGCAAATGTAGACAGCCTGTACTGTCAGCACAGACAGCCTATGCTGTCTGCCAGCTTAGTTCATATTTTGTGGCATTTAAGTGCTGCCCTCTGTAGGCATACCCAGGTCAGTGGGATGCTGGGCCCATTCGTTCTCACTTCCCCGCCGACTGACTCGAGAGGTACAAGTGCTCCCCTCCACGGACTGGCTATCGGTCATTCCCTCCACTCTCTCCTATCCAATTAAAGCCAAACTAGTCCATGGCTGTATCATTGTTGCCTACGCTACCTCCATCAGCACTAAACCGTTGTTCAACAGCAAGAACAGCAATAACAGTAAGACACATAGGCAACATTTAGGCAACTTTATTCCGAAACGTTTCGCCTAGACAGTAGGCTTCTTCAGTCGAGTACAGAAAGTAGGCAGGAGCAGTAGAGATGTGAAGACGATGTAATCAGTCCATCACCCTTGAAGTCGTAGATTTCAGGTTGTCAGTCCCTCAGCTCCTGTCTACTTTCTATACTCGACTGAAGAAGCCTACTGTGTAGGTGAAACGTTTCGGAATAAAGTTGCCTAAATGTTCCCTATGTGTCTTACCTACCAACCTGTCGGTATTGTACACCATTTTGATACGCAGCATGGGTTTAGAGTAGGTCGCTCCTGCTTATCCCAACTACTGGAGTAACTGGACCACTATGACATGGTCTTGGATGCTCTAAAGGACAAAATGCAGATGTAATACACACAGACTTTGCAAATGCCTAAGACAAGTGCAATCATGGTGTAATAACACAAATACTGGAGCAACAGGGAAATTTTACAAATGGATCTATAACTTTCTAACAAACAGACAACAAAGAGTAATAGTAAACAGAGTAAAGTCAGTAATGGCCACAGTAAAAAAGCTCTGTCCCACAAGGTACGATACTTGCTCCCATCCCATTCCTCATCCTCATATCTGACATAGACGATATACACGGAGATGTAAGCCACAGTACTGTGTCTTCCTTTGCGGATGACACCCGAATTTGCGCGAGTGTCATCCATCAAAGACACTGCAAGTCTCCAAGCTGACATAAACCAAATCTTTAAATGGCCTGCAGAAAACAATTTAAAGTTCGTTACCTAACAACCTGTCTGTATTGTATACCACTTTGATGTTCATCAATTTAAAGTTCATTGAAGATAAATTTCAATTACTCCGCTATGGAAAACTGTAGGAAATTAAAGCTGTATGGGAGTATAACAAATTCCAACCCCACAATAGAGCGAATAAACTATTGTGAAAGATCTGGGTGTGATATATTCAGAAAATCTCACTTTCAAAGACCACAACAATGCATCTACCACATTTGTTAGGAAAATGATAGGGTGGATAATTTGAACCTTCAAAACTAGGGATGCCAAGCCCATGATGTACACCTGTACACCTTCACCTGTGCACCTTCACCTGTGCACCTTCACCTGTGTACCTTCACCTGTGCACCTTCACCTGTATACCTTCACCTGTGCACCTTCACCTGTGCACCTTCACCTGTTCACCTTCACCTGTGCACCTTCACCTGTGCACCTTCACCTGTACACCTTCACCTGTACACCTTCACCTGTGCACCTTCACCTGTGCACCTTCACCTGTACACCTTCACCTGTACACCTTCACCTGTGCACCTTCACCTGTGCACCTTCACCTGTACACCTTCACCTGTGCACCTTCACCTGTGCACCTTCACCTGTACACCTTCACCTTTGCACCTTCACCTGTGCACCTTCACCTGTGCACCTTCACCTGTGCACCTTCACCTGTGCACCTTCACCTGTACACCTTCACCTGTGCACCTTCACCTGTGCACCTTCACCTGTGCACCTTCACCTGTGCACCTTCACCTGTACACCTTCACCTGTGCACCTTCACCTGTACACCTTCACCTGTACACATTCACCTGTACACCTTCACCTGTACAACGTCACCTGTACACCTTCACCTGTACACCTTCACCTGTACACCTTCACCTGTACAACGTCACCTGTACACCTTCATCTGTACACCTTCACCTGTACACCTTCATCTGTACACCTTCACCTGTACACCTTCACCTGTGCACCTTCACCTGTACACCTTCACCTGTACACCATCTGTACACCTTCACCTGTGCACCTTCACCTGTACACCTTCACCTGTACACCTTCACCTGTACACCATCTGTACACCTTCACCTGTGCACCTTCACCTGTACACCTTCACCTGTACACCTTCACCTGTACACCTTCACCTGTACACCTTCACCTGTACACCTTCACCTGTACACATTCACCTGTACACCTTCACCTGTGCACCTTCACCTGTACACCTTCACCTGTACACCTTCACCTGTACACCTTCACCTGTACACCTTCACCTGTACACCTTCACCTGTACACATTCACCTGTACACCTTCACCTGTGCACCTTCACCTGTACACCTTCACCTGTACACCTTCACCTGTGCACCTTCACCTGTACACCTTCACCTGTGCACCTTCACCTGTACACCTTCACCTGTACACCTTCACCTGTACACCTTCACCTGTACACCTTCACCTGTACACCTTCACCTGTACACCTTCACCTGTACACCTTCACCTGTACACCTTCACCTGTACACCTTCACCTGTACACCTTCACCTGTGCACCTTCACCTGTACACCTTCACCTGTACACCTTCACCTGTACACCTTCACCTGTACACCTTCACCTGTGCACCTTCACCTGTGCACTTTCACCTGTGCACCTTCACCTGTACACCTTCACCTGTACACCTTCACCTGTACACCTTCACCTGTACACCTTCACCTGTACACCTTCACCTGTACACCTTCACCTGTACACCTTCACCTGTACACCTTCACCTGTACACCTTCACCTGTACACCTTCACCTGTACACCTTCACCTGTACACCTTCACCTGTACACCTTCACCTGTACACCTTCACCTGTACACCTTCACCTGTACACCTTCACCTGTACACCTTCACCTGTACACCTTCACCTGTACACCTTCACCTGTACACCTTCACCTGTGCACCTTCACCTGTACACCTTCACCTGTACACCTTCACCTGTACACCTTCACCTGTACACCTTCACCTGTACACCTTCACCTGTACACCTTCACCTGTACAACGTCACCTGTACACCTTCACCTGTACACCTTCACCTGTACACCTTCACCTGTACACCTTCACCTGTACACCTTCATCTGTACACCTTCACCTGTGCACTTTCACCTGTACACCTTCACCTGTACACCTTCACCTGTACACCTTCACCTGTACACCTTCACCTGTACACCTTCACCTGTACACCTTCACCTGTGCACTTTCACCTGTACACCTTCACCTGTACACCTTCACCTGTACAACGTCACCTGTACACCTTCACCTGTGCACCTTCACCTGTACACCTTCACCTGTACACCTTCACCTGTACACCTTCATCTGTACACCTTCACCTGTGCACTTTCACCTGTACACCTTCACCTGTTCACCTTCACATGTACACCTTCACCTGTACACCTTCACCTGTACACCTTCACATGTACACCTTCACCTGTGCACTTTCACCTGTACACCTTCACCTGTACACCTTCACCTGTACACCTTCACCTGTACACCTTCACCTGTACACCTTCACCTGTACACCTTCACATGTACACCTTCACCTGTGCACTTTCACCTGTACACCTTCACCTGTACACCTTCACCTGTACAGCTTCACCTGTACACCTTCACAGCTTCACCTGTACACCTTCACAGCTTCACCTGTACACCTTCACAGCTTCACCTGTACACCTTCACCTGACATCAATGACATACTACTATATAGAAAGCCACTTGTTATGCTGAGCATTTCCCGCAAATTAGGTCAGTTTTGTCCCAGGATGCGACCCACACCAGTCCACTAACACCCAGGTACCTATTTTACTGCTGGGTGAACATTGGACAGCAGGTGAGTTTGGAAACACGTCCTAATATTTCTAGCCATACCGGGGATCGATCCCCGGACTACGGTGTGTGAGCTGAGTTAACTAGTTCACTCTACACATTCATCTGAGGCTCACATTACACATTCATAAGCAGTTCACCTTACACATTCACCTGTAAATCATGAGAGACAGGTAAATAAAAATTAGCAAATGAAAGTCAGTCCTTGACTACATGACAGTTGGCTTATGAACGAACTCTGAAGAATATAGACGTTCACTGTGAACACATATGAGAACATTAATGTTCAGAGTGTTGGGTATCAACACCGACATAAACAACACTAGTGTTCTCACTTATATTAATATTAACTATGGTGAGTGAAATATGAAATTGTGCAGGCGTGCGTCTTTTTGAAAAGTATTAATTAAGGCACAAGGAAGCCTATATTACCTATAATTTCCTTTTATTCTGTAAGGAGTTGATTGAGGGAAAATTGTTGTAATTTAGAGGAAATTAATATTTTAACAGGAAACTGTATAGCCCTTCTGGCTTAGCGCTTCTTTTTGATTATAATAATACTAATTTAACAGGAAAATGCGTTGCACACCTGGACATATTCCTAACTATACGTAGATGTATGTATACCAAAACAGTTTGGGGGAGTAATCGGAAAATGGCGGAATGTATACATTAGCTGGGGTGTGTGGAATAATTTCATTGTGAGTAATCAAGGCCGATGGAGAGTGTATTGGCATGAACTGGGGACCATGAAATGAGTGAATATAACATGTATTTGGAAGGGTTCAGATACATTGTAATCTGGTCATAATAAGGTTGATAATGAAGATAATACTGGACGCGGTGGTGTTCACCACCGCGTGTACTACAATAATTTACGTTCGCCTCCCGGTGTGAATTTAAGTCTCACATAACAGGTAAGGTTGCTATGTATTGTTCAATATTGGTGTACCTGCCCATAGGGAGGCGTTAGGATATATCACTGAAGATAATACCTTGCTAAGTAAGTCACATGTTCTTCACTCATGTTTCAAATCCTACCTTACTAACAGGCATCAATACGTCTATTAAGGACAACCTCATTAACAAGACCACTGAATACTTGAGTACCACAGGGAAGTGTCCTTGGTCCCCTGCTCTTACTCTTATACATCAGTGATGTTCCTAATATATCACAACTCTTTAAACCTATTCTCTTTGCTGACAACACGACTTTTGTCATCTCCCTGCCAAATCTTGCCTCAACACTATTGTTAACGAAGAGCTAGTAAAAATATCAACCTGGATAACTGTTAATAAACTTACACTTAATATTGACAAAACCTTCTACATTATGTTTGGGAATAGAACAGGTGTTGTCCAGTTGAACATTGTGATTGACAACACACTTATTGTTAAACATAATGAGGACAAATCCCCGGCCTGCACCTCGATAGCAACCTGAAATTCAACACCCATATCCAGCACATAAAAATATTCAAAACAGTTGGGATCCTCTCAAAGATACGTTACTATGTACCACAGAGCCATGTTCACACTATACTATTCACTCGTCTATCCCTACCTCACCCATGCTATTTGCGCCTAGGGATCAACAACAGCAACCCACCTAAAGTCGAAAATAACCCAAAAAGTTGCAGTAAGAATTATCATGCAGTCCAATGCTAGGCAACCACCTCCACCCCCACTCTCCAAAGACCTAATCTTACTCACTGTACAAAACATTCACACCTACTACTGTACAACCTACATTTACAGAACCATAAATTCTAATATTAACCCTGAATTAAAACACTTTCTTGATAGTTGCAACAGGACCCATAGACAATACCAGACACAAAAATTCCTCGTGTCCGGCTTAACCTCTACAAAAATTCGATGTACATAAAAGGGCCTAAAATCTGGAACTCCCTGCCTGAAGTCTAGAACTGCAGACTCAACCACCATTTTCAAAACTACAGTTAAAAAGCATATTATCTACCTAACACACCCCAACATTAGCTAACTATGTGAAAACCACCTAATTCTCTATTTTGCCTCATGAACACATCCAAAACAAAATAAACTTACTCTCGTTATCTGTAATTCCCCTTAATTTACACTTACACTCACCCAAATGACTGTAAGCTTAAAATACCTAATATACAGTGTTACTGAAAGAAATATACTTATTGGGGTCAATATGCTTAGGTTAGCCCATTCAAACCCCTGCACAGAAGCCCTCTAAACTTTCCTCAGCACTGGTGAACATCCTTCCAGATGGATCGAAAAAACTGGAACCGACCTCCGCATGAACCATCTACATGATCTATGTCAAGTTAGGCAACAGAGACACTTCCCTGCTCCATGGGATATTACCCCATTCCAAACTACCATTCCTCCATTTCCCCCCAAAACTCTTCTTAAATCACAACCAAAGCTTCGTCTTGAAGCCAAACATGATGCCTTAAGCTGTATTGATAACTTAGTCACACAGAACACTCTTTCACAAATTATTTACGTTGATGGTTCTGTTCACCAGTCCACTGGTGCAGCTGGTAGTGCTGCTGTTGTCATAGAGTGATGGCTCTCATAAAGAAATTGGAGCACGCATCAATAACTGGGCCTCTACCCTTCAAACAGAACTGTTTGCCATACTCCTTGCACTCAAATGCGTCCATGTATCTAAGATTAACACTTTAATTGTAACTGATTCTCTGTCATCTATAAATGCTCTCAACTCATTAAGTATAAATTGTGGCATGCTTGTGTCAGAAGCCAGACACAGGTATGGTAAGATTGTGGACAGTGGAGTCAGAGTGCACATGCTGTGGATTCCATCTCACATTGGTCTTCAGATGCATGATAGAACTGATAAATTGGCTAAGCTGTATGCTTTCAAAGAGGGGTAGATTACAATCTTCGGTTGTCAGTTAGCAGTTTGAGAACAATAATACGAAAAGAACTTCAAATGAACTTTATTGACTTAAGACTTAGGGAGATTGACACAAGTCAGTCCATCATCATTCCATCATGCAGGAGGAGCCACATGTCTATGGTGCATCCAGCAAGGTAAGCAGACTCTTGGATGTCACTACCGCCCGGCTCCGGCTGGGTTACAAGTATCTATGGCAGGTTAAATCACCACCACCAGATGTAGACCAAACGAAATGTAAACTTTGCCAGATGGACTATTGTCACACCTTGCGTCATTATGTACTGGAGTGTGATCAAATTAATGAATTTAGAAACAACTCGCTCAGAAATGTTCAAGAAATGGCAAAGTATTTTATCCACAGTGGTATATTACAGACCATTCTGGAGAAATACCCTGACTTTGCTAGCTGTAAATAATGCATTACCACGTGTGTGTGTGTGTGTGTGTGTGTGTGTGTGTGTGTGTGTGTGTGTGTGTGTGTGTGTGTGTGTGTGTGTGTGTGTGCGTGTGTGTGTGTGTGTGTGTGTGTGTGTGTGTGTGTGTGTCAGTGTGTGTGTGTCAGTGTGTGTCAGTGTGTGTTTGCGTGTCAGTGTGTGTGTGCGTGTCAGTGTGTGTGCGTGTCAGTGTGTGTGCGTGTCAGTGTGTGTGCGTGTCAGTGTGTGTGCGTGTCGTGTGTGTGTGTGTGTGTGTGTGTGTGTGTGTGTGTGTGTGTGTGTGTGTGTGTGTGTGTGTGTGTGTGTGCATGTGTGTGTGTGTGTGTGGGTGTGTGTGTGTGGGTGTGTAGGTGTGGGTGTGTGAGTGTGGGTGTCTGTGTGTGCGTGTGTGTGTACTCACCTAGTTGAGGTTGCATGGGTCGAGTCCAAGCTCCTGGCCCCAAGTGTACACGTGTGTGTGTGTGTGTGGGGGGGTGTGCGTGCTTGTGTGTATGCATATATTTGTACGCTCGTGTGCACATGTCCGTGCGTGCGCCCTCGTGTGTGTATGTGTGTGCGCGCGCGCTAGTGTGGGTGTATGATCCACTTAATATTTGTATTTATAACTCATTACAATTGTGACCAGGTGTGGACGTATCAGTGGTTCATTACTTTGTAATTTGTTCATGACTGTAACCATGTATAGGAGTGAGGCTGATTCATTACCTCTGTAACTTGCCATGATTGTGACCAGATCTACCTGGAGTTCATTACCTTTGTAACTAGTTCAGCTATCATAACTTTGGGGTCCAGTCACTGGACCCATTATGTACCTGGAGTTTACCTGGAGAGAGTTCCGGGGGTCAACGCCCCCGCGGCCCGGTCTGTGACCAGGCCTCCTGGTGGATCAGAGCTTGATCAACCAGGCTGTTACTGCTGGCTGCACGCAAACCAACGTACGAGCCACAGCCCGGCTGGTTAGGAACCGACTTTAGGTGCTTGTCCAGTGCCAGCTTGAAGACTGCCAGGGGTCTGTTGGTAATCCCCCTTATATATGCTGGGAGGCAGTTGAACAGTCTCGGGCCCCTGACACTTATTGTATGGTCTCTTAACGTGCTAGTGACACCCCTGCTTTTCATTGGGGGGATGTTGCATCGTCTGCCAAGTCTTTTGCTTTCGTAGTGAGTGATTTTCGTGTGCAAGTTCGGTACTAGTCCCTGTAGGATTTTCCAGGTGTATATAATCATGTATCTCTCCCGCCTGCGTTCCAGGGAATACAGGTTTAGGAACCTCAAGCGCTCCCAGTAATTGAGGTGTTTTATCTCCGTTATGCGCGCCGTGAAGGTTCTCTGTACATTTTCTAGGTCAGCATTTTCACCTGCCTTGAAAGGTGCTGTTAGTGTGCAGCAATATTCCAGGATAGATAGAACAAGTGACCTGAAGAGTGTCATCATGGGTTTGGCCTACCTAGTTTTGAAGGTTCTCATTATCCATCCTGTCATTTTTCTAGCAGATGCGATTGATACAATGTTATGGTCCTTGAAGGTGAGATCCTCTGACATGATCACTCCCAGGTCTTTGACGTTGGTGTTTCGCTCTATTTTGTGGCCAGAATTTGTTTTGTACTCTGATGAAGATTTAATTTCCTCGTGTTTACTATATCTGAGTAATTGAAATTTCTCATCGTTGAACTTCATATAGTTTTCTGCAGCCCACTGAAAGATTTGGTTGATGTCCGCCTGGAGCCTTGCAGTGTCTGCAATGGAAGACACTGTCATGCAGATTCGGGTGTCATCTGCAAAGGAAGACACGGTGCTGTGGCTGACATCCTTGTCTATGTCGGATATGAGGATGAGGAACAAGATGGGAGCGAGTACTGTGCCTTGTGGAACAGAGCTTTTCACCGTAGCTGCCTCGGACTTTACTCTGTTGACGACTACTCTCTGTGTTCTGTTAGTGACGAAATTATAGATCCATCGACCGACTTTTCCTGTTATTCCTTTAGCACGCATTTTGTGCGCTATTACGCCATGATCACACTTGTCGAAGGCTTTTGCAAAGTCTGTATATATTACATCTGCATTCTTTTTGTCTTCTAGTGCATCTAGGACCTTGTTGTAGTGATCCAATAGTTGAGACAGACAGGAGCGACCTGTTCTAAACCCATGTTGCCCTGGGTTGTGTAATTGATGGGTTTCTAGATGGTTCCACTCCAGGAATGACTGGATTTGGTGTACGATTTCTGCCATTTCCTGCCAGTTTTTTTTTTCCTTCCTTGCACTAAAAAACCTCTCCCTCTTGAGTGGCTGTGGCTACCCAGGTTTTCCCATGGCCTGGAGGTTTTGTATCTTTTTGTCCCCTTTAGATGGTGTGCCTGGCAATTTAAGTTACAGCACAGTCTTTCCTGTACTGAAGAGGTACACATTTCAGGGTGAAAAAGCTTACAGGAAGGGAGTTTGCATTTTCCTGTTGTCATATGGGCACGGCATTTTCTAGGGTGGTCATAGTTGCACGTCCCGTCTGTTTTTCCAGATTTCCCATGTCTGCAGATACCAAGTGCATAGTATGTGCACATGCTTGGTTTCCGTTTGCCTTGGGTTTCTGTGACTGTATTCCCTGTTGGTGCATGTTTACCTGTCTTATTTCTATCCTCCCTAGCACCAACAATGGAGCTCCCACCAGTTGTTTTTGGTAATATATCCTCACTATTGCTAGTGGAGTCCTCTTGTTTGCTATTTCCTGTGGTATTTCTAGTTTGCAATATTGGTTTTATCTTATCTTTGACTACACTTGTTTCCCCACTACGGCTCCTGTCCCCTATGAGGTCATTTATATGTATTCCTTCCTGCGTATAATTCCTGACTACCTGGACAAAATCTCCAGCTTCACCATTACTGTCTCCCAGGACAGCACCTCCAGCTTCACCATTACTGTCTCCCAGGATAGCACCTCCAGCTTCACCATTACTGTCTCCCAGCACAGCACCTCCAGCTTCACCATTGCTGTCTCCCAGGACAGCACTATCAGCCCCACATTTACTGACTACCAGGACATCACCTCTAGCCTTACAGTTTCTGACTACATGGCCAGTATCAAGGGCAGTACCATTCAGCCCAGACTTTTTATGTTCCCATCTGTTGTAGAAAGCTTCCAGGTTTTCTATGAAAGCAGCTTTGATGTTATCCTCTTTTAATACCCTTGTGATTTTAGTCCACAGATTTATCTCATTTGGGCATACCCAAAAACACTTCCCTGTTTTAATACTGCTTGTAGCTAGTTCTTGGATATCTGCACAAGGGGCGTGACACCAATTTCCACAAAAATGACAATTTATCCATGTGGAAGCCCGTTTGTTTGACTGCAGACTATACAGAGCTTCATAATAATTTGAGTGGTTGATTTACTGTAATTCTACTAGCAACCTCTTGAATACTCTATTAATAACCTTCTTAAATGAAGCTCTAGCTATTTGTATTTCTATTTCTAACTGTACTTGTATATTGGACAGCTTACTGTGTACGTTCCTGATTTATATTTATTGTTTGTGTTTGATAAGGGCGCCTACAACCCCATCCGTTTACAGTCTGCTTTATTGTCCAACGAATCCGTTTGAAACCAGTCAAGGGTTCGGACCAGTCGAGTGTTCAGAACCAGTCTGATCTGATCAGTGGGTCACTTATTTAAAACATACTGGTCGGTGATTTGGGCTAACACATGAAGGATCTACTGGAAATTATATACCCAAGTAATATGTGATTTGATTGATACAAAAGTATAACTTGCGTGTTGAAGAACCGGTGATTGCTGGCAGCTCCTACAATGACGAATGGTCGAGCCTCAACCCTTGTTTATCAATCGCTGTATCTAGCTTTTCTAGTTTTTTTTTTCGTCTCCACCACAATAAATGCTATATTATCACTATAGTTGACTGGTGGAAATTTTGGAGGAAGGACGCTTTTTCTGTAGTAATAATTGCTTCTCGTTGTGTATATTGCGACCGCTGGTAACTACAGGTTATATGAAATTCATAGTATACGTCTGGTATTTCAAGAAAAGAAAAACTAATGAAAGTCACTCCACTCCACTAAGTACCATTATAATACTGGTTAGTTGCTACTACAACACTGTATTCTGCTATTCACTGGTATCACTAGATTATATGCGAGTACACTAGCAGGCCAGGAAGATTATTAAAACACTGACCTCTGTGGTAAGTTTCTGGCGACTTCTGGCACCTGTCTCTATAGGCTTATCACTTCATTTACAAATTCACCTGTTTTTAAATGACACTTTAGCCTTTATCATCTATATACTAGGGAGCCACTGTAGTATACACTATACACTGTGCATACACAATGTTATCAGGGAGACTTTCTTTCCTCTGACAAAGAAAAGTTCTATTATTATTATTTTGCACACGGCACACAGGCCTATGATTCCCCTCTGGCAGTAAACTCTGCTAGGTAGTGCACACTAATTCTCTGTTTTTGGCCACAAAATAGAGGGAAACACCAACGTCAAAGATCTGGGAGTGATTATGTCGGAGGATCTCACCTTCAAGGACCATAACATTGTATCAATCGCATCTGCTAGAAAAATGACAGGATGGATAATGAGAACCTTCAAAACTAGGGAGGCCAAGCCCATGATGACACTCTTCAGGTCACTTGTTCTATCTAGGCTGGAATATTGCTGCACTCTAACAGCACCTTTCAAGGCAGGTGAAATTGCCGACCTAGAAAATGTACAGAGAACTTTCACGGCGCGCATAACGGAGATAAAACACCTCAATTACTGGGAGCGCTTGAGGTTTCTAAACCTGTATTCCCTGGAACGCAGGAGGGAGAGATACATGATTATATACACCTGGAAAATCCTAGAGGGACTAGTACCGAACTTGCACACGAAAATCACTCACTACGAAAGCAAAAGACTTGGCAGACGATGCACCATCCCCCCAATGAAAAGCAGGGGTGTCACTAGCACGTTAAGAGACCATACAATAAGTGTCAGGGGCCCGAGACTGTTCAACTGCCTCCCAGCACACATAAGGGGGATTACCAACAGACCCCTGGCAGTCTTCAAGCTGGCACTGGACAAGCACCTAAAGTCAGTTCCTGATCAGCCGGGCTGTGGCTCGTACGTTGGTTTGCGTGCAGCCAGCAGCAACAGCCTGGTTGATCAGGCACTGATCCACCAGGAGGCCTGGTCACAGACCGGGCCGCGGGGGCGTTGACCCCCGAAACTCTCTCCAGGTAACTCCAGGTATATAATGTTTTCCGCCCAAGATTGGTTCCAGGCGCTAGAGGGATGTATCGTATAGGATTGATGGCACAAATTAAAGTTCTAGCACGTAAGAGCGACCGTGAAAACACGAGAAAACCCGGAGCACAACGAGGCACGCTGACACGCTGACACACACGCTGACACTATGTAATCTTTTGACTACCGCTCACAGGATGGGTATGGGGTGCATAATAAAGATATTAAACTAACTAACAGTGGTACCTCGGTATACGTCCGCTTTGGAATAAGCCCAATTTGGTATACGTCCTGTTTGGACGCGAAAATTTTTGCTTGGTATACTACCTTTGGAATACGACTCCGAGACAAAGCCACGACTGCCCACTAGCGTCAGTACACCCGTTGCAGGAGCATTCAGTATCCGGTGAGTAATCATGGGTTTTGAATGTTAGTTGTGGAGCTAATAAAATGTTGTGTAATTAAGCTAATATTGGTAATAAAGGTTATCTATCACATTCCAAATTGATATCAAAAACACGATAAATACCCTAGAACTGTCATAAAGACGCTGAAGTGAATAATATATGCCATATTATATAAGTGAGTGGGGTAAGGGCGGAGGCCGCCACTCTGGGATAAGATCATAAGATAGATACTTCTCTCCTCTGTTCCTCTAGTCTATAACGAAAGAAAATGGTGTTTAAATCAGGGCAAACTCGCCTAGATCACTCTTTGTCATAAACAAAAATAGTGCGATTTTTTTCTCTATTTTTTCCTGAGTCATATGCTTTGCTCTCTGTCCCATGGCATCTTAAGAAAAGATTAAACTCAGTGATCAAGTTATGTTGTTGGTAATAATAATTTATAATTAATCACTCTGGATTATTATTATTATAATCATGGGGAAGCACTAAACCCATAGGGGTATACAGCGTCTGTGGGGGGTTGGAAGGTATTCAGGCTTAATTCAGGGAACTGGAGCACAGATCCTCTTCAAGGGTGGGGGGCTCCTTGATGTGGCAAAGAGGCTCTTGGTCTAAGGACCTTAGGTTTCCTTCCTCAAACCGAACCCAAGTACCCCCCAATCCCCCTTTCCCTATCCCTTCCTCCCCACCCCCGATTTTTTCCCCTTTTCCTCCCCCTCCCAACCCTCCTCTTTCTCTATCCTGTTGTAGTCTGTTGTCCTCCCATCTGGCATTACGGTTTCTAGGTAGGGGGTAGTGTGCTAGGGTTCATCCCACTATGTAGGGTCCCTTGGGGGTGGTGAGGTTTGCCATGGAATCTGAATTGTCTGGAGGTGCCCTGCTTCCTTCTCAAATTTCCGAGAAGTGGGTGGGGTGTCCTGCAGACGATGGGTGCATCTAAAGAAGCTGCCTGTCGATTCTGGGAGGTGGTAGCCGAAGAAGGTATGTTTTGTGGGGGGTTTCCAACTGCCTTTTCTTTTGTCCCCCGAAGTGGCTCGGTAGATGTGAGGTTGCTATCCTGGAGCGCTGGTTTACTGGCGTGAAGGGTATGGCACGGGTTCCACGCTGCATCTTCACTACTTGTGGGTTCGAGGCCCTCTCGGATGAGGTGAGGAACTTATGGCCCTCCATGCCTTCTAGTGACTGTCCCTCTGCTGTCCCTTTTTTTTTCTTTCCTTCTTTCTTTTTTTCTTTAAAATAACAAGAAAGAAGATAACACAAAAGAAGCACCACTATTATGGAGTCTTCGTTCAGGCCCCTTTCTGATCCCACATCCTGTTCTGACTCAGCCTCATTACTGGACCATTCTCTACTCTTCTCATACCCCTGTGCCTTCTACTGGTGATGCTCCGTCACCTGCTCCAGGTGTTGGGGCGCTACCCATTTCTGTTAATGCCTCTAGCTCTTGCACACCTAATACAATGAGTCCGGCTTCCTCGAATATGGTGCAACGGTTTTTGGATCACCCACCTCCCTCAGAACTCCTAAACGTTCTAGACAACCTACTGACAATGGGTCTTCGATGTCTGCCCAAAAACGACCTACGCAACACCCACTCCCTTTGTGCACCATGTTTACAAGTACAGAGTGTACTAAATTCTTTTCCCTGCAACTGACATCTCCAGCTGTTTATCTTTCTGATCGTAGCATTGGTAAAGCTCTTTTACAACACGTTGGTCAAAATATATCCTTTCATGCTCTTCGAAATGGTACACGTGTCATTACAGTTCAGAATTCAGAACAAGCTCATAATCTTTCTCATATAATTTCTATAGATAGCATTCCAGTCTCAGATTCATAAGCACGTTAATCTCGATTCTTGCAGTGGTACAGTGGTGTTACACGTACCATTGTACAGAGTGATTTTCTGTCTTGCAGTGATGATATTTTAGAGCAATTGGTCCTTCAGGATCTTCCTATTCTCAAAGTGGATACATATGTCCTGCCCGCTCATCGGTGGAGGCACTTTTTCAGTAACATCGCCCACTTAACCTTTGACTGCCGTGAACAACCGTCCTCTGTTTATATTTCAGGCCATCACCTAGAGGTCTGTAAAGTAGACCCTACTCCCCAACAGTGTCGTAAATGGTGGTGCTTCAGGGTCTAAAGTCATCAAAAAACAAAATTCCTTACATCAAGGGACTGCTCATGAAGTCAAATGCAGTGTTTGCAGCATTCACAGAGACGCACATAAAGGATCATTAAGACAACGAAATATGGATCCCAGCAACAGCAAAGAACTACAGACCGATAGCACTAACATCCCATATCATAAAAATCTTTGAAAGGGTCCTAAGAAGCAAGATCACCACCCATCTAGAAACCCATCAGTTACACAACCCAGGGCAACATGGGTTTAGAACAGGTCGCTCCTGTCTGTCTCAACTATTGGATCACTACGACAAGGTCCTAGATGCACTAGAAGACAAAAAAAAAATGCAGATGTAATATATACAGACTTTGCAAAAGCCTTCGACAAGTGTGACCATGGCGTAATAACGCATAAAATGCGTGCTAAAGGAATAACAGGAAAAGTCGGGCGATGGATCTATAATTTCCTCACAGAGAGTAGTCGTCAACAGAGTAAAGTCCGAGGCAGCTACGGTGAAAAGCTCTGTTCCACAAGGCACAGTACTAGCTCCCATCTTGTTCCTCATCCTCATATTCGACATAGACACGGATGTCAGCCACAGCACCGTGTCTTCCTTTGCAGATGACACCCGAATCTGCATGACAGTGTCTTCCATTGCAGACACTGCAAGGCTCCAGGCAGACATCAACCAAATCTTTCAGTGGGCTGCAGAAAACAATATGAAGTTCAACGATGAGAAATTTCAATTACTCAGATATGGTAAACACAAGGAAATTAAATCTTCATCAGAGTACAAAACAAATTCTGGCCACAAAATAGAGCGAAACACCAACGTCAAAGACCTGGGAGTGATTATGTTGGAGGATCTCACCTTCAAGGACCATAACATTGTATCAATCGCATCTGCTAGAAAAATGACAGGATGGATAATGAGAACCTTCAAAACTAGGTAGGCCAAGCCCATGATGACACTCTTCAGGTCACTTGTTCTATCTAGGCTGGAATATTGCTGCACACTAACAGCACCTTTCAAGGCAGGTGAAATTGCTGACCTAGAAAATGTACAGAGAACCTTCACGGCGCGCATAACAGAGATAAAACACCTCAATTACTGGGAGTGCTTGAGGTTCCTAAACCTGTATTCCCTGGAATGCAGGCGGGAGAGATACATGATTATATACACCTGGAAAATCCTAGAGGGACTAGTACCGAACTTGCACACGAAAATCACTCACTACGAAAGCAAAAGACTTGGCAGACGATGCAACATCCCCCAATGAAAAGCAGGGGTGTCACTAGCACGTTAAGAGACCATACAATAAGTGTCAGGGGCTCGAGACTGTTCAACTGCCTCCCAGCATATATAAGGGGGATTACCAACAGACCCCTGGCAGTCTTCAAGCTGGCACTGGACAAGCACCTAAAGTCGGTTCCTGACCAGCCGGGCTGTGGCTCGTACGTTGGTTTGCGTGCAGCCAGCAGTAACAGCCTGGTTGATCAGGCTCTGATCCACCAGGAGGCCTGGTCACAGACCGGGCCGCGGGGGCGTTGACCCCCGGAACTCTCTCCAGGTAAACTCCAGGCAACAATGGGGGGTTGGCCTGTATGTCACAGAGTCGCTCATTTACACAAAACTACTAATCACCTCAAATGATGTAGTTGAAATTTGGTGGTAAAGATCGAAAACCAAAACCTTGTCATTGTGGTAGTATACAAGCCTCCAGATGCAACTTCCCATCAATTCCAGGAGCAGCTTGAGAAAACTGACCACTGTCTGGAAAATCTCCCAACTCCTGCCCCAAACATCTTACTACTAGGAGATTTCAACTTTAGACACTTTAAATGGAGGAGTATAGCAAACAATGTTTTAGCAGAGATCACCCCGGGAGGCAGCTCAGATGAAAATTCACACACACGAATTATTAAATCTCTGCACCAAATTCATCTTCAACCAGCAAATAGTAGGGCCTACAAGACTAGAAAACATGCTGGACCTCATCTTCATTAACAATGTTGATCTGATATGTAATATAACTGTATCAAAGACAATTCACTCAGATCACAACATAATAGAGGTACAGACATGTATGCACAGGGCTCTGGACCAGCAAAATGTGAGCAGTCATGAAGGTCTCTTCACGAAATTCAATTTCAATAACAAAAACATACAATGGGATCAAGTAAACCATGTCCTCAATGAAACAAGCTGGGAAGATATCCTAAACAACACGGACCCAAACATCTGCCTTGAAAAAAAATGAATTCTGTGGTTCTTGAGAGCTGCTCAAGACACATTCCATTAAGAAAATGAAAGAGAAGATGTAAACTAGAAAGAGAGAGACGTTCCCTATATAGACAAAGGCGAAGAGTCACAGAGCTGCTGAGTGGGGCCAATAAATCTGAAATATGAAGGGAAGCACTAGTCAGTGAAATTGCAAATATCGAACTTAAGCTGAAGGAATCTTATAAGAGACAAGAATCACAGGAAGAGCTAAAAGTCATAAAGAAAATTGAAAAAACCCTAAATACTTCTTCTCTTATGCCAAATCTAAGGGAAAAACAACATCCAGTATTGGGCCACTGCTTAGGCGGGATGGGGCATACACAGATGACAGCCAAGAAATGAATGAGATACTAATGTCCCAATATGACTCAGTGTTCAGCGATCCGCTGCCCAGACTAAGGGTCGACAATCCAAATGAATTCTTTATGAACGAAATCCAAAATTTGGTAATCTCGGATATTATTCTAACATGTCCATGCACTCTGCCCCAGGCCCAGACTCGTGGAACTCCGTGCTCATCAAGAATTGCAAGAAGTCCCTATCGTGTGCCTTCAGCATTTTATAGAGAGGAAGCATGGACATGGGTGATTTTTCCAGGTTCATACTCCCCTCCCTTCTCAGACCTCTTTGGTTGCCTCTGTAGTTATCCCGATCCCTACTTGCTCTACCTCACCTATCTCTGAAATCATGGTATGGGCATCTTCCTTATCTACTGAGACACTTGATGCTATTTCCAACTATATTGTGGAGACGAAACCCTCGATGGACACCAACGCGCCTCCTTCTACCCCTTCTTTTTCACGACCCTCACAGCAATCTTTTCCTTCACAATATTCTGATTCCTCCCTACTTACACGCTTACTGTTGCCCCCACGCTTAGACTTCACTGGCCCTACTTGCTCATAGATTTTATCTCTTCTTATTGTTGACATACCTGTCTTCGTAAATTATGCCTTATTTACAATGGAATATTCATTGCCTCAGGGGTAATCGGGGAGAACTCCAAGTGTTGCTCTCTCAGTTTTCCCCAATATGTGTCGCATTACAAGAGCCCAAAATTCGCTCAGATGTTATTTGTTCCATTTCGGGCTATATGCTGTTACATTCTTCTTATACCTTTCCTGATGAATCATTTAATGAGAGCGAGCTTCTTGTTCACATTCATATACCATATCAACAAGTTTTTGTTCATTCTCTGCTACATTATACTGCAGCTCATATTTATTAACACAGTTTGCTCTTTATATCTTTCCCCCTCCCCTGCATTCTGTATCTCGGATATTGCTTTTTTGATCTCTTCCGCCGCCCATCTTGTTGTTAGGTGATTTTAATGCTCACCATCATCCGTGGGTAGGGTCCCACTGTGACTCTCGTGTTGATCAGTTGGAGACTCTTCTCACTTCTCATCCTCTTCATGTTTTAAATACGGGTGCTCCTACCAATTTTGACTCTCGCACTCAGTCTCTCTACTGCATTGATCTTTCTATCTGTTCCTCGTCAATTGCACTTGATTACGCTTGGTCTCTTATCCTGGATTTACACAACAGTGATCATTTTCCTATTCTTCTTACTTCTACTACACATTACCAACCACCTCATACCACTTGTTGGCAATTTGCACAAGTGAATTGGGACTTGTACTCTCATTTTACCACCTTTTGTGAGGACCCCCTTTCGTCCTCCATTGATGAACTGGTACACCAGTTTTCGACCTTAGTTTTGACTGCAGCATCACGTTCTATTCCTCAAACCTCAGGCAGGCATTCTCAAACATGCATGCCTTGGTGGTCTCCTGCATGTGCCCGTACAGTGCGTTTGAAATGTGCTGCGTGGGGCCATTATCAATATAATCGGACCTCAAAGCATCATTTGGATTTTAAGCGGGCAAGGGCAGTTGCTCACCACGTCATACACAATGCTAAACGCACTTGTTGGCAAGACTATGTGTCTACCATTACCTCGTCTTCCCCTATATGTGCTGTTTGGAAGAAGATATGGAAGTTGTGTGGCAAGTGCACTCTGGACCCAGCTTCCATTTTGCGAGTTGCTGGTGTTAGTGTTGCAGATCCTCTTGAAGTTGCCACGGAAATTGGGAACTATCTTATCTGTGTCTCTCAAAGGCTTCGCTTTTGTTCCTTATTTCTTGCATCTAAGTCTGCTAAGGAGCAATTGCCCTTGAATTTCTCCTCTAATGAAATGAGCTGCATAATGTACCTTTCACTCTCCTGGAGCTAGAGTCCATGCTTTTCGCTTGCCAGCCATCGGCAGCTGGACCTGATGATATTCATATCAGTACGCTACAACATCTGCATTCTACGGCCCTTCCAGTCCTTTTGCATCTTTTCAATCTTATTTGAGCACGAGGGGTTCTCCCTCAACGATGGCAGAGCCATCGTACTACCGTTTCACAAACCAGGCACCTCGAGGCTTGATGCCTTTCACTATCGTCCCATTGCCTTGACCAGTGTAGTCTGCAAGGTGATGGAACGATTGGTGAATAGACGTCTGATATGGTTCTTGGAGACTTACAATAGTCTTTCCCCTCACCAATATGGCTTTTGCAAGGGCTGCTCTACTTTGGACCCATTGCTCCACTTAGATATGTATGTGCAAAATGCCTTTGCTAACAAACACACTGTCCTAGCAGTCTTTTTTGATCTTGAGAAGGCATATGACACCACTTGGAGGTATAACATTTTAGCCCAAGGCCTCCTTGGTAATCTACCAACCTTCCTTGCTGTTTTCTTATCTGACAGACATTTTCAGGTCTTTGTTGGCACCTCGCTTTCCTCAGACTTTGTACAAGCCGAGGGAGTCCCACAAGGTTGTGTCCTTAGCACTACTCTTTATCTCTTAGCTATAAATGACCAATGACCTACCTTCCGTTCTTTCATCGCATATTTGGTCTTCACTTTATGTGGATAACTTTGCTATTGTTTACTCAGGCGCTGATTGTTGCTTGGTAGCAGCCTCCCTTCAGGATGTGATTGACCAAGTTCTGCATTGAACCACTTCTCATGGCTTTAAATTTTCTAGTACGATAACCCGTTTCATTACCTTCAGTAGATGTCCTCTTATCCCAGATATTTCATTGTATTTACGAGGCTCACATATCCAGAATGTGATACGGCCAAGTTTCTTGGTCTCTTCATTCGCAGGTTGACATGGAAACCTCACATTTCTTCTTTGAAGGCAACTTGCCATGGTCGGTTGAATCCTGAAAAATCTCACACATCGTTCATGGGGAGCAGATCGCCGAACTCTCCAACGTTTGCATTCCACCCTAGTCTTGCCCAAGCTAGATTATAGCGACCAAGTCTGTTCTGCGGCTTCTCCTACGACTCTTTCTAAGTTGAATCCCCTTCATCATCAAGGTCTCCGTTTATGCTTTGGTGCCTTTCGTTCATCCCCTGTTGAAAGCCTCTATGCAGAGGCGAATGTTCTTCCTTAGCTGATCGTCGTGATGCTCATTATCTTTGTTACTTTGTCCGCGCTCATGAACTTCATGTTTCTTCTATATATAGGTTGGTCTTAGTAGAAGCTCATTGTTTGTTCGGCGCCCCTGTCTACTCCGAGCGTTTTCTCTTCGTCTTCGTGAATCACTCTGATCTTCTCTTCAGTTGCTTCCTTGTATGTTCATTTAGCGTCTGCCTTTTCCCTTCCCCCTTGGGAAGTTCCGACGGTTCATGTCTGTTCTCCCCCACTACCGTGCACCAAAGTTTTCCTGCTTACGGTTGCTTCTCGCTCTCTTTTTCTCGATCACTTCCGGTTACACACTCAAGGCATCACTGTTTATACAGATGGTTCTAAATCTTCTGATGGTGTTGGGCTCGCAGCAATATTCCCTGATGATGTTGTCTGAGGTCATTTGTTAGACTCCTGTAGTTTACCTGGAGAGGGTTTCAGGGGTCAACGCCCCCGCGGCCCGGTCTGACACCAGGCCTCATGGTGGATCAGGGTCTGATCAACCAGGCTGTTACTGCTGGCCGCATGCAAGCTGATGTACGAACCACAGCCCGGTTGGTCAGGTACTGACTTTTGGTGCCTGTCCAGTGCCTTCTTGAAGACAGCTAGGGGTCTATTGGTAATCCCCCTTATGTATGTTGGGAGGCAATTGAACAGTCTTGGGCCCCAGACACTTATTGTGTTGTCTCTCAGTGTACTCATAGCACCCCTGCTTTTCATCGGGGAAATGTTGCATCTCCTGCCGAGTCTTTTGCTTGGGTTTAGAACAGGTCGCTCCTGTCTGTCTCAACTATTGGATCACTACGACAAGGTCCTAGATGCACTAGAAAACAAAAAGAATGCAGATGTAATATATACAGACTTTGCAAAAGCTTTCGACAAGTGTGACCATGGCGTAATAGCGCATAAAATGCGTGCTAAAGGAATAACAGGAAAAGTCGGTCGATGGATCTATAATTTCCTCACTAACAGAACACAGAGAGTAGTCGTCAACAGAGTAAAGTCCGAGGCAGCTACGGTGAAAAGCTCTGTTCCACAAGGCACAGTACTAGCTCCCATCTTGTTCCTCATCCTCATATCCGACATAGACAAGGATGTCAGCCACAGCACCATGTCTTCCTTTGCAGATGACACCCGAATCTGCATGACAGTGTCTTCCATTGCAGACACTGCAAGGCTCCAGGCGGACATCAACCAAATCTTTCAGTGGGCTGCAGAAAACAATATGAAGTTCAACGATGAGAAATTTCAATTACTCAGATATGGTAAACACGAGGAAATTAAATCTTCATCAGAGTACAAAACAAATTCTGGCCACAAAATAGAGCAAAACACCAACGTCAAAGACCTGGGAGTGATCATGTCGGAGGATCTCACCTTCAAGGACCATAACATTGTATCAATCGCATCTGCTAGAAAAATGACAGGATGGATAATGAGAACCTTCAAAACTAGGGAGGCCAAGCCTATGATGACACTTTTCAGGTCACTTGTTCTATCTAGGCTGGAATATTGCTGCACACTAACAGCACCTTTCAAGGCAGGTGAAATTGCCGACCTAGAAAATGTACAGAGAACCTTCACGGCGCGCATAACGGAGATAAAACACCTCAATTACTGGGAGCGCTTGAGGTTCCTAAACCTGTATTCCCTGGAATGCAGGCGGGAGAGATACATGATTATATACACCTGGAAAATCCTAGAGGGACTAGTACCGAACTTGCACACGAAAATCACTCACTACGAAAGCAAAAGACTTGGCAGACGATGCAACATCCTCCCAATGAAAAGCAGGGGTGTCACTAGCACGTTAAGAGACCATACAATAAGTGTCAGGGGCCCGAGACTGTTCAACTGCCTCCCAGCATACATAAGGGGGATTACCAACAGACCCCTGGCAGTCTTCAAGCTGGCACTGGACAAGCACCTAAAGTCGGTTCCTGATCAGCCGGGCTGTGGCTCGTACGTTGGTTTGCGTGCAGCCAGCAGCAACAGCCTGGTTGATCAGGCTCTGATCCACCAGGAGGCCTGGTCACAGACCGGGCCGCGGGGGCGTTGACCCAAGGAACTCTCTCCAGGTAAACTCCAGGTATGGAGTGATTTTCGTGTGCAGGTTTGGTACCAATCCCTCCAGGACCTTCCAAGTGTATATTATCATGTATCTCTCTCGCCTGCGTTCGATGGAATACAGATCAAAGACTTTCAACCGCTCCCAGTAGTTTAGGTGCCTTATTCAAATTCAAATTCAAATTCAAAGTTTATTCTCTATAAGGATTACAATGCTGGGTTTACAGAAATTTGGTTATTGTTTGGTTTACATGTAGTAAAATTGTGATTACAGAGTGTACCACTAGAACGCTTAGCATGGCTAGGCATTTCGGGCATACTTAGTTTTATTCTTAATTGTAAAATATTACAAATTATGAGGTAAGTTGGTATTATGGCTAAGTGACTAAATACTAGTTTATGAGTTTAGCAATGTGAATGCTTTTGTTTTGGCACAGTATATAGTTTCAGTATTGGAGTATCACAGGATTCATTATTTTAAGACTGAGATTAATATTTCTGTTTATGGTCAAATGAGTGAGCGAGTGTAAGTGTGAACCACCAGGTGGTATTCGTGTAGTTAGTTGACGGGGTGTATCAGGGAGATAAGATGTTTTCTAATGGTAGTTTTGAAGGTGATGAATGTGTCTGCAGTTCTAGAGTTCTCAGGTAGGGTATTCCAGATTTTAGGGCCTTTGACATACATTGAATTTTTGTAAAGGTTTAGTCGGACACGGGGAATGTCGTAGAGATGTTTGTGTCTGGTGTTACGCCTGTGGGTTCTGTCACAACTATCAAGAAAGCGTTTTAGGTCAAGGTTGATATTAGAGTTTAAGGCCCTGTAGATATAGATTGCACAGTAGTAAGTGTGGATGTACTGAACTGGGAGTAAGTTTAGATCTTTGAAGAGTGGGGGGGTGTGCTGCCAGGGATGGGATTTAGTGATTATTCTTACTGCAGCTTTTTGTTGGGTTATTATTGGCTTTAGGTGTGTTGCTGTAGTTGATCCCCAAGCACAAATAGCATAGGTGAGGTATGGATAAATAAGTGAGTGGTATAGTGTGAGAAGGGCATTTTGCGGCACGTAGTATCGTATCTTGGAGAGGATCCCAACCGTTTTGGATACTTTTTTGGCTATATGCTGGATATGGGTGCTGAAATTCAGGTTGTTGTCAAGGTATAAGCCTAGGAATTTTCCCCCATTATTTCTGGTAATTAGAGTGTTGTCAATCTTAATGTTAATTTGTGCATCTCCTGCTCTGCTACCAAACATAATATAGTAAGTTTTGTCAGTGTTAAGCGTACTTACGTGTGCCGAGAAAGTTCTTTGTACACTCTCCAGATCTGCAATGTCGCCAGCCATGAAGGGGGCTTAGTGTACAGCAGTATTCCAGCCTAGAGAGCACAAGCGATTTGAAGAGAATCATCATGGGCTTGGCGTCCCTAGTTTTGAAGGTTCTCATTATCCATCCTATCATTTTCCTAGCAGATGAGGTAGATACATTGTTGTGGTCTTTGAAGGCGAGATCCCATGACATTATCACTCCCAGGTCCTTCACATTACTTTTCCGCTCTATTGTATGGTAGAATTTGTGGTATACCCTGACACATTTTTAATGTCTTCAAGTTTTCCATATCTGAGTAGTTGAAATTTCTCGTCGTTGAACTTCATATTGTTTTGAGAGGCCCATTCGAAGATTTGATTGATGTCCGCTTGGAGTCTCACAGTGTCTTCGATGGCGGTCACTGCCATGGTCACTGCCATGTCATCTGCAAAGGAAGACATGGAGCTATGGTTTACATCTCTGTATATGTCAGAAATGAGGATAAGGAATAGAATGGGAGCGAGTACTGTGCCTTGCGGAACAGACCTTTTTTCCATGGCTGCCTGGGACTTTACTCTGTTTACTATTACTGTTTACTGGGACAGGCAGAAGCAACCTGCTCTAAATCCGTGCTGCGCTGGGTTGTGTAATTGATGGGTATCTTGGTGGTTGGTTATCTTGCTTCTTAGAACCCTCTCAAAGATTTTTATGATATGGGATGTTAGTGCTGTCAGTCTGTAGTTCTTTGCAATTGCTTTACTGCCACCTTTGTGGAGCGGGGATATGTCTGTTGTTATTAGTGTGTGTGGGATGACCCCTGTGTCCGTGCTCCCTCTCCATAAAATGCTGAAGGCACGCGATAGGGACTTCTTGCAGTTCTTGATGAACACGGAGTTCCACGAGTCTGGGCCTGGGGCAAAGTGCATGGGCATGTCATTAATTGCCTCTTCAAAATCTTGTTGAGTTATAATAATATCCGAGAGTTTTGGGATGACCAAATTTTGGGTTTCGTTCATAAAGGATTCATTTGGATTGTCGACCCTTAGTCTGGGCAGTGGATCGCTGAACACTAAGTCATATTGGGACTTTAGTATCTCACTCATTTCTTGGCTATCATCTGTGTACGTCCCATCCCGCCTACGCAGGGGCCCAATACTGGATATTGTTTTTCCCTTAGATTTGGCATAAGAGAAGAAGTATTTTTTTTTTTCAATTTCCTTATTTCTTCTAGTTCTTCCTGTGATACTTGTCTCCTATAAGATTCCTTCAGCTTAAGTTCGATATTTGCAGTTTCATTGACTAGTGCTTCCCTTCGTATTTCAGATATATTGACCCCACTCAGCAGCTCTGTGACTCTTCGCCTTCGTTTACATCTTCTCTTTCATTTTCTTAATGGAATGTGTCTTGAGCAGCTCTCAAGAACCACAGAATTCATTTTTTTTCAAGGCAGATGTTTGGGTCCATGTTGTTTAGGATATCTTCCCAGCTTGTTTCATTTAGGACATGGTTTACTTGATCCCATTGTATGTTTTTGTTATTGAAATTGAATTTCGTGAAGAGACCTTCATGACTGCTCACATTTTGCTGGTCCAGAGCCCTCTGCATACATGTCTGTAGCTCTATTATGTTGTGATCTGAGTGAATTGTCTTTCATACATTTATATTACGTATCAGATCATCATTGTTTGTGAAGATGAGGTCCGGCGTATTTTCTAGTCTTGTAGGTTCTACTATTTGCTGGTTTAAGGTGAATTTGTTGCAGAGATTTAGTAGTTCGTGTGTGTGAATTTTCATCTGAGTTGCCTCCCGGGGTGATCTCTGCTAAAACATTGTTTGCTATACTCCTCCATTTTAGGTGTTTCAAGTTGAAATCTCCTAGTAGTAAGATGTTTGGGGCAGGAGTTGGGAGATTTTCCAGACAGTGGTCAATTTTTTCAAGCTGCTCCTGGAATTGCTGGGAAGTTGCATTTGGAGGCTTATGTACTACCACAATGACAAGGTTTTGGTTTTCGATCTTTACCATCAAAACTTCAACTATATTATTTGAGGTGTTTAGTAGTTTTGTGCAAATGAGTGACTCGTGACATACAGGCCATCCCCCCATTGTTGCCTGTTCAGTCTGTCGCATCGGAATAGGTTATAACCTGGGATCCATATTTTGTTGTCATAATGATCCTTTATGTGGGTCTCTGTGAATGCTGCAAACATTGCATTTGACTCTGTGAGCAGTCCCTTGATGTAAGGAATTTTGTTGTTTTTTTGACGGCTTTAGACCCTGTTTGTTTGCAAAGACAAATGTCATATTGGTGGAATTTAGGGGGGTTTTATTTTTGCTGACTCTAATATCTGTTGTTCTGAGATAGAGGCCAATGTCTGTGCCTCTGCTCCAGAAGTGTTTTCAGGTGGTGTAGGATTATTGTCATTTCTTGCCAGTCTTTTTTCCCTTCTGGCCCTAAAAACCTCTGTCCCTGGAGAAGTTGTGGCTCCTCTCTTTTGTTTCCCATAGTCTGGCTAGTCTGTGTTTTCTAGTCCCCTTTAGATGATGTGCCTGGCAGTATGCATTATAACATTTTCTTTCATGGATTGATGAGTGACACATTTCTGGGCGAAATAAGTTGCAAGAAGGGAAGTTGCACTCTCCTGCTGTCATGTGGGTGTGGCATTTTTTGGGATCGTCAAAGGCGCATGTCCCACCTGTTTTACCAGATATACCGTGCCTGCAGATACCCAAGGCATATTATTTACATAGATTGTACTTCTGTTTGCTAGGATTTATTGTAATTGCGTTCACTGCTGGTGCATTTATTTTTCCTGTTTCCTCAATATCTTTTACCCCTGTATGGACATCAGTGCTTCCACCTGGTTTTTGCTGGTAGTGTGTCGACACTATTCCCTGAGGCCTCATCCCATTTTGATCCATCTCCAGCAGTATCTCTATTTTGAACCTCTGTGGACTGAATAACGTTGTCTTCAGTATCCTCCAGGACAACACTAGTACCCTCACGAGCTCTATCTTCTAAGACATCACTAGGACCCTCTGGAGCACTTTCCTCCAGGACAACACTAGCACCCTCAGCACTGTCCTCCAGGACAGCACTAGCACCCTCAGGAGCACTGTCCAAGACAGCCCCGTCCCTACCACCCATTTTTTTTTTCCCAGCTGTCATACCATGCTGACATGTCTTTCAAGAAAGATGTTTTATTGGTGTTCTTGTCTTTTAAATATAGATATCATTTCCTTATACAGTTGTATCTCTTTTGGGGAGACCCAAAAACATCTCTCTGAGTTTATGTCAAGTGTGTTCACTAGTTTAAAATCCCTGCATAAACTATGGGACCATTGACCACACAGATGGCAAGCAATCCAGGCCTGTCTTCGTCCTTTACCCTTTCTGCAGACTACATAGATCTTCATGGTAGTGTTCATCTTTGCAGTACTAGACAACTCTCCTAGCTAGCTAGTCTATAATTCCGACTCGGCTAGTATTTTTGCTGCCGAGTTGTATGCCATCCTCATAGCGCTTCTTCGTATTACATATGTCTCTTTCAACGTTTGTGATCATTTCAGATTCCCTTAGTGCTTTACAAGACATTAAACAATTTGATTCCCCTCATTCATTAGTCCTTCCTATCCAACTATGGTTGCACCATGTGGCTAGCAAAAACACAGACGTTTTCTGTTGGGTCCCTGGAAACGTTGATGTGTAGAGCAATGAGCAAGCTCAGATGCTGCTGCGTGGTTAGCGGTGCATGATCTTCTGGTTTCCTATAGAGTCATCTCGGCCCGTCTTGCAGCCATTGGCAACAACGGTGGTCGGGCATGCAACATAACAAATTGCACTCTATTAAACCGCTTTTAGGTTTGTGACCACCTTACCACCGTTGCCGTTCTCGGGAGACTGCGCTCTCCTGGCTCTGCATTGGCCATACATGCCTTACCTATGGGTATCTCATGGAACGGCGCCCTATTCCTCTATGTGAGGTTTGTCGGGTCCCTATTTCAGTTCTTCGCTTTCTTGTCAATTGCACGATTTATCAGCGAGCTCGCAGGATTACCTCCAACGACGCCGCCACCCTACCACTCTAAAAAAAAAAAAAAACAATACCACGGGCGGAGATAGAACCTGCGATCAGAGAGTCTCAGAACTCCAGACCGTCGTGTTAGCCACTGGACCAGTTAGCCACTATAAGATTCGTCCAACTAGGTATATTTCTACACCATAGGAAGGTTAGCATAGGCACCACTGTGACCACAAATGCAAGTTTTTACAGACTCCCCGATCGCAGGTTCTATCCCCGCCCGTGGTATGGTTTGTTTGCAATCGTGTCATTACGATTTCGTGAGTCATACCACTCTTACTTTATCCTCTCTTTTTGCAGATGGCCCTGTCTTTGACTTACAATCACTTTTTGACTTTTTGTCAGCAACTGCTTTACTGTGCGAACTTTGACACACAGCCCTTAGCGTCCCTTCCCCTCCTTTTCTCCCCTCACCTCTGATCCGCTCCCACCTAGCTGATTATAGCCTCAGCACTCTTTTCTGCCCCGCAGCGCTATATGACCCTTGTCGGTTTAGCGCTTTCTTTGATTTTAATAATAATAATAATGGAGCACAGATCCAATTCCCTAGATCAAGAGCCCCTCACCAGCATCAAGGAACCTCCCTAGAGGGGAATCGCTCTGGAGCGTTTTAAATGTCATATGTGTTTCGTATAGGTTTGGTAATCGACATTTAAAGCACTCCAGAGTGATTATTATTATTATTATTATTAATTATTATTATTATTATTATTATTATTATTATTATTATTATTATTATTATTATTATTATTATTATTACCTTTTCACTGAGTTTAGTCATTTATTAAGCTGCCACGATACACTGAAAATGTAAACACAGACGAACACACCACCTAACCCTTTTACTAAGAGTAAATAACAGAAAAGACACAATACCGTGACTGGAACGATATACAAATAACCCGCACACAGAAGAGAGGAGCTTACGACGACGTTACGGTCCGACCTGGACCATTTACAAAGTCACACTTTGTAAATGGTCCAAGTCGGACCGAAACGTCGTCGTAAGCTCCTCTCTTCTATGTGCGGGTTGTTTGTGTAACCCTTTTACTGTGAACTTCTTTTGTACTTCCATTTTCCTCTTGTTTTTCCTCCTCCAAGAGAAAAAACAACAGAAAATTTATACAAATATGTAGTCTTGGAGACTGTGAAAGCTATTGTACTGAGTGGATGTAGGAAGGAAATTGAGATGCTTGACGCTGAGACTGTGCTGCCCGTTCATGACCCAAGTTCTCGTACAGAATAAAATAACGACTCGTCAGAAACATCCTGAGGAGAAGGCAGAAGCAAAGTTCTTTGGACAGATTTTTAGTAAAAGTCAAACCTGGTGAGCTTCAGCCAGGTACAAATAGGAAAAAAGAGTCAGAAAAGAGAAGGTTACTCTCCTTCAATGAGTGCCTTACCAAAACAAGACAAAACCTTCTTTATCGGCTAAGAATATTACGCTATGCCCAAAAAATCCACCAGTGCTTTGTGAGGGATGGAAAAATCGCAGTTAGGAAACAGCCCACTGGGAAGAGATACTTCATCTCTACAGAACATGACCTTAAAACATTCCTAAGTGAGGCTGGACTAACAGAATCAGAGTAAAGTGCAGATAATACCCACAGTCCACAGTTAGTGTTATATTGTCATAAATTTGTGCCCCCCTAAAATTCTAATACCCCAACTACTTTTGATTGTCATTGTTGTATTCAACGACCATTCTACCTCATAGTCTTAATTTGTTTAATATCTACAGAATCTATCTCCTTTTTTTACAACTTACCGCATCACTGTTCCATCTTATTTTATTATAAACTAGCCATAACTTGTCCTCAATAATTCTACCTCACTTTAAGAAATACTCAATTGCCCAATTTTATTCTAAAATCCCTATTATTGCCCAATTTTGATTTAAACTATATTGATCAAACTTATTGTAAACTTCTTTTATTGACCATTTTTATTCTATACTTTTTTAAACTAGTATTTTCAACTACAACTTTTATATCATCCTGTCTACCATCTTACTAGCATATTATAACCAAGTCATTGCCATTTTTATTTTTATCATTTTTTTTTATTATTATTTTGCTACCTTAATTTGTGTATTTTATCCTGTCAATTTAAATCTAATTATACTCTAATTCTTGTAAACAACTTATATAAGACCTTAGTGCAATTACAATTGAGAGTCTTGTGCCTCTTTTATATTATTAGATTAAACTCAGTTGTACTATAGGTCATTCTAGCTCAATACATAGTCAATACCAAATTCATTATATTAGACCATAGTGCAATTACTAGTGAGAGACTGGTGCTATTTTTAATTTGTATTTTTATAATATTAGATTAAACCTAGTTGTACTATAGCTCATTCTAGCTCAAAACATAGACTCCACAAAAGTCATTATATTAGACCTTAGTGCAATTCAAATGAGAGTCTTGCTCTATTTTTAATTTGTATTTTTATATTACTAGTTTATACCTAGTTGTACTTTAGTTCATTCCAGCACAACACATAGACAACATCAACTTCATTATGTGTAAGATAAGATAAGATAAGATTTCGTTCGGATTTTTAACCCCGGAGGGTTAGCCACCCAGGATAACCCAAGAAAGTCAGTGCGTCATCGAGGACTGTCTAACTTATTTCCATTGGGGTCCTTAATCTTGTCCCCCAGGATGCGACCCACACCAGTCGACTAACACCCAGGTACCTATTTGCTGCTAGGTGAACAGGACAATAGGTGTAAGGAAACGTGTCGAAATGTTTCCACCCGCCGGGAATCGAACCCGGGCCCTCCGTGTGTGAAGCGGGAGCTTTAGCCACCAGGCCACCAGACTGTACTCTATATGACTAAAATACTCTAGCTATATACTTGTCCAAACTACCCACCACTACAGATATCAGTACTAGAACTCAACACACAACTCAGGATATAAATAACCATAATTTAAATCTAGAAGATGATTGATCACGTTGACCCTGATCTAAACCTCCATAATCTGACACCCAATCAAAACCTATTGGAAAGTAACTGCCTTTATTACACAGCATCACAAGCCAGCACTATCCTAAACAATGCTAAAAGTCTATCAGTACTTAACTACAACATCAGGTCCTTAAGCAAACACTATGATGACCTCCTGGCACTCCTTGAATCACTAAAGACACCCTTCTCCTGCATTATTCTTACTGAGACCTGGCTTAAGCAGGACACAATAGATATCTATCCTCTACCAGGATACACAGCAATTCACAACTGCAGACCAAACCAAGTTGGGGGTGGTATTGCAATCTATTACTCTAACCAATTAACTTGTATTAGCACCACTTGCTTTAGTGATGAATATGGGGAATACATTTTTGCTAATTTTACTGTAAAAAACCTTAAGACGCCTATAACAATCGGTGCGATTTACCGGATACCTCACACAAACATCCCAAATTTCAGTGAGAAATTAAAGTAACTAATAACAAACAGAGAAATAAATAAGCACCACCTTCTCTTAGCTGGAGACTTCAACATCAACCTTGGCCTACTAGATGATCAGCCTGTAACTGATTTCATCAACAATATGAACAACACACTTCTCATACCAACAATAACTAAACCAACCAGGCTCACTGAGACAAGTGCAGCCATAATAGACCACATATGGACCAATATACTAGCCCCCCTTAAATCAGGGATAATCACAGATAGCACCACAGACCACTAACCTACCTTTCTCCTGTGTGATGAATGGTTTGAAAAACCGACATGTTGAAGATTGAGACACTTATGCAGCATATTCAGGAAACGTTTCGCCACACAGTGGTTTCATCAGTCCAATACAAAGAGGAAGGCGTAAGGAGAGGAGGAGAATGAGGTAATCAGTCATATGCTGCATAAGTGTCTCAATCTTCAACATGTCGGTTTTTCAAACCATTCATCACAACTGTCAGACACTGCAACATCATGGGATCTTGTTACAAAGAATTCTTCAACACTTGTTCAACCTTTGGACGAAGACCTACTTCGACTAGTGGATGGTACCACTATGACCCCGCCTCCACCTGCTTCACGTCACCTCACTACAGTGTATGAGCCACGTCTACGGCCCTATGCTGTACATTCTACAAGATTGATGGACTGAACACATCGACTCCAGGTTGAGGGACTGATTACCTCATTCTCCTCCTCTCCTTACGCCTTCCTCTTTGTATTGGACTGATGAAGCCACTGTGTGGCGAAACGTTTCCTGAATAAAGATTCCCATATGCTGCATAAGTGTCTCAATCTTCAACATGTCGGTTTTTCAAACCATTCATCACAACTGTCAGACACTGCAACATCATGGGATCTTGTTACAAAGAATTCTTCAACACTTGTTCAACCTTTGGACGAAGACCTACTTCGACTAGTGGATGGTACCACTATGACCCCGCCTCCACCTGCTTCACGTCACCTCACTACAGTATATAAGCCACGTCTACGGCCCTATGCTGTACATTCTACAAGATTGATGGACTGAACACATCGACTCCAGGTTGAGGGACTGATTACCTCATTCTCCTCCTCTCCTTACGCCTTCCTCTTTGTATTGGACTGATGAAGCCACTGTGTGGCGAAACGTTTCCTGAATAAAGATTCCCATATGCTGCATAAGTGTCTCAATCTTCTACCTTTCTCCTGACAAACATTAGTAAACCACCACTTGAATGCAACAAAGTCTCATTTAGACTCCATAATGAGGCCTCGATAAGGAAGTTCACAGCGGACCTAGAGACTGTTGACTGGCCTACAGAATTCTCCAAGGCCAATGGTATTGACGACTGGACAGACATTTTTCTTAACAAATTACTTAGACTATACAACAAACATTGTCCAATAAAAACGAAACAGTGTGGGGTGTGTTAGGTACCGGTGGTGTGTGTTAGCTACCGGTGGTGTGTGTTAGCTACCGGTGGTGTGTGTTAGCTACCTTTGGTGTGCGTTAGCTACCGGTGGGGTGTGTTAGCTACCGGTGGTGTGTGTTAGCTACCAGTTGTGTGTGTTAGCTACCGGTGGTGTGTGTTAGGGAGCAGTGGTGTGTGTTAGCTACCGGTGGTGTGTGTTAGGGAGCAGTGGTGTGTGTTAGCTACCGGTGGGGTGTGTTAGCTACCGCTGGGGTGTGTTAGCTACCGCTGGGGTGAGTTAGCTACCCGTAGGGTGTGTTAGGTACCAGTGAGGTGTGTTAGCTATCGGTGGGGTGTGTTGGCTAACGGTGGGGTGTATTAGCTACCGGTGGGGTGTGTTAGCTACCGGTGGGGAGTGTTAGGTACTGGTGGGGTGTGTTAGGTACCGGTGGTGTGTGTTAGCTACCGGTGGATTGAGTTAGCTACCGGTGGGGTGTGTTAGCTACCGGTGGGGTGTCTTAGCTACCAGTGGGGTGTGTTAGCTACCAGTGGGGTGTGTTAGCTACCGGTGGGGTGTGTTAGCTACCAGTGGGGTGTGTTAGCTACCGGTGGGGTGTGTTAGCTACTGGTGGGGTGTGTTAGCTACTGGTGGGGTGTGTTAGCTACCAGTGGGGTGTGTGTAGTGATACTGGTCCTGTGGGGAGCAGCAGCAGGATAATACTGCACCACCTCTAGGGGCCCTTAACAACAACAACAGTTTGGTGTGTGTCATGGGCACCAACACATGGTGTGTGATTCTCTCCTACTTTATCCATTTATCAGCGATGCAGATTACATGGTGAGTTTAAATATGTGGCCTGTAGTTATAACTTTTCTCTTGACATATGCAAGACATCACCATCCCTGTAGAAGCCATTATTAGATGTACTAGTCATTATATTTTGTTGTTGCAGAAGTACTATGAAGATTCTATGTTCAATAAAGCCTAGAGATAAGGCCTGTGTTTCTATCACAACAATTTATTGAACATAGAATCCTGGGCTACCTGGTGGTGATCCTGCGCTAGACTACATCACAACATGGAGCGTTTACTGAAACCTGAGAGGCTAGACTGTGACCCCAGCTTATCAACGGCTGCTCAGGAATGGAAGCACTGGTTTAAGACTTTCGAAAACTTCTTGGGAGCCCTTCCTAAAGAAGATCTAGATAAACTAAGTCTGCTCATCAATTTTGTGTCACCTAAGATATATGAGGCTATTTCTGAGTGTAATACCTACGAAGATGCTATCAAAACCCTCAAGTCTCAGTATATTAAACCTACAAATGAAATCTTTGCACGCTATCGCCTTGCAACTCGCCGCCAGCAGATTGATGAGTCCTTAGAGGAATACTTTCAAGCACTGAAAATTTTAGGTAAGGACTGTCACTTCCAAGCAGTGACAGCTGCTCAGTATTGTGAAGAGTCCATCAGGGATGCTTTGATCAGTGGCCTGCAATCACCAATAATAAGGCAGCGTTTATTGGAGAATAAAACTCTCGACTTAGCCGCTGCCTTTGACCAGGCAAGAGCTCTAGATTCAGCCCAGAAGAATTCTGAAGTATACAGTACCACTCAGCCTTCTCGAGTGGTAAGTGCTGCAATTCCTGACCAAGACTCTTGCAATGAAGTTACTGTGGAACCTGTCTCAGTGACAGCAGCAGCAGGTACGGTGTTTCTTTTGTGGTTTTTCAAGACATCCACGTCCAAAGTGTCCTGCTCGTGAAGCAATGTGCCATAAATGCCACAAGAAAGGTCACTTTGCTAAAGTATGTCGTGCTAATGCATCAACAAGAGCTAGTGCCTCCACACATTCCAGTGATCATGCGACTCTAGCAACAGTGACTTCTGCGGCTACTCCAAATTCACTGTCAAAGGCAGTTGTGAAAGTATTCATCAAAGGAACAGAAGTAGATGGTCTTATTGATAGTGGCAGCTCAGAGAGTTTCATCAACCTTGACTTAGTTAAACGGCTCTCCTTGACTCTACATCACTCATCAGGTACCGTTTCCATGGCATCAACATCTCTCTCTATTCAGACCTTAGGGTTTTGTAAGGTAAATCTCAGAGTTAATGGAAAGGATTATCAAGATGTACATTTAGCTATTCTGCCACAACTGTGCTCTGATGTTATCCTTGGTCAGGACTTTCAGAAGCTGCATGGTAGTGTCACCTTAACATATGGAGGTGAACTGCCTCCTCTTGTTGTCTGTGGACTTAGCACTTTAAGGGTAGACCCACCAAAGCTGTTTGCAAATCTTACCGCGGATTGCCATCCTATATCAGCTAAGTCACGCCGCTATTCTTATGAGGATCGGATGTTCATTGAGAAAGAAACTCAGAGGCTGCTGAAGGAGGGTATTATAGAACCGAGTGATTCCCCTTGGCGTGCACAGGTTGTTGTTGTTAAAGATGGTTATAGGAAACGGAGACTGGCTATCGATTACTCTGAGACAATCAACAAATTTACACTTCTTGATGGGTACCCTCTACCTCGAATTGACGATACAGTGAACAAAATTGCTCAGTACTACGTGTTTAGCACAATTGATCTGCAGAGTGCCTATCATCAAGTCCCTATAAGGAATGAAGATAAACCATTCACAGCGTTTCAGGCTAGTGATGGCCTGTATCAGTTTACCAGAGTCCCTTTTGGAGTCACCAATGGGGTAGCCTGCTTCCAACGAATTATGGATTCACTCATTCAGGAAGAGCAACTCATGGGAACCTACGCGTATTTAGATAATGTTACCATTTGTGGCAAGACCCAGGAGGAACATGATGCAAACCTTGATAAGTTTTTGGAAGCCGCCAAGAAGAAAAATATCAGTTACAATGAGGAAAAGTGCACTTTTTCAACTAAAAGGCTTAGCATCCTTGGTTATGTAGTGGAAGGAGGTTCAATATTCCCAGACCCTGAACGACTACGACCTCTACGGGAACTTCCAATGCCTCAAGACAAAAAGTCACTCCGAAGAACTCTTGGTCTCTTTGCTTATTACTCACAATGGATCTACAACTATTCAAGTAAAGTCCGCCCATTGAGTGCTACCACATTTCCTGTGACAAAGGAAGCAGAAGCCGCTTTCCATACTCTCAAACAGGACATTGAAAACTCAGTAGTTCAAGCCATTGATGAGTCCCTACCATTCGAAGTGGAAACGGATGCATCTGACATTGCCATTGCTGCAGTCTTATCTCAGGCAGGACGACCAGTAGCCTTCTTTTCGAGAACTTTTCAAGGATCAGAGAAATGTTATGCTGCTGTAGAAAAGGAAGCCCAGGCCATCATAGAAGCAGTTCGCCACTGGAGGCATTATTTAACTGGTAGACATTTCACCATAAGGACTGACCAACGGTCCGTGATGTATATGTTCGACAAGAGGCACAAAAGTAGGATAAAAAATGACAAGATATTACGCTGGAGGATGGAACTATCGTGTTATGACTTTGATATTCTGTACCGACCGGGTCAAGAGAACATCTCACCTGATGCATTCTCTAGGTCCCACTGTGGAGCAGCATGTCATGACTTGCAATCACTCTCAGCTCTCCACAAGGCTTTGTGTCACCCAGGAGTTACACGCCTGTACCATTTTGTCAAATCAAAGAACATGCCCTACTCAGTGGAAGATGTGCGACAAGTGATCAGAGCATGCAGAGTATGTGCAGAGTGCAAGCCAAACTTTCATCAGCCAGAGAAGACTCATCTCATAAAATCCACCCAGCCTTTCGAAAGATTGAATATAGATTTCAAAGGACCTCTACCAAGCACAAATCAGAATAGGTATTTCCTTAACATAGTAGATGAATATTCAAGGTTTCCCTTTGTATTCCCCTGTGCAAATATGGCTGCTTCAACTGTTATTAGTTGTCTTTCACAGTTGTTCTCTATTTTTGGTATGCCAGCTTATATCCATTCAGACAGGGGATCCTCGTTCATGAGTAACGAACTTCAGGAGTTTTTGGCTAGCAAAGGTATTGCCTGCAGCAGAACAACAAGCTACAACCCTCAAGGCAATGGTCAAGTGGAGCGGTTCAATGGTACTATATGGAAGGCAGTTACAATGACATTAAAGTCGCGCAATCTACCTGTTCAACACTGGCAAACTGTCCTACCTGATGCTCTTCACTCTATTAGATCACTGCTGTGCACAGCTACTAATGCAACCCCTCATGAAAGACTCCTCAACTATTCACGTCGTTCCTCTACGGGAGCCTCCGTGCCCACTTGGTTATGTCATCCTGGACCCGTTCTCCTGAAGAGTCACCGTAGGATGAACAAGACGGATCCTTTAGTGGAAGAGGTAGAGCTCCTGCAAGCTAATCCACATTACGCCCACATTCGCTACCAAAATGGTGAAGAGACTACAGTATCTACAAGACATTTAGCCCCAGTTGAAATCCCTATTAGTGTGGAATCTCAAGATACACCAATAGATGTGAAAGATGCTTCGTTTTCTCCTGGAAAGCCCCTTGAGACTACCCCTATGGAAATAGAGGATTCTGCTCCAGCAGTTAATCAAACCCCGCTGGAAAATATCGAACCTGGTGAAGAGGCTCAAGGGCTACGAAGGTCGGGACGTGTACGTCGCCCACCTAACAGTTTGGGAGATTACTGTCTCTGATATTTTAGAAGGGGGAGATTGTAGTGATACTGGTCCTGTGGGGAGCAGCAGCAGGATAATACTGCACCACCTCTAGGGGCCCTTAACAACAACAACAGTTTGGTGTGTGTCATGGGCACCAACACATGGTGTGTGATTCTCTCCTACTTTATCCATTTATCAGCGATGCAGATTACATGGTGAGTTTAAATATGTGGCCTGTAGTTATAACTTTTCTCTTGACATATGCAAGACATCACCATCCCTGTAGAAGCCATTATTAGATGTACTAGTCATTATATTTTGTTGTTGCAGAAGTACTATGAAGATTCTATGTTCAATAAAGCCTAGAGATAAGGCCTGTGTTTCTATCACAACAGGGTCAGAGAATGGTACGTGTCTTAGAAGGTACCTGTCAGCGGTTCCAAGGTTATTTGTAAGTAGGGTTAGGAGCAGGATCATGCAAGGAGTAGAAAAGGTTGTGTTGGTTTGTGGGTCTGCGAATGTCTTCGTCAAGGAGAGAGGTCCAGTAGTCATGTCGTGTCTCAAGTTTGTCTATCTGTCTGTCACTGAGCCTCTTCCAGTACAGATTCAGCGCAGGGACGTCTAACTGGGCATGGAGAGACTCGCTTGTGGCGAAGTCCTCCCATCTGACATCAAGCACCCAGCGCAGCGCCTTGTTCTGGACACGCTGCAGTTTAAGTAAGTTTGTTTTTGCTGCTAGAGGAGAGTAAGTTATCAGAGGACGTATTAGGGATTTGTAGAGGTGTAGTTTGGTGCGTTGAGAGGCATGTTTCAGCTTGTAGAGGCCCGCAAGGGCCTTACTAGCTATTGCATGCCTTGAGTGAATGTGTCCGTGTAAACGAAGAAGGTAGTCAAGATTAACGCCAAGGACAGTGACAGATTGTGTGATAGGGAAGTAAGTGCGGGTGTCAGCTGTTCTGAGTTCGACAGGTAATGGAGGATCACGTTTCCTGTAGTTAAAATACGTAATGCTGGATTTTGCTGCATTGGTTTTGATCCTCCATTTTTGTTCCCAGATGGCTATCCTGTCAACCTCATTTTGTGTTTTGTGTGTGAGTGTATCTATATTGGCATGAGTGATAAGTTGTGTAATGTCGTCTGCATAGGCTAGTGTGATGGAGTTGTGGTATACAGGTGTTGGAATGTCGTTAGTGTATAAAATGTAGAGGGTAGGGGAAAGGACAGATCCCTGGGGTACTCCAGCATTTAGTGTGAAGTAGTCAGAGTAACAGCCTTGGAATTTGATTCTCATGGTACGGCCGTCTAGGAAGTTGCAGAGGAGTTTACGAGTATTGAGAGGCAGGTTGAAGTTAGTGCAGAGTTTGTACTTGAGCCCCTCGTGCCACACAGTGTCAAAAGCTTTTTCAACGTCTTTTGCAACCAGGGCTGTCCTGTTTCTTTGTTTTGTGTTTATGTGGATATAGTTGAGAATGATGTTAATGGCATCCTGTGTGGATCTGTGTATTCTGAAGCCAAACTGGACATCTGAAAGTAGAGAATTATGTTCCAGGTATCTACGAAGGCGATGATTAATGAGTTTTTCAAAGAGTTTTCCTAAAGTTTCGAGGAGGCTGATAGGGCGATAGTTTCTAGGGTCAGAGTGGTCTTTATTGGGTTTAGGAAGGAGGATAGCAGTAGCAGCTTTGAAGAGGGAAGGGAAGTATCCAGAGGCAAGGGAGGCATTGAGGAGGTTTGTGTAGGCAGTAATGATAGAGTCAGGAAGGTGTTTCAGGATAATATGGTTTAGGCCAGAGGCACCAGGAGCCTTTGGAGGAAGGTGTCTGAGGAAAGTTTTAATGTCTGTGTTGGTGAAAGGAGTGTCGAGTTCTTGGGAGGAGGTAAGAGTGTCTAGATGTATGTGGCTGTCTGGTGTTGTTTCTTGTGTGTGTGCAGTGTTCCAGTGTTCTATGTTCTGAATGTGTTGAATAGCGTTAGGGCGAGGTGGGTGAGGGTGGAAGATGTTCTCCCAGATGTGTTTGAAGATGTTGGTAGCAGCCTGTATTATGAGAACAGATTATCCAACTTACGAGGTGATATAAAAAAGACCTGGAAGACCCTATCAGAAATTCTGGGAACAAAAAAGATATCACGACATAGCGAAATAAAATTAGCAAAATCAGATGAACCCCAACTCCCACCAACAGAAACAGCAAACAGACTCAATGATTTCTTCTCCACTATAGGTCAAAACCTTGCCAATAAAATCCCAAGCTCAGATACCCCACCAAATGACTACCTCACTGGCAACTACCCGAACACACTGTTCCTAGCTCCGACTAACCCATACGAAGTCTCCCTTATTATCAACGCACTGAAAAACAAGGCAGGAGATTTAAATACCTTACCACCCTTTATATACAAAAAAGCGTCACAAGTACTATCACCAATCATTGCAACACTCTTTAACAAATCCATTGAATCCTCCACCTTCCCTACAGTACTCAAAATAGCAAGGGTCACCCCGATCCACAAAGGAGGAGACCAAACAGAGTTGAATAACTATAGGCCAATATCCAACTTACACCCTCTCTCAAAAATCTTCGAAAAATTAATTCATAAACGAATCTACTCCTACCTTATCTCCCAAAACATACTCAACCCCTGCCAATTTGGATTCAGGCCTAATAAAAATACTAATGATGCTATTATACACATGCTAGAACATATATACACTGCAATAGAGAAAAAAGAAGTCCCACTGGGGATCTTCATTGACTTATGTAAAGCTTTTGATACAGTTAACCATGACTTGCTCCACGTAAAATTGTCACACCTCAAGTCTTACCTCAGCAACAGAAGCCAATATGTGTACGCAAATGGGGCAAGCTCTTCCGCACAACCAATTACAGTTGGTGTCCCACAGGGAAGTGTCCTTGGCCCTCTTCTCTTTCTCCTATACATAAATGACCTACCAAATGCTTCGCAATTACTCAAACCCACACTTTTTGCAGATGACACTACATACGTCTTCTTTCACCCAAGCCCAGTCACGCTAGCCAATACTGTAAACACCGAATTACAGAAAATATCTACCTGGATGAGGACTAACAAACTTACACTAAACATTGACAAAACCTACTTCATTCAGTTTGGTAACAGAGCTACAGATGTACCTCTTAACATAACGATAAACGGATCACCTATCACAAAGCTAACAGAGGGAAAATTCTTAGGAATCCACCTCGATAATAGACTCAAATTTCATACACATATACAACAAATTTCTAAGAAAATTCCCAAGACTGTAGGCATACTATCGAAGATACGGTACTATGTTCCACAGTCAGCCCTCCTGGCCCTTTATCACTCTCTTATTTACCCCTATCTCACCTATGGAATTTGTGCATGGGGCTCAACAACAATTAACCATCTCAGACCACTAATTACCCAACAAAAGGCTGCAGTTAGAATGATAACAAATTCTCACTACAGGCAACACACTCCACCAATATTCAAAACACTCAACCTACTCACCATACAAAACATCCATACATATTATTGCACCTATTACATACATGGAACACTTAACTCTGATATTAACCCTCCCCTCAAACATCTCCTTGCCAACCTCAACAGAACACATGACCATAACACAAGGCACAGATCACTCTTTGATGTTCCTCGTGTCCATCTCACGCTATGCAAAAACTCAATGCACATAAAAGGCCCTAAAATCTGGAATTCATTACCTGTAAATATAAAAGAAACACTACCTGTTTATAAATTCAAGTCTCTTCTCAAAGTTCACTTACTCACTCAAAACCAAATAAATACTGAATAACTGAACCTTATAAATTGTATATCCAAAATGTTACTCACAATTATATCACATAAATGTTAAACCTAGGACCCAATCTAACTTTGTTATTTTTTTAAATACACTACCTAACAGAATACTCCATTCTACTGAATGAACAGCAATGCATGCAACCATATGACCTGTCTTTGTAATACTCATTTGTGCTTTATAGATATCTGTTTACAATAATGTCTTATCACTGATTTCATCATTGCTTAGTTAATCTTAGTTAATTTTAAGCCAGCCCGTAATGCTATGCATATAAGTAAGTGGCTTTGGCATGCTGCTCTTACCTGTATTTTTTTTGTACCTCTGTATGTATGCTAAAATTTCTAAATAAATAAATAAATAAACAAATACCAGAAACAGCACTGGTCCTAGGACTGACCCCTGTGGGACCCCGCTGGTCACATGTGTGTGTGTGTGTGTGTGTGTGTGTGTGTGTGTGTGTGTGTGTGTTTAAACAGTTGTAACTTATCAAGGGATTCAAGAGCCTTTATGTGGCGATCACGTATTTACCACCTGCTGTTTTGTGTCAGTAGGACTGACGAGAAATTCAACATCATGGATTCAAGGCCTTTGCAAGCTCCTGAATTCTGCGACCTCTGCTATTTAAATCTAAAGTATTGTACAAAATAATGATAATAGAAGAATACTCCCATAGCTTAGACATAACTTATTTTGTTTAATACTTTTGATTTAAATTTTAATTAGAATTTTAAATGTTCTTTAAATAGTGCATTACGTTTATTATGTATTTTAGATTCTGAAGGTGGGTGATGATATATCCGAAACGTTAATAAAGAATTTGAATGTCCACTAAAATGGTATTTGCCACAGCCTTACAAGATGCAAAACAACCATAGGAAGAGTTGTATGACAGCTCTAGGCCTTTAATGTTGCAATCATCACATCTTCAGAAGCTTGCAATGTCGCAGAAATGAGTAGGAAGTCCAGGTAGATTTGTTCAAGGGAAAGACTCTACCTAGAATGAGACGGCATCAAGCAGACCAGTGTCAGGTGCCAGGAAATTGATAAATTAGACACATGTGCAACTCTTGGGTATCTTTATTGAGGGAACGTTTCGCCACACTGTGGCTTCATCAGTCCATACATAGGAGAAACTTGAAGAACAGGAGGAGAATGAGGTAATCAGTCCCTCAACCTTGAGTCGATGTGGTCAGTACATCAATCTTGAATAGAATACGGCATACGTGCGGAGAAGGAGCTTATAAACCGTAGGCAGGAGAGGTGCGGCAGTCGTAGGTGGTGTCACATTTGTTCAATGTGGAAGTAGGTCGTGCCCAAGGGTTAGGCAAGCGAAGAATTCCCAAGTATTAAGATCCCAAGAAGTTGCAGTGTCTGACAGGATTGCAGAAGAATGGTTCAGAGAACCAACACGTTGATAAATTAGACACATGTGCAACTACCGAAGAGTTGCACATGTGTCTAATTTATCAACGTGTCGGTTCTCTGAACCATTCATCTGCAATGCCAGGAAATTGAAGGCAGGATATTAAAACAGTAGAAAGCATATAAAAGACCAGCAACCACAACATGAGTGACAAGTTAAATATTACCAACATGCCGTCAGGCTCCATGTCATTATAAAAGAGTTAAATTTTCTGATCTCAAAAATATCTGGCATTTATCAGTAAGAAAATTTCTTTCATTGCATAAAAATGAAAATGGGTCGGGGGAGGAAACAGCAAGAGGGAATCGATCCTATTTTCAGAGGTTGACTCACCTCACCCTTAAATAAATACTGGTTTATCCGTAAGAGTAAGCTGGAACAGCACAAACTGAGTGCTCCTTAACTCATCAGTGTAGAACTGCATTTACGAAAGTGCAATGAGTTCTGGTAGGAATCCAGCTTCAGACTGTGTATAATGCCTTCAGTTAGAAAGTTATTGAGTTGGATAAGGCAAAAGTATTATTATAATAAAAAGTTTATCTTGTTTTATAATTGCCAATTCAATAGTATTTCTTTCCAGCCAAGAGGAGCAAGGAACCACGACTCGGGCTTCTGACCAATTTACAGAGTTATTGCATGCCCTGAGTGGTTGAAAATTGCATTTGAAGTGTAAGTGTAAGATGGGCATAAATAAAGGATATATATATATATATATATATATATATATATATATATATATATATATATATATATATATATATATATATATATATATATATATATATATATATATATATATATATATATGTCGTGCCAAATAGGCAGAAATTGCGATCTTGGCTTAAATAGCAACGCTCATCTTGCCAAATAGGACAAGTGAAAATTTGTGTATGCAATAATTTCGTCAAAATCATTCTGAACCTGATGAAAAAAATATATTTCACTGGGTTTGTTTAGTATTAAATTACTGTAAACAAATCTAAAATATATTTAGTTGGGTTACGCTAAAATAAATTGTTCTTGTTATAATAAGGTTAGGTAAGTTTTCTAAGATTCTTTTGGTGCAAAATTAAAATTTTTTTACATTAACATTAATGAAAAAAATATATCTTTAAACGTATAAGAGAAAATATCAGAAAGGACTTAATTTTAAATGAGTTCTTGCTAATTGACCAGTTTTGCATATTCGGCACGACATATATATATATATATATATATATATATATATATATATATATATATATATATATATATATATATATATATATATATATATATATATATATATATATATATATATATAATTGGCAGACAGACAGAAACCTACCAGCCAAGTGGAATAGAATTCTTCCTGGTTGAAGATTGAGACACTTATGCAGCTTATGGGAATCTTTATTGAAGAAACGTTTCGTCACACAGTGGCTTCATCAGTCCAATATAAATCAGAAGGGTGTAAGTAGAGGAGGAGTTTGAGGTAATCAGTCCCTCAGACTGGAGTCGATATGTTCAGTCCATCAATCTTTTAGAATGTACAGTATAGGACCGTAGACGTGGCTTATATACTGTAGTCAGTATATAAGCCACGTCTTCTCCGTAAGCCATGCGTGTCATAAAAGTCGACTAAAATGCTGGGAGCAAGGGGCTAGTAACACCTTCTGTATATATTACTAAAGTTAAAAAGAGAAACTTTTTTTTTTCTTTTTTTGGGCCCCCCTGCCTCGGTGGGATACGGCCGGTTTGTTGAAAGAAGGTGTATATGTCATGCCGAATAGTTAAAACTTGCTATTTTGGCTTAAATAGCAATGCTCTTCTTGCCGAATACTGGCAGCGAAAATTTGTGTATGCAATAATTTCGCAAAAATCATTCTGAACCTAACGAAAAAAAATATATTTCATTGTGTTTGTTTATCATTAAATTATTGTAAACTTATCTAAAATATATTTAGTTAGATTAGGCTAAATTAAATTGCTCTTGTTATAATAAGGTTAGGTAAGTTTTCCAAGATTCTTTTGGTACAAAATTATTAATTTTTTCATTAACATAAATGAAAAATATATATCTTTAAAAGTAAAACAGAAATTTGTAGAAAGAACTTAATTTTAAATGAGTTCTTGCTATATATATATATATATATATATATATATATATATATATATATATATATATATATATATATATATATATATATATATATATTTATATATGTCGTGCCGAATATGTAAAACTGGTCAGTTAGCAAGAACTCATTTAAAATTAAGCCCTTTCTGAAATTTTCTCTTATACGTTTAAAGATATATTTTTTTCATTAATGTTAAAGTAAGAATTTATAATTTTGCACCAAAAGAATGTTAGAAAACTTACCTAACCTTATTATAACAAGAGCAATTTATTTTAGCCTAACCCAACTAAATATATTTTAGATTTGTTTACAATAATTTAATACTAAACAAACACAGTGAAATATATTTTTTCGTTAGGTTCAGAATGATTTTGGCGAAATTATTGCATACACAAATTTTCACTTGCCGTATATGGCAAGATCGCAAGTTCTGCCTATTCGGCACGACATATATGTGTGTGTGTGTGTGTGTGTGTGTGTGTGTGTGTGTGTGTGTGTGTGTGTGTGTGTGTGTGTGTGTTTGTGTGTGTACTCACCTATTTGTAATCACCTATTTGTGGTTGCAGGGGTCGAGTCATAGCTCCTGGTCCCGCCTCTTCACTGATTGCTACTAGGTCCTCTCTCTCCCTGCTCCATGAGCTTTATCATACCTCGCCTTAAAACTATGTATGGTTCCCGCCTCCACTACTTCACTTTCTAGGCTATTCCACGGCTTGACTACTCTATGACTGAAGAAATACTTCCTAACATCCCTTTGATTCATCTGAGTCTTCAACTTCCAATTGTGACCTGTTGTGTCTGTGTCCCATCTCTGGAACATCCCGTCTTTGTCCACCTCGTCTATTCCGCGCAGTATTTTATATGTCGTTATCATGTTTCCCCTGACCCTCCTGGCCTCCTGTGTGTGTGTGTGTGTGTGTGTGTGTGTGTGTGTGTGTGTGTGTGTGTGTGTGTGTGTGTGTGTGCCAAACAACCACTGTGAAAGAATGGAGAAATTCCAAGCGCTTTCGTGACTACGCTTGGAAAGCGCTTGGAATTTCTCTATTCTTTCACAGTGGTTGTTTTGCATATTCTGAAATCACCTGTTTACTGTTCTACACCAAGATATCTGTAAGTTTTAACGTAGCTAATGATTCCACCCTGCAAATAGATGGATGGGGGATGTCGTTTGCTTGTTAATATCTTTGTTTTGGAGGAAGATATTATGAGGCTTAGTCGATTACAAATTGCTTGAACTTCATTCTTCGTGTACATGTACCCTTTAACAAATCCACTATACCACAACTAAATAAGAAATGCAAAGCTAGGCTAAATGCTCTCAAAGCTGTTGCTGGCTACAACCCCAACTATGGTGCTAATGTGAGAATCGTGAGAATGATGTACATAGCCTATGTTAGATCCTTAATTGATTATGCTGCTCCCATGTTGATATTAGCTAGAGAAAGTTCTCTCCGACCCTTGGAGTTAATGCAAAATGAAGCTCTCAGAATTATTCTTGGCTGTCCCAGATCTACAAAAGTTCTTAACATGAGGAAGGAGCTTGGTATTTCTAGTATCAGTGATAGGATTGTTGAGATTAACACTGTACTCGGTATTAGAATGGATTGTAACCATTGTAACCTGCATGAACTGTGTCACTGTGGGCAACAAGAGCATTTCACCCCTCAGTGGAAGATGTGTTCATTTAATATCACATACCTACAAGTCCCTCCCAAGAAGCTCATTGCTAGCAATCCCTTCCTTAAATCACTTGTTGGAGCAACTGCTCAAGAAGAAATTTTTCACCTAGCTGGCAGTAATAAGTTATCACAAGTTATATACACTGATGGATCTAAACAGGAGTCTTCTGGCAGGGCTGCATTCTGCTCTTGTTGCCACCTCCCTAGTTAAGAACGATAATAAATTTGTTGAGTTAGGCATAAGAATTAACAACTGGGCGTCTACACTGCAAACTGAATTGTTTGCAATCCTAATGGTGCTGAAGCTAACCTATGACACTGAGCTTGACTCTATCATCATTACTGATTCTATGTCATCATTGAAGGCTCTTGACTCATATAATGACTCCAACAACATGCTCATTGGAGAAGCCATGTATAGATACTCAAAAATTAGGGACAAAGGAATTAATGTACAATTGCTATGGATCCCATCACACATTGGATTACTCCTTCATGATAAAGTTGATATGTTAGCCAAGAAGAGTACCCAGAAGGAGAATGTAGAATATAACTTTGGTATATCTGTGTCTAGCATTAGGAATAATATTAGGAGAGAAGTAAATAATGAAAATGATTGTTATAGGAATGCAGTTAGAAGCCTGAGTAGATCTATAACCCACTATGATAACATGAATGTAGATAAGTATGTTTATGGAGCAACTTGCAATGTGAACAGACTGACTGATGTTGTAGTGGCCAGGCTTAGGCTTGGTTACAAGTACTTCTGGCAGTTTGGGAGACACACAGATGATGATCAAACTAAATGTAAATTATGTGATCATTGTTCGCATCACTCTCGGGCCGTGTGGACCTGTTAGGTAAGACACATATGCAACAGTTAGGTATCTTTATTTCGAAACGTTTCGCCTACACAGTAGGCTTCTTCAGTCGAGTACAGAAAGGTTGATAGAAGCAGAAGATACTTGAAGACGATGTAATCAGTCCATCACCCTTAAAGTTTTGAGGTGGTCAGTCCCTCAGTCTGGAGAAGAGCATTGTTCCGTTGTCTGAAACAATATGAAGTTGAAGTGACAGAATGGGGCCTTTATATAGTGCCAGGAGGTGAGACGTAGGTTGCTTTGGGAGGGCAGGTCCTTCTCAAACCCAGCCGTTCTCACTAGTAGAGGTTGTCGAAGTGGTCTGTACCAAGATACCCTTGTGTTGCAGTGTCTGACAGAATGAACATTAAAATGGTATGAAATACCGACAGATTGTTAGGTAAGACACATATGCAACACAAGGGTATCTTGGTACAGACCACTTCGACAACCTCTACTAGTGAGAACGGCTGGGTTTGAGAAGGACCTGCCCTCCCAAAGCAACCTACGTCTCACCTCCTGGCACTATATAAAGGCCCCATTCTGTCACTTCAACTTCATATTGTTTCAGACAACGGAACAATGCTCTTCTCCAGACTGAGGGACTGACCACCTCAAAACTTTAAGGGTGATGGACTGATTACATCGTCTTCAAGTATCTTCTGCTTCTATCAACCTTTCTGTACTCGACTGAAGAAGCCTACTGTGTAGGCGAAACGTTTCGAAATAAAGATACCTAACTGTTGCATATGTGTCTTACCTAACAATCTGTCGGTATTTCATACCATTTTAATGTTCATTCTGTCAGACACTGCAACACAAGGGTATCTTGGTACAGACCACTTCGACAACCTCTACTAGTGAGAACGGCTGGGTTTGAGAAGGACCTGCCCTCCCAAAGCAACCTACGTCTCACCTCCTGGCACTATATAAAGGCCCCATTCTGTCACTTCAACTTCATATTGTTTCAGACAACGGAACAATGCTCTTCTCCAGACTGAGGGACTGACCACCTCAAAACTTTAAGGGTGATGGACTGATTACATCGTCTTCAAGTATCTTCTGCTTCTATCAACCTTTCTGTACTCGACTGAAGAAGCCTACTGTGTAGGCGAAACGTTTCGAAATAAAGATACCTAACTGTTGCATATGTGTCTTACCTAACAATCTGTCGGTATTTCATACCATTTTAATGTCCGTGTGGACCTGCTGCGCAGACGCTCCTGATTGAGTTGGCTTTTGCGCAGTTTACCTGTTTTCACTTGGATATCAAAATGGCGGAACGTACAGGATGGAGAATAAATTCTATCTGCATTGAGCTGGTTCGTGGTATGTTAAGTGGGGATGCGATGAACGTTCTTCTCCCTAGCATCATCAGGGATTCATATGGTATTCCCAATGAGGAATTGTATGGCGTCGCTCTTAATGGTTTGACAAGAATCTTTGTGAAATTTGTACGAGCCGGCTTCTACACAAGAATTGTCGAGTATTACCAGGAACAACGCATGAGTGTGAATTCAGCGATGGATGTCGTTTTACATGACGTCTCTAAGTACTTCACATGGGTGAAGGTACGAAATGTACCCTTCGAGGCTACGGCATATGGTCTACAGGAGTTTTTCAGCTGTTATGGGACAGTGCATTCTGCAACCATGGGTGTGTGGAGGGATGGTCCATATGAAGGGCTGCCGGAGGGTTCTTACACCCTTAAAATGTCTTTAACGAGGCCTATACCAACCTATGTTACGATGACCGGTTATAGAACACAGGTTTATGTGTACTATGCTGGTCAGAGGAAAACCTGTCATTTGTGTAGCTCTTATGAGCACATGGCAGCCCAGTGTCCTAGGAGGCAGGCTCCTCGAGTTCTGGGGACTCCAATTGTGATTCAGCAGCCGTGTGATTTGGTGCCTGGCTCTGGTGCCTCGGGAGGCCGGAGGACTGACCTCTGGAGCGAGGAGGTCGAACGGGAGGTGGCGGCGGCGGAGACGTGTGTCACTCTCCCAGGGGCGTCGGGGGAGTCGAAGGTGACATCTGAGGAGTCTTTAGTTCAGGAAGCTTTGACCCAGGATGGTTCATTGGTGGATGTGATCAAGGATTTTCTGGATGGGGAGGAGCCCTGTGCAGAAGGTGTCCTCAGTTTATGTGAGGACGGAGCCCTGGAGGGACAACAAATCGTGGAGGAAGACTTGAGTAAGAAAGGACTGGAGCATGTGGTGGTCGTGGAGGTACACCAGGAGGATTCGCCTGATGGTGATATGTGTGTAAGTGGAAGTTCTAGGAAAAGAACTGCTGCGTCAGAGATAAACGAGGTCATTACCCTGGGGCAGAGGCCGGGGAAGAAGTCATGGGCAGCGGTGGTGGAGCCGATGTCTCATAGTGGTAGAGGTGCTCCTGAGTTGCACAGTGGGAGAGGGAGGGAGGAGGTGACTGCACAGGAAAAATCGAGTGACAAGGGAACACGTAATGTGAAAAGTGCAGTGAGTAAATCCCAGCGGCATAGAGGAAAGCCGCCCCTTCAATAAATTTCAGATGTGTCACGCTTAATGTTAATGGACTTAAGAATGAGGTCAAGAAAGTTTGGTTGGAGTGGTTTTTACGGCGGTTTGATGTCGACGTTTGTTTTTTGCAAGAGCATAATCACAGGGCTGGATGTGAGTTGAGGGTGAAAGGATATCGGATGTATGTTACCAGTTATCTGCAATTGAAAGGTGGGGTAGCAGTGGCTGTAAAGGAGACCAGCCCCTTGCGTGTCATGGGTTGGGAAGAGGGGGGATGGGAGGGTCGTGAGGGTGGATGGTGTCTGGGGTGAGAGTCGAGCTAGTTTCGTAGGTGTTTACAGGCCAGCAACTAGTAATACCAGGGTAAAAGTAGATTTTGTCAGGGAGGTATTGCTGTATCACTTGAGAGGTTTGCCTGCTATAACAGTAATAGGAAGTGATTGGAATTGTGTGATACGGAGTGGTGATGTCGAACCGAGAGGGGCGGGTTGTGTGTTGAGTGTTCTGAGGGATGTATTGCGAGATATTGGGGTTGTTGATGTGGTGGGGAATGGGGATACCTAGTGGAGCACACGTTCGTCTGTAGGTGATATGAGGCGCAATTGGACAGAATCTATATTAAGCAGGGTATAGATGTTGTGAGGGTGCAAACCTTCGATGTGGGGTTTTCTGATCACAGGGCGGTAATAGCAGATCTGATGTGGGATGGAGTGGTGCGTATTTATTCTGGGTACTGGAAATTAAATGTAAGGCTTCTTAAGGAGGAGGGGGAGGGGCCTTTTTTCAGTGATTGGTGGTTGCATTTTTGGGAGGCTAGGGACAGGGAGATAGATCTGTTAGATTGGTGGGAAATGCAGGCCAAACCTGAAATAGCGAATTTTTTTAAGGTTAGGGGACGAGAAGAGGCGAGGTGGCGTTTTGGGTTGCAAAATTGTCTGGAGGGACAGTTGCAAGACTGTTATGTTGGGGGAGGTGGTAGGAGGGATGACATGGCTAGTCTTCGGAGTAGAATAGCTGGATTACACAATGATAGGTTTGATGCAATTAGGGTTAGGGCGGGGTTAGAGGACGTATTGTGGGGTGATAAGCCGTCCAGGTTTGTTTTACATGAATTTCGAGACCGACAGAGAGTATTCACCATTCTACAATTGGAGACAAGCCCTGGGGTGGGAGGGTATCCAGAGGGTCGGGTCCTATCCAATATGGAAAGTATGAGTCTCTATGCTGATAGTTGGTTTAGGGAGAAATGGAGTAGGAGGGAGGGGGGTTCCTGGGAGGGTATTTTTGGAGGGGGGTTCCATAGTGTTTTAAGTGAGCAGGATAGAGTGGGGTTGGAGGGTGGTATAAGTGAGGTTGAGGTGGAAGAGGCAGTTTTCGGGATGAGTACCGGGAAAACACCAGGGATAGACGGTATACCAAATGATTTTTATAGAGCACATTGGGAGTGTATTAGGCAATGCTTTGTTAGGGTATTGGATCATATGTTAACTAGTGGGAAGTTGGGCACATCGCAAAGTACGGGTGTCATAGTTTTGGTGCCAAAGCAGAGGGGGGGGGAAGAGAGTTGAGTGCTTACCGAGCAATATCTCTGATGTGCGCAGATTACAAGGTTTTTGCGAAAATTTTAGGTAATAGACTGAAGAAGGTCATGGGGTCGGTGATACATGGGGGACAGTTTGGAATCCTGGGGAGGAGTATGCGGGTAGGTCATGGACGTATTAGGGATTTCCTCGAGGGTAGTAGTAAGGGAGGTATTCTAGGTCTGGATTGGGAGAAAGCTTATGATTATGTGGATAGGGAATTTTTGATTGAGAGTATGGTGAGAATGGGTTTTGGAGGGAGGATGGTGGGATGAGTGAGGACATTGTATGCGGATGCATCGATGAGAGTACAGGTAAATGGTAGGTTGGGTAGTCCTGTAAGCATGGGGAGGGGTTTAAGGCAGGGGTGTCCGCTCTCCCAAATACTCTTTGCATGTATGCAGAATCCTTTCTATGTTCTGGTTGATGGTCGGATGGGAAGGATGGGGGAGAGTGGAGGCTTTTGTGGGAATATTGTTGGTTATGTAGATGATATAACTGTTTTACTTAATGAGATAGAAGATTTAAGTAAAGTGGGAAGGGTACTTGAGATTTTTGGGAATGCTACTGGGATGAGAGTTAATAAGCAGAAATCACGGTTGCTGGAGGTAGGTGCTTGGGTAGGCGGGACCTTGGGAGAGGAGTTTGGCTGGATAACTGTAGAAAGGCTCAAGATTTGTGGGATTTTGTATTTGGCAGATGCACAGGAGAGCAGGAGGGTTAATTCAGAAATGGTAATGGACAGAGCTTTGAGTAGGCTCAGGAGTCTATGGGTACCTTACATCAAAGGGTGGTGGTGGTAAATACGCTGATTTATAGCAAGGTGTGGGGAGTGGCGGAAATTTATCCCTTACGAAGTCAGGATATTATGGAATTACAAAGGAGAGTATGTATTAAGGTATGTGTGGGGTTTTGGGAGGGCGTGGTTGGGCAAAGATGTGGTAATGACTGCGGTAAGACAAGGAGGATTGGGATTGATGGCATTAGGATCTAGGGTGAAGGCACTATATGTGAAGCAGAGGTATATTCGGGCAGGGGAGGAAAGGGGTCTTCGAGTGGGGGAGGTGATGGGGGATATCCGCAAATGGTGGGGTGGCAGGGACTTAGTGGAATGTGAAGATATGTTGAGGTTTATGTTACGGGTTTGCAATGTTCAAAAACTCAAGGTAAAACGGTTGGTGGGAGTGAGTAGTCGTCAGGAATCACTGCAGGGGATGGCAGTGTATCCCACATATGATTGGAGAGTGACATGGGTGGAATTTAGTAAATTAAGAATACAGACAAGAGTGAGGGAATTAGTACATAGATTTCTTATGGGGACGTTGGCATCGAAAGAGGTGCTAAGACGAATGGGTTTTGTGGGAGAGGCGTTATGCGGTTTTTGTGGGGAAGTTGAAACTGCTTTCCATGTAGTATATTTTTGTTCTGCTTTGGAGGTGGTAAGATTGTGGTTGAAGAGGGTTTTCCTTTTTTTGGGGGGTCAGATATCACCCCTTAGGGCTTTAATGTTAGATATGCGAGGGATGCCCAACGAGGTGGGGAGGGCTATCAGATACGTAATAGTTGATTACTTGTATGTCTCTTGGGGGATGAGGGAGGTGAAGGGAAATATTAGGATAAAAGCGTTGGCGGCATGTTTTTATAGGACAGTGTGTAGGAACAAACAGTTATATGGGGGACGGTGGGTAACTAGTTTTCCGGAGGAATATCATGGACTTACTGTAGAACGTTTACTCTGCTGGGTGACGGGGTGAGGAGGCAAGGGGTTGGTCTCTTCAGTGGTGTGTCCTCTTGGAGTGCTTAGATGACTGAGGAGGAAGATTGACTGGTTTGCAAGGTGTTTGATGTGGGTAAAGTTTATTTGCAGGGAGCCATCAGGGGCTCCGGGGTTTACCTGGAGTTTACCTGGAGAGAGTTCTGGGGGTCAACGCCCCCGCGGCCCGGTCTGTGACCAGGCCTCCTGGTGGATCAGAGCCTGATCAACCAGGCTGTTACTGGTGACTGCACGTTAACCAGTGAACGAGCCACAGCCCGGCTGGTCAGAAACCGACTTTAGGTGCTTGTCCAGTGACAGTTTGAAGACTGCCAAGGGTCTGTTGGTAATCCCCCTTATGTATGCTGGGAGGCAGTTGAACAGTCTCGGGCCCCTGACACTTACTGTATGGTCTCGTAACGTGCTAGTGACACCCCTGCTTTTCATTGGGGGGATGTTGCATCGTCTGCCAAGTCTTTTGCTTTCGTAGTGAGTGATTTTCGTGTGCAAGTTCGGTACTAGTCCCTCTAGGATTTTCCAGGTGTATATAATCATGTATCTCTCCCGCCTGCGTTCCAGGGAATACAGTTTTAGGAACCTCAAGCGCTCCCAGTAATTGAGGAGTTTTATCTCCGTTATGCGTGCCGTGAAGGTTCTCTGTACATTTTCTAGGTCAGCAATTTCACCTGCCTTGAAAGGTGCTGTTAGTGTGCAGCAATATTCCAGCCTAGATAGAACAAGTGACCTGAAGAGTGTCATCATGGGCTTGGCCTCCCTAGTTTTGAAGGTTCTCATCCATCCTGTCATTTTTCTAGCAGATGCGATTGATACAACGTTATGGTCCTTGAAGGTGAGATCCTCCAACATGATCACTCCCAGGTCTTTGACGTTGGTGTTTCGCTCTATTTTGTGGCCAGAATTTGTTTTGTACTCTGATGAAGATTTAATTTCCTCGTGTTTACCATATCTGAGTAATTGAAATTTCTCATCGTTGAACTTCATATTGTTTTCTGCAGCCCACTGAAAGATTTGGTTGATGTCCGCCTGGAGCCTTGCAGTGTCTGCAATGGAAGACACTGTCATGCAGATTCGGGTGTCATCTGCAAAGGAAGACACGGTGCTGTGGCTGACATCCTTGTCTATGTCGGATATGAGGATGAGGAACAAGATGGGAGCGAGTACTGTGCCTTGTGGAACAGAGCTTTTCACCGTAGCTGCCTCGGACTTTACTCTGTTGACGACTACTCTCTGTGTTCTCTTAGTGAGGAAATTATAGATCCATCGACCGACTTTTCCTGTTATTCCTTTAGCACGCATTTTGTGCGCTATTACGCCATGGTCACACTTGTCGAAGGCTTTTGCAAAGTCTGTATATATTACATCTGCATTCTTTTTGTCTTCTAGTGCATTTAGGACCTTGTCGTAGTGATCCAATAGTTGAGACAGACAGGAGCGACCTGTTCTAAACCCATGTTGCCCTGGGTTGTGTAACTGATGGGTTTCTAGATGGGTGGTGATCTTGCTTCTTAGGACCCTTTCAAAGATTTTTATGATATGGGATGTTAGTGCTATCGGTCTGTAGTTCTTTGCTGTTGCTTTACTGCCCCCTTTGTGGAGTGGGGCTATGTCTGTTGTTTTTAGTAACTGTGGGACGACCCCCGTGTCCATGCTCCCTCTCCATAGGATGGAAAAGGCTCGTGATAGGGGGCTTCTTGCAGTTCTTGATGAACACGGAGTTCCATGAGTCTGGACCTGGGGCAGAGTGCATGGGCATGTCATATATCGCCTGTTCGAAGTCAATTGGCGTCAGGATAACATCGGATAGGCCTGTGTTAACCAAATTTTGTGGCTCTCTCATAAAAAATTCATTTTGATCTTCGACTTTCAATCTGGTTAGCGGCTTGCTAAAAACTGAGTCATATTGGGACTTGAGTAGCTCACTCATTTCCTTGCTGTCATCTGTGTAGGACCCATCTTGTTTAAGTAGGGGCCCAATACTGGACGTTGTTCTCGACTTTGATTTGGCATAGGAGAGGAAATACTTTGGGTTTCTTTCGATTTTATTTATGGCTTTTAGTTCTTCCCGCGATTCCTGACTCCTATAAGATTCCTTTAGCTTAAGTTCGATGCTTGCTATTCCTCTGACCAGTGTCTCCCTACGCATTTCAGATATATTGACCTCTTTTAGCCGCTCTGTTATTCTTTTCCGTCGCCTGTAAAGGGAGCGCCTGTCTCTTTCTATTTTACATCTACTCCTCCTTTTTCTTAGAGGAATAAGCCTTGTGCATACATCGAGTGCCACCAAGTTAATCTGTTCTAGGCATAAGTTGGGGTCTGTGTTGCTTAGTATATCTTCCCAGCTTATATCGGTTAGGACTTGGTTTACTTGGTCCCACTTTATGTTTTTGTTATTGAAGTTGAATTTGGTGAATGCTTCCTCGTGACTAGTCTCATTATGTCGGTCTGGGGCTCCACGCATACATGTCTGAACCTCAATTATGTTGTGATCTGAGTATATTGTTTTTGATATGGTGACATTTCTTATCAGATCATCATTGTTAGTGAAGATGAGGTCTAGTGTATTCTCCAGTCTAGTAGGCTCTATTATTTGCTGGTTTAAATTGAATTTTGTGCAGATATTTAAAAGCTCGTGTGAGTGTGAGTTTTCATCAGAGCTGCCTCCTGGTGTAATTACTGCAACAATATTATTTGCTATATTCCTCCATTTTAGGTGTCTTAAGTTGAAATCCCCCAGGAGCAAGATGTTGGGTGCAGGAGCTGGAAGATTTTCCAGACAGTGGTCAATTTTTAACTGCTGTTCCTGGAATTGCTGGGATGTTGCATCCGGAGGTTTGTAGACTATCACAATGACTAGGTTTTGGTTCTCGACCTTTACTGCTAAAACTTCCACTACATCATTTGAGGCATTTAGCAGTTCTGTGCAAACAAGTGACTGTGTACTGACATTGTCTGCCACGGTTTTTTGATATGCTAATTGTCGGCTGGTGTTTTTTCTTTTTATGGCTTATGTATATGTTGCTTTTCAAATAAAATAAAAAAAATATTATGTGATCAGGCATATGGTCACTGTCTTGAACACTATGTGCTTAATTGTCCACTTATTGAGGAATACACAGATAGACAGTATAATAACCTTTGTGACATGTCAAGATATCTTATTAATGAAAATAAGATACCAGATATACTAAGCAAATTTCCTAAATTTGCTTGTAACAGATAAGTGAACTATAGATATGTAGACATAAATTCATATGTACTCCTGTTAACCCTTTGGGGCCTAGTTCCTAGGCCTTTTGTGTATCCATATGCTCTTGCGCTACCGTCCACAGGATGGATATGGGGTGCACAATAAACTAGCCACTTCGGTGGCAAAAATCATAAAAATCTGTTTACTGTGATCTTATTGCATATATATATATATATATATATATATATATATATATATATATATATATATATATATATATATGTATATATATATATATATATATATATATATATATATATATATATATATATATATATATATATATATATATATATATATATATATATATATATATGTATATATATATGCAAAACAACCACTCTGAAAGAAATAGAGAAATTCCAATCGCTTTCGTGACTACTCACATTATCCTTGATAATGTGAGTAGTCACGAAAGCGCTTGGAATTTCTCTATTTCTTTCAGAGTGGTTATTTTGCATATTTTCAAATCACCTGTTTACTGTGATCTTATTGCATATATATATATATATATATATATATATATATATATATATATATATATATATATATATATATATATATATATATATATATATTTTGAAGGTTCTCATTATCCATCCTGTCATTTTTCTAGCAGATGCGATTGATACAATGTTATGGTCCTTGAAGGTGAGATCCTCCGTCATGATCACCTGGGAGTGATCATGTCGGAGGATCTCACCTTCAAGGACCATAACATTGTATCAATCGCATCTGCTAGAAAAATGACAGGATGGATAATGAGAACCTTCAAAACTAGGGAGGCCAAGCCCATGATGACACTCTTCAGGTCACTTGTTCTATCTAGGCTGGAATATTGCTGCACACTAACAGCACCTTTCAACGCAGGTGAAATTGCCGACCTAGAAAATGTACAGAGAACTTTCACGGCGCGCATAACGGAGATAAAACACCTCAATTATTGGGAGCGCTTGAGGTTCCTAAACCTGTATTCCCTGGAACGCAGGAGGGAGAGATACATGATTATATACACCTGGAAAATCCTAGAGGGACTAGTACCGAACTTGCACACGAAAATCACTCATTACGAAAGCAAAAGACTTGGCAGACGATGCACCATCCCCCCAATGAAAAGCAGGGGTGTCACTAGCACGCTAAGAGACCATACAATAAGTGTCAGGGGCCCGAGACTGTTCAACTGCCTCCCAGCACACATAAGGGGGATTACCAACAGACCCCTGGCAGTCTTCAAGCTGGCACTGGACAAGCACCTAAAGTCAGTTCCGGATCAGCCGGGCTGTGGCTCGTATGTTGGTTTGCGTGCAGCCAGCAGCAACAGCCTGGTTGATCAGGCTCTGATCCACCAGGAGGCCTGGTCTCAGACCGGGCCGCGGGGGCGTTGACCCCCGGAACTCTCTCCAGGTAAACTCCAGGTATATATATATATATATATATATATATATACATATAAATATATATATATATATATATATTATGTAATATATATATTATGTAATAAAATATTCCTATTGGTAAAAAAAAAAAAATATACTAAAAGATGGGGTGGTAGGGGAAGTGGAATATTCAAACGGCTTCAGGAAGAAATCCAAATATTCTTCCTTGAAGTCTTTTTATGCACTTCTCCGAGGCTATGGGTCCCACAATTTACACCAGAGGTGGACCCCATCCTATATATATATATATATATATATATATATATGTATACATATATATATATATATATATATATATATATATATATATATATATATATATATATATATATATATATGTATATATATATATATATATATATATATATATATATATATATATATATATATATATATATATATATATATATATATATATATATATATATATATATATATATATATATACAATGTACAAATCAATATACAAATTACGTGTAAACTTGAAGGCTACACACACCACTACGTGAACTGTATATTTAAGCATGAAACAACACTGAGACGCTCCACTGGTGAAAGTAAATTTTGAGAGATAAACGTTGGCTTGCTGGTGTTACAAGACTCATTGTAGCGCTATATCAGTGTAGATAACTGACTGCAGTTGTGACAAACGGTGGTCCAGTGTAACACTAACTAGTGGTGGGTAAGTGTAACACTGGTGGTAGGTCAGTGTTGTTCTAACTGGTGGTGGGTCAGTGTAGTTGTAACTAGTGGTGGGTTAGTTTAATACTGACTAATGGTGGGTCAATGTAGCACTGGTAATGGGTCAATGTAGTTCTAATTAGTGGTAGATCACTGTAGCACTGGCTGGTGGTGGGTTAGTGTAGTTCTAACTGGTGGGAGGTCAGTGCAACACTGGTGGAAGGTCAGTGTAACACTGGTGGGAGGTCAGTATAACACTGACTAGTGGTGGGTCAGTGTAACACTGGTAGTGGGTTAGTGTATCACCGGTGGTGGGGTCAGTGTAGCAGTGACTGGTGGTGGGTCGGTGTAAAACTGGTAGAAGGTTAGCGTAGCAGTGACGTGGTGGGTCAGGGTAAGACTGATTTATAGTGGGTCAGTGTAGTTCTAACTGGTGGTGGGTCAGTGTAACATTGGTGGTGGGTCAGTGGCCTGGCGGCTAAAGTTCTCACTTCACACGGAGAGGGTCTGGGTTCGATTCCCAGCGAGGGTAGAAACATTGGGCGTGTTTCCTTATACCTTTTGTCTATGTTCACCCATCAGTAAAATGTGTACCTGGGTGTTAGTGGACTGGTGTGGGTCGTATCCTGGGACAAAACTGACCTAATTTTCGGGAAATGCTCTGCATAACCAGTTGCTTCCTATATAGTAGTATGTCATCGAACTAGTATTTTCAACTACAACTTTTATATTATCCTGTCTACCATCTTACTAGCATATTATAACCAAGTCATTGCCATTTTTATTTTTATCATTTTTTTTATTATTATTCTTTTGCTACCTTAACTTGTGTATTTTATCCTGTCAATTTAAATCTAGTTATACTGTAATTCTTGTAGACAACTTATATAAGACCTTAGTGCAATTACAATTGAGAGTCTTGTGCCTTTTTTATATTATTAGACTAAACACAGTTGTACTATAGTCAATACCAAATTCATTATATTAGACCATAGTGCAATTACTAGTGAGAGACTGGTGCTATTTTTAATTTGTATTTTTATTACCTGGAGTTTACCTGGAGAGAGTTCCGGGGGTCAACGCCCCCGCGGCCCGGTTTGTGACCAGGCCTCCTGGTGGATCAGAGCCTGATCAACCAGGCTGTTGCTGCTGGCTGCACGCAAACCAACGTACGAGCCACAGCCCGGCTGAACAGGAACTGACTTTAGGTGCTTGTCCAGTGCCAGCTTGAAGACTGCCAGGGGTCTGTTGGTAATCCCCCTTATGTATGCTGGGAGGCAGTTGAACAGTCTCGGGCCCCTGACACTTATTGTATGGTCTCTTAACGTGCTAGTGACACCCCTGCTTTTCATTGGGGGGATGGTACATCGTCTGCCAAGTCTTTTGCTTTCGTAGTGAGTGATTTTCGTGTGCAAGTTCGGTACTAGTCCCTCTAGGATTTTCCAGGTGTATATAATCATGTATCTCTCCCTCCTGCGTTCCAGGGAATACAGGTTTAGGAACCTCAAGCGCTCCCAGTAATTGAGGTGTTTTATCTCCGTTATGCGCGCCGTGAAAGTTCTCTGTACATTTTCTAGGTCGGCAATTTCACCTGCCTTGAAAGGTGCTGTTAGTGTGCAGCAATATTCCAGCCTAGATAGAACAAGTGACCTGAAGAGTGTCATCATGGGCTTGGCCTCCCTAGTTTTGAAGGTTCTCATTATCCATCCTGTCATTTTTCTAGCAGATGCGATTGATACAATGTTATGGTCCTTGAAGGTGAGATCCTCCGACATAATCACTCCCAGGTCTTTGACGTTGGTGTTTCGCTCTATTTTGTGGCCAGAATTTGTTTTGTACTCTGATGAAGATTTAATTTCCTCATGTTTACCATATCTGAGTAATTGAAATTTCTCATCGTTGAACTTCATATTGTTTTCTGCAGCCCACTGAAAGATTTGGTTGATGTCCGCCTGGAGCCTTGCAGTGTCTGCAATGGAAGACACTGTCATGCAGATTCGGGTGTCATCTGCAAAGGAAGACACGGTGCTGTACTATAGCTCATTCTAGCTCAAAACATAGACTCCACAAAAGTCATTATATTAGACCTTAGTGCAATTACAAGTGAGAGTCTTGTTCTATTTTAAATTTGTATTTTTATATTACTAGTTTATACCTAGTTGTACTTTAGTTCATTCCAGCACAACACATAGATAACATCAACTTCATTATGTGTAGTAGTGACTATACTCTATATGACCAAAATACTCTAGCTATATACTTATCCAAACTTCCCACCACTACAGATATCAGTACTAGAACTCAACACACAACTCAGGATATAAATAACCATAATTTAAACCTAGAAGATGATTGATTACGTTGACCCTGATCTAAACCTCCATAATCTGACACCCAATCAAAACCTATTGGAAAGTAACTGCCTTTATTACACAGCAACACAAGCCAGCACTATCCTAAACAATGCTAAAAGTCTATCAGTACTTAACTACAACATCAGGTCCTTAAGCAAACACTATGATGACCTCCTGGCACTCCTTGAATCACTAAAGACACCCTTCTCCTGCATTATTCTTACTGAGACCTGGCTTAAGCAGGACACAATAGATATCTACCCTCTACCAGGATACACAGCAATTCACAACTGCAGACCAAACCAAGTTGGGGGTGGTATTGCAATCTATTACTCTAACCAATTATCTTGTATTAGCACCACTTGCTTTAGTGATGAATATGGGGAATACATTTTTGCTAATTTTACTTTAAAAAACCTTAAGACACCTATAACAATCGGTGCCATTTACCGGATACCTCACACAAACATCCCAAATTTCAGTGAGAAATTAAAGTCACTATTAACAAACAGACAAATGAATAAGCACCACCTTCTCTTAGCTGGAGACTTCAACATCAACCTTGGCGTGCTAGATGATCAGCCTGTAACTGATTTCATCAACAATATGAACAACACACCTCTCATACCAACAATAACTAAACCAACCAGGCTCACTGAAACAAGTGCAACCATAATAGACCACATATGGACCAATATACTAGCGCCCCTTAAATCAAGGATAATCACAGATAGCACTACAAACCACTACCCTACCTTCCTCCTGACAAACATTAGTAAACCACCACTTGAATTCAACAAAGTCTCATTTAGACTCCATGATGAGGCCTCAAAAAGGAAGTTCACAGCTGACCTAGAGATTGTTGACTGGCCTACAGAATTCTCCAAGGCCAATGGTATTGATGACTGGACAGACATTTTTCTTAACAAATTACATAGACTATACAACAAACATTGTCCTATAAAAACGAAACAGATCACAAACAAACGGCTTGGTTGCCCATGGCTAACCAGTACCATTCTGAAATCCATTGACAAGAAACACCAATGTGAAAAGCAATATAGACAGGGCTTAATACACAAAGATATTCTTAAACACTATTCATCAGTTCTCACCAAAGTAATAAAGAAAGCCAAACAACTATACTACTCCAGTAGATTCACAGACACTAGAGGAGATATAAAAAAGACCTGGAAAACACTCTCTCAGATTCTAGGGACCCACAAACTGAAAAAAAACAAGAATATTGTCCTAACTAAACCTAATGAAACACCACTACATCCCACTGACACAGCTAACAAGTTAAACGACTTCTTCTCAACCATAGGATCTAATCTCGCCAATAAAATCCCACATACCAATGCCCATGCCGGGGACTACCTAGATGGGAATTTCCCAAATTCCTTCTATCTTGCACCAACTGAGCCCTCGGAAGTCACCGAGATTATAAAGTCACTTAAAAACAACTCAGGGAATCTGTCTAATGTCCCACCAATACTGTACAAGCGAGCGGCCCATGTCCTTTCGCATGCTATTTCATTACTTTTTAACAAGTCACTAGAAACTAGCACCTTCCCGAAACTACTCAAGATGGCAAGGGTTACACCAATACATAAAAGTGGTGACCCTACAGACTTAAACAACTATAGGCCAATATCAAACTTACCATTGCTGTTCAGTACATGCACACTTACTACTGTGCAATCTACATCTACAGGATTTTAAACTCCAATATGAACCTTGACCTAAAACGCTTTCTTGATAGTTGTGACAGAACCCACAGTCATAACACCAGACACAAACATCTCTACGACATTCCCCATGTCCGACTAAACCTTTACAAAAATTCAATGTATGTCAAAGGCCCTAAAATCTGGAACACCCTACCTGAGAACTCTAGAACTGCAGACACATTCATCACCTTCAAAACTACCATTAGAAAACATCTTATCTCCCTGATACACCCCATCAACTAACTACACGAATACCACCTGGTGGTTCACACTTACACTCACTCACCCATTTGACCATAAACAGAAATATTAATCTCAATCTTAAAATAATGAATCCTGTGATACTCCAATACTGAAACTATGTACTGTGCCAAAACAAAAGCATTCACATTGCTAAACTCACAAACTAGTATTTAGTCACTTAGCCATAATACCAACTTACCTCATAATTTGTAATATTTTAAAATAAAGAATTAAACTAAGTCTGCCCGAAATGCCTAGCCATGCTAGGTGTTCTAGTGGTACACTCTGTAATCACTATTTAACTACATGTTTATTTATTTATTTATTTATTTATTTAGTAATTTTAGCATACAAACAGAGGTACAAAAAAATACAGGTAAGAGCAGCATGCCAAAGCCACTTATATGCATAGCATTACGGGCTGGCTTAAAATTAACTTAAGATTAACTAAGCAATGATGAAATCAGTGATAAAACTTTATTGTAAACAGATAACTATAAACACAAATGAGTATTACAAAGACAGGTCATATTTTTGCATGCATTGCTGTACATTCAGTCGAATGGAGTATTCTGTTAGGTAGTGTATTTAAAAAAATAACAAAGTTAGATTGGGTCCTAGGTTTTACATTTGTGTGATATAATTGTGAGTAACATATAGGATATACAATTTATAAGGTTCAGTTATTCAGTATTTATTTGGTTTTGAGTAAGTGATCTTTGAGAAGAGACTTGAATTTATAAACAGGTAGTGTTTCTTTTATATTTACAGGTAATGAATTCCAGATTTTAGGGCCTTTTATGTGCATAGCGTGAGATGGACACGAGGAACATCAAAGAGTGATCTGTGCCTTGTGTTATGGTCATGTGTTCTGTTGAGGTTGGCAAGGAGATGTTTGAGGGGAGGGTTAATATCAGAGTTAAGTGTTCTATATATGTAATAGGTGCAGTAATAAGTATGGATGTTTTGTATGGTGAGTAGGTTGAGTGTTTTGAATATTGGTGGAGTGTGTTGCCTGTAGTGAGAATTTGTTATCATTCTAACTGCAGCCTTTTGTTGGGTAATTAGTGGTCTGAGATGGTTAATTGTTGTTGAGCCCCATGCACAAATTCCATAGGTGAGATAGGGGTAAATAAGAGAGTGATAAAGGGGCAGGAGGGCTGACTGTGGAACATAGTACCGTATCTTCGATAGTATGCCTACAGTCTTGGAAATTTTCTTAGAAATTTGTTGTATATGTGTATGAAATTTGAGTCTATTATCAAGGTGGATTCCTAAGAATTTTCCCTCTGTTAGCTTTGTGATAGGTGATCTGTTTATCGTTATGTTAAGAGGTACATCTGTAGCTCTGTTACCAAACTGAATGAAGTAGGTTTTGTCAATGTTTAGTGTAAGTTTGTTAGTCCTCATCCAGGTAGATATTTTCTGTAATTCGGTGTTTACAGTATTGGCTAGCGTGACTGGGCTCGGGTGAGAGAAGACGTATGTAGTGTCATCTGCAAAAAGTGTGGGTTTGAGTAATTGCGAAGCATTTGGTAGGTCATTTATGTATAAGTGAAAGAGAAGAGGGCCAAGGACACTTCCCTGTGGGACACCAACTGTAATTGGTTGAGCGGAAGAGCTTGCCCCATTTGCGTACACATATTGGCTTCTGTTGCTGAGGTATGACTTGAGGTAGTTGAGGGAGTGCCCTCTAATACCATAGTGTGACAATTTTACGTGGAGCAAGTCATGATCAATTGTATCAAAAGCTTTACGTAAGTCAATGAAGATCCCCAGTGGGACTTCTTTTTTCTCTATTGCAGTGTATATATGTTCTAGCATGTGTATAATAGCATCATTAGTATTTTTATTAGGCCTGAATCCAAATTGGCAGGGGTTGAGAATGTTTTGGGAGATGAGGTAGGAGTAGATTCGTTTATGAATTAATTTTTCGAAGATTTTTGAGAGAGGGTGTAAATTGGATATTGGCCTATAGTTATTCAACTCTGTTTGGTCTCCTCCTTTATGGATCGGGGTGACCCTTGCTATTTTGAGAGCTGTAGGGAAGGTGGAGGATTCAATGGATTTGTTAAAGAGTGTTGCAATGATTGGTGATAGTACTTGTGACACTTTTTTGTATATAAAGGGTGGTAAGGTATTTAAATCTCCTGCCTTGTTTTTTAGTGCGTTGTTAATAAGGGAGACTTCGTATGGGTTAGTCGGAGCTAGGAACAGTGTGTTCGGGTAGTTGCCAGTGAGGTAGTCATTTGGTGGGGTATCGGAGCTTGGGATTTTATTGGCAAGGTTTTGTCCTATAGTGGAGAAGAAATCATTGAGTCTGTTTGCTGTTTCTGTTGGTGGGAGTTGGGGTTCATCTGATTTTGCTAATTTTATTTCGCTATTTCGTGATATATTTTTTGTTCCCAGAATTTCTGATAGGGTCTTCCAGGTCTTTTTTATATCACCTCGTAAGTTGGATAATCTGTTCTCATAATATAGTTTTTTTGCCCTTCTTATCAGGCTGGTTAGGATTGACGAGTAACGTTTTGTTTGGTCTCTGGTTATGTGACCCATTCTGTACTGTTTTTCATATCGGTGTTTTGTATTTATGGATTTGAGAATGCTGGGTGTTAGCCAGGGACTGTTCAGTCTCTTAGCTGTCATCTGTTTAGTTTTTTTTTTAGGGCAGTGCTTGTTATAGAGGTATTGGGTCTTTTTTAGAAAATTATTAAAACATTCGTCAATATCTGTATAGATTTCTAGCTCAGTGTGCCAGTCAATGTTTGTTACTGCTGTTGTGAAGTTATTAATGGCTGCCTCATTGTGAAGTCTGAAGGTGACTTTAGTAGTGTCTTGGGGTATTTTACCAAGAGTTGTTATGAGGAAAGTAGGGTAGTGGTCTGTGGTATTACCTGTAATTATGCCTGATTTTAAAGGGGATATGGTGTTGGTCCAGATGTGGTCAAGTAGGGAAACACTAGTCTCCGTAACTCTTGTAGGTTTTGTTACTGTTGGTAGCAACATGCAGTTACTCATTGTGTTTGTGAATTCAGTAACGTGTGGGTCCTGGTCTTGCAGGAGATTTATATTGAAGTCACCTGAGAGTAGTAAGTGATCTTTGTTCATGCGTGCATCAGTTATCATACTTCCTAGGTTTTGACTAAATTGGCTAATGTTTGATTGTGGAACTCTGTAGATGTTTATCACTGTGAGAGGTTTTTGTAGGTATTTGGATTTGAATTTAGCTATTATATATTCCCCATGTTCATCCCTTGTGCAAGTATTAGTGATACATTGTAGTTGGTCTGAGTAGTATATAGCTGTGCCACCCCCTTGTTGGTCTGGCCTACAGTTGTGTATGGCTGTGTAACCATTAATGGCATAGACATCTGTAAATTCAACATTGTAATCTTTATAGAGAATAAACTTTGAATTGAATTGAATTGAATTGAACTTTATTGACTTAAGACTCAGGGAGATTGACACTAGTCAGTCCATATATTATTATTCCATCATACAAGAGGAGCCACATGTCTATGGTGCATCCAACAAAATAAATAAACTCTTGGATGTCACTACCGCCCGGCTCCGGCTGGCTTACCAGTATTAAAAATTAAAATTATAATTAAAATTCTTTATTTCTCTATTGATATTACAATGTGGGGTTTACATATTATAAAATATTATTGCATATTATAAACTGCTTATTACAAAGAAGGCCACTAGTATGCCTAGGCACTTCGGGCAGACTGTACGCCCCCCGCGGCCCGGTCTGAGATCAGGCCTCATGGTGGATCAGGGTCTGATCAACCAGGCTGTTACTGCTGGCCGCACGAAGCTGACGTACTAACCACAGCCCGGTTGGTCAGGAACTGAGTTTAGGTGCCTGTCCAGTGCCTTCTTGCTGGGAGGCAACTGAACAGTCTTGGGCCCCGGACACTCATTGTGTTGTCTCTCAGTGTACTCGTGGCGCCCCTGCTATTCATCGGGGGAATCTTGCATCTCTTGTCGAATCTTTTGCTTTCATATGGAGTGATTTTCGTGTGCAGGTCTGGTACCAATCCCTCCAGGACCTTCCAAGTGTATATTATTCAATTCAATTCAATTCAATTCAAAGTTTATTCTCTATAAGGATTACAATGCTGAGTTTACAGAAATTTGGTTATTGTGTGGTTTACATGTAGTAAAATAGTGATTACAGAGTGTACCACTAGAACGCTTAGCATGGCTAGGCATTTCGGGCAGACTTAGTTTTATTCTTAATTGTAAAATATTACAAATTATGAGGTAAGTTGGTATTATGGCTAAGTGACTAAATACTAGTTTGTGAGTTTAGCAATGTGAATGCTTTTGTTTTGGCACAGTACATAGTTTCAGTATTGGAGTATCATAGGATTCATTATTTTAAGATTGAGATTAATATTTCTGTTTATGGTCAAATGGGTGAGTGAGTGCAAGTGTGAACCACCAGGTGGTATTCGTGTAGTTAGTTGATGGGGTGTATCAGGGAGATAAGATGTTTTCTAATGGTAGTTTTGAAGGTGATGTGTCTGCAGTTCTAGAGTTCTCAGGTAGGGTATTCCAGATTTTAGGGCCTTTGACATACATTGAATTTTTGTAAAGGTTTAGTCGGACACGGGGAATGTCGTAGAGATGTTTGTGTCTGGTGTTGTGCCTGTGGGTTCTGTCACAACTATCAAGAAAGCGTTTTAGGTCAAGGTTGATATTAGAGTTTAAGGTCCTGTAGATATAGATTGCACAGTAGTAAGTGTGGATGTACTGAACTGTGAGTAAGTTTAGGTCTATGAAGAATGGGGGAGGGGTGTTGCCAGGGATGGGATTTAGTGATTATTCTTACTGCAGCTTTTTGTTGGGTTATTATTGGCTTTAGGTGTGTTGCTGCAGTTGATCCACAAGCACAAATAGCGTAGGTGAGGTATGGATAAATAAGTGAGTGGTATAGTGTGAGAAGGGCATTTTGCGGCAGGTAGTATCGTATCTTGGAGAGGATCCCAACCGTTTTGGATACTTTTTTGGTTATATGCTGGATATGGGTGCTGAAATTCAGGTTGTTGTCAAGGTATTATCATGTATCTCTGTCGCCTGCGTTCGACGGAATACAGATCAAGGACCTTCAACCGTTCCCAGTAGTTTAGGTGCCTTATCGATGGTGTGTTAGCTACCGATGGTGTGTGTTAGGTACCAGTGGGGTGTGTTAGCTACTGGTGGGGTGAGCTAGCTACTGGTGGGGTGAGCTAGCTACCGGTGGGGTGTGTTAGCTACCGGTGGGATGTTAGCTACCGGTGGGATGAGTTAGCTACAGGTGGGGTGTGTTAACTACCGGTGGGGTGTGTTAACTACTGGTGGGGTGTGTTAGCTACCGGTGAGGTGTGTTTACCGGTGGGGTGAGTTAGCTACCGGTGGGGTGTGCTAGCTACCGGTGGCCTGAGTTAGCTACCAGTGGGGTGTGTTAGCTACCGGTGGGGTGTGTTAGGTACCGGTGGGGTGTGTTAGGTACCGGTGGTGTGTGTTAGGTACCGGTGGTGTGTGTTAGCTACCGGTGGTGTGTGTGTTAGCTACCAGTGATGTGTGTTAGGAACCATGTTAGGTACCGGTGGTGTGTGTTAGCTACCGGTGGTGTGTGTGTGTTAGCTACCAGTGATGTGTGTTAGGAACCAATGGTGTGTGTTAGCTACCGGTGGTGTGTGTTAGGTACCAATGGGGTGTGTTAGCTACCCGTGGGGTGTGTTAGCTACCGGTGGGGTGTGTTAGCTACCGGTGGGGTGTGTTAGCTACCGTTGGGGTGAGTTAGCTACCACTGGGGTGTGTTAGCTAACGGTGGGGTGAGTTAGCTACCGGTGGGGTGTGTTAGCTACCGGTGGGGTGTGTTAGGTACTGGTGGGGTGTGTTAGCTACAGGTGGTGTGTGTTAGGTACCAATGGGGTGTGTTAACTACCGGTGGGGTGAGTTAGCTACCGGTGGGATGTGTTAGCTACCGGTGGCCTGAGATAGCTACCAGTGGGGTGTGTTAGCTACCGATGGGGTGTGTTAGGTACCGGTGGGGTGTGTTAGGTACCGGCGGGGTGTGTTTGGTACCGGTGGTGTGTGTTAGGTACCGGTGGTGTGTGTTAGCTACTGGTGATGTGTGTTAGGTACCAGTGGTGTGTGTTAGCTACCGGTGGTGTGTGTTAGGTACCAATGGGGTGTGTTAGCTACCGGTGGGGTGTGTTAGCTACCAGTGGGGTGTGTTAGCTACCGGTGGGGTGTGTTAGCTACCGCTGGGGTGAGTTAGCTACCAGTGGGGTGTGTTAGGTACCGGTGGTGTGTGTTAGGTACCGGTGGGGTGTGTTAGCTACCGGTGGGGTGTGTTAGGTACCGGTGGGGTGTGTTAGGTATGGGTGGTGTGTGTTAGGTACCGGTGGTGTGTGTTAGCTACCGGTGGTGTGTCTTAGCTACCGGTGGTGTATGCTAGGTACCAGTGGTGTGTGCTAGCTACCGGTGGTGTGTGTTAGGTGCCAGTGGGGTGTGTTAGCTACCGGTGGGGTGTGTTAGCTACTGGTGGGGTGCATTAGCTACCGGTGGGGTGAGTTAGCTACTGGTGGGGTGTGTTAGCTACCAGTCGGGTGAGTTAGCTACCGGTAGGGTGTGTTAGCTACCAGTGGGGTGAGTTAGCTACCGGTAGGGTGACTTAGCTACCAGTGGGGTGTGTTAGCTACCGGTGGGGTGTGTTAGGTACCGTTGGTGTGTGTTAGCTGCCAGTGATGTGTGTTAGCTACCTGTGGGGTGTGTTAGCTACCGGTGGTGTGTGTTAGGTACCGGTGGTGTGCTAGCTACCGGTGGTGTGTGTTAGCTACCGGTGATGTGTGTTAGCTGCCGGTGGTGTGTGTTAGCTACCGGTGGTGTGTGTTAGCTACCGGTGGGGTGTGTTAGCTATGGGTGGGGTGTGTTTGCTACCGGTGGGGTGTGTTAGGTACCGGTGGGGTGTGTTAGGTACCGGAGCGTATGTTAGCTACCAGTGGTGTGTGTTAGCTACCGGTGGTGTGTGTTAGCTATCGGTGGTGTGTGTTAGCTACCGGTTGTGTATGTTAGCTACCGGTGGGGTGTGTTAGCTACCGGTAGTGTGTGTTAGCTACTGGTGAGGTGTGTTAGCTACCGGTGGGGTGTGTTAGCTACCGATGGGGTGTGTTAGGTACCAGTTGGGTGTGTTATGTGCCGGTGGGGTGCGTTAGCTACCAGTGGTGTGTGTTAGGTACCACTGGGGTGTATTGGGTACCGGAGGGGTGTGTTAGCCACCCGTGGGGTGTGTTAGGTACCAGTGAGGTGTGTTAGCTACCGGTGGGGTGTGTTAGCTACCGGTGGGGTGTGTTAGCTACCGGTGGGGTGTGTGTTAGCTAACGGTGGGGTGTGTTAGGTGCCAGTGAGGTGTTTTAGCTACCGGTGGGGTGTGTAGGTTCCAGTGGTGTGTGTTAGCTACCGGTGGGGTGTGTTAGGTGCCAGTGAGGTGTGTTAGCTTCTGGTGGGGTGTGTTAGCTACCGATGGAGTGTTTTAGGTACCAGTAGTGTGTGTTAGCTACCGGTGGTGTGTGTTAGGTACCATTGGTGTGTGCTAGCTACCTGTGGTGTGTGTTAGGTACCAGTGGGGTGTGTTAGCTACCGGTGGGGTGTGCTAGCTATCGGTGGGGTGTGTTAGCTACCGGTGGGGTGTCTTACCTACCTGTGGGGTGAGTTAGCTACCGGTGGGGTGTGTTAGGTATCGGTGGGGTGAGTTAGCTACCGGTGGGGTGTTTTAGCTACCGGTGGGGTGTTTTAGCTACCGGTGGCGTGAGTTAGCTACCGGTGGGGTGTGATAGCTACCGATGGGGTTTGCTAGGTACCAGTGGGGTGTGTTAGCTACCGTTGGGGTGTGTTAGCTACTGGTGGGGTGTGTTTGCTACCGGTGGGGTGTGTTAGGTACCGGTGGGGTATGTTAGGTACCGGTGGGGTGTGTTAGCTACCAGTGGTGTGTGTTAGCTACCGGTGGTGTGTGTTAGCTGCCGGTGGTGTGTGTTAGCTACCGGTGGTGTGTGTTAGCTACCGGTGGGGTGTGTTAGCTACGGGTGGGGTGTGTTTGCTACCGGTGGGGTTTGTTAGGTACCGGAGCGTATGTTAGCTACCGGTAGTGTGTGTTAGCTACCGGTGAGGTGTGTTGGCTACCGGTGGGGTGTGTTAGCTACCGATGGGGTGTGTTAGGTACCAGTTGGGTGTGTTATGTGCCAGTGGGGTGTGTTAGCTACCGGTGGGGTGCGTTAGCTACCGGTGGTGTGTGTTAGGTACCACTGGGGTGTATTAGGTACCGGAGGGGTGTGTTAGCCACCCGTGGGGTGTGTTAGGTACCAGTGAGGTGTGTTAGCTACCGGTGGGGTGTGTTAGCTACCGGTGGTGTGTGTTAGCTGCCAGTGGTGTGTGTTAGCTAACGGTGGGGTGTGTTAGGTGCCAGTGAGGTGTTTTAGCTACCGGTGGGGTGTGTAGGTTCCAGTGGTGTGTGTTAGCTACCGGTGGGGTGTGTTAGGTGCCAGTGAGGTGTGTTAGCTTCCGGTGGGGTGTGTTAGCTACCGGTGGGGTGTTTTAGGTACCAGTAGTGTGCGTTAGCTACCGGTGGTGTGTGTTAGGTACCATTGGTGTGTGCTAGCTACCGGTGGTGTGTGTTAGGTACCAGTGGGGTGTGTTAGTTACCGGTGGGGTGTGCTAGCTATCGGTGGGGTGTGTTAGCTACCGGTGGGGTGTCTTACCTACCTGTGGGGTGAGTTAGCTACCGGTGGGGTGTGTTAGCTATCGGTGGGGTGAGTTAGCTACCGGTGGGGTGTTTTAGCTACCGGTGGGGTGTTTTAGCTACCGGTGGCGTGAGTTAGCTACCGGTGGGGTGTGATAGCTACCGGTGGGGTTTGCTAGGTACCAGTGGGGTGTGTTAGCTACCGTTGGGGTGTGTTAGCTACTGGTGGGGTGTGTTTGCTACCGGTGGGGTGTGTTAGGTACCGGTGGGGTATGTTAGGTACCGGTGGGGTGTGTTAGCTACCGGTGGTGTGTGTTAGCTACCGGTGGTGTGTGTTAGCTGCCGGTGGTGTGTGTTAGCTACCGGTGGGGTGAGTTAGCTACCGGTGGGGTGTGTTAGCTATCGGTGGGGTGAGTTAGCTACCGGTGGGGTGTTTTAGCTACCGGTGGCGTGAGTTAGCTACCGGTGGGGTGTGATAGCTACCGGTGGGGTATGCTAGGTACCAGTGGGGTGTGTTAGCTACCGTTGGGGTATGTTAGCTACTGGTGGGGTGTGTTTGCTACCGGTGGGGTGTGTTAGGTACCGGTGGGGTGTGTTAGCTACCGGTGGGGTGAGTTAGCTACCGGTGGGGTGTTTTAGCTACCGGTGGCGTGAGTTAGCTACCGGTGGGGTGTGTTAGCTACCGGTGGGGTATGCTAGGTACCAGTGGGGTGTGTTAGCTACCGTTGGGGTGTGTTAGCTACTGGTGGGGTGTGTTTGCTACCGGTGGGGTGTGTTAGGTACCGGTGGGGTGTGTTAGGTACCGGTGGGGTGTGTTAGGTACCTGTGGTGTGTGTTAGCTACCGGTGGTGTGTGTTAGCTATCGGTGGTGTGTGTTAGCTAACGGTGGTGTATGTTAGCTACCGGTGGGGCATGGTAGCTACCAGTAGTGTGTGTTAGCTACCAGTGAGGTGTGTTAGTTACCGGTGGGGTGTGTTAGCTACCGGTGGGGTGTGTTAGGTACCAGTGGTGTGTGTGTGTTAGCTACCTGTGGTGTGTATTAGGTAGCAGTGGTGTGTCTTAGCTACCGGTGGTGCGTGTTAGGTACCAGTGGGGTGTGTTAGGTGCCGGTGGGGTGTGTTAGCTACCGGTGGGGTGTGTTAGGTACCAGTGGTGGGTGCTAGCTACCGGTGGTGTGTGTTAGGTGCCAGTGGGGTGAGTTAGCTACCGGTGGGGTGTGCTAGCTACCGGTGGGGTGTGTTACCTACCTGTGGGGTGAGTTAGCTACCGGTGGGGTGTGTTAGCTACCAGTGGGGTGAGTTAGCTACCGGTAGGGTGTGTTAGCTACCGGTGGGGTGTGTTACCTACCTGTGGGGTGAGTTAGCTACCGGTGGGGTGTGTTAGCTACCAGTGGGGTGAGTTAGCTACCGGTAGGGTGTGTTAGCTACCGGTGGGGTGACTTAGCTACCGGTGGGGTGTGTTAGCTACCAGTGGGGTGTGTTAGGTACCGTTGGGGTGTGTTAGCTACCAGTGGTGTGTGTTAGCTACTGGTGGGGTGTGTTAGCTACCGGTGGTGTGTGTTAGGTACCGGTGGTGTGTTAGCTACCGGTGGTGTGTGTTAGCTACCGGTGGTGTGTGTTAGCTACCGGTGGGGTGTGTTAGCTACCGGAGGGGAGAGTTAGCTACCAGTGGGGTGTGTTAGCTACCGGTTGGGTGTGTTTGCTACTGGTGGGGTGTGTTAGGTACCGGTGGGGTGTGTTAGGTACCGGTGGGGTGTGTTAACTACCGGTGGTGTGTGTTAGCTACCGGTGGTGTGTGTGTTAGCTATAGGCGGTGTCTGTTAGCTACCGGTGGTGTATGTTAGCTACCGGTGGGGTGTCTTAGCTACTGGTAGTGTGTGTTAGCTACCGGTAAGGTGTGTTAGCAACCGGTGCGGTGTGTTAGCTACCAGTGGGGTGTTTTAGCTACCGGTGGGGTGTGTTAGCTACCGGTGGTGTGTGTGTTAGCTATCGGCGGTGTCTGTTAGCTGGTGGGAGCATTCACCAAATTCAACTTCAATAACAAAAACATAAAGTGGGACCAAGTAAACCAAGTCCTAACCGATATAAGCTGGGAAGATATACTAAGCAACACAGACCCAAACTTATGCCTAGAACAGATTAACTCGGTGGCACTCGATGTATGCACAAGGCTTATTCCTCTAAGAAAAAGGAGGAGTAGATGTAAAATAGAAAGAGACAGGCGCTCCCTTTACAGGCGACGGAAAAGAATAACAGAGCGGCTAAAAGAGGTCAATATATCTGAAATGCGCAGGGAGACACTGGTCAGAGAAATAGCAAGCATCGAACTTAAGCTAAAAGAATCCTTTAGGAGTCAGGAATCGCGGGAAGAACTAAAAGCTATAAATGAAATCGAAAGAAACCCAAAGTATTTCTTCTCCTATGCCAAATCAAAATCGAGAACAACGCCCAGTATTGGGCCCCTACTTAAACAAGATGGGTCCTACACAGATGACAGCAAGGAAATGAGTGAGCTACTCAAGTCCCAATATGACTCAGTTTTTAGCAAGCCGCTAACCAGACTGAGAGTCGAAGATCAAAATGAATTTTTTATGAGAGAGCCACAAAATTTGATTAACACAAGCCTATCCGATGTTATCCTGACGCCAAATGACTTCGAACAGGCGATAAATGACATGCCCATGCACTCTGCCCCAGGGCCAGACTCATGGAACTCTGTGTTCATCAAGAACTGCAAGAAGCCCCTATCACGAGCCTTTTCCATCCTATGGAGAGGGAGCATGGACACGGGGGTCGTCCCTCAGTTACTAAAAACAACAGACATAGCCCCACTCCACAAAGGGGGCAGTAAAGCAACTACAGACCAATAGCACTAACATCCCATATCATAAAAATCTTTGAAAGGGTCCTAAGAAGCAAGATCACCACCCATCTAGAAACCCATCAGTTACACAACCCAGGGCAACATGGGTTTAGAACAGGTCGCTCCTGTCTGTCTCAGCTACTGGATCACTACGACAAGGTCCTAAATGCACTAGAAGACAAAAAGAATGCAGATGTAATATATACAGACTTTGCAAAAGCCTTCGACAAGTGTGACCATGGCGTAATAGCGCACAAAATGCGCGCTAAAGGAATAACAGGAAAAGTCGGTCGATGGATCTATAATTTCCTCACTAACAGAACAGAGAGAGTAGTCGTCAACAGAGTAAAGTCCGAGGCAGCTACGGTGAAAAGCTCTGTTCCACAAGGCACAGTACTAGCTCCCATCTTGTTCCTCATCCTCATATCCGACATAGACAAGGATGTCAGCCACAGCACCGTGTCTTCCTTTGCAGATGACACCCGAATCTGCATGACAGTGTCTTCCATTGCAGACACTGCAAGGCTCCAGGCGGACATCAACCAAATCTTTCAGTGGGCTGCAGAAAACAATATGAAGTTCAACGATGAGAAATTTCAATTACTCAGATATGGTAAACATGAGGAAATTAAATCTTCATCAGAGTACAAAACAAATTCTGGCCACGAAATAGAGCGAAACACCAACGTCAAAGACCTGGGAGTGATTATGTCGGAGGATCTCACCTTCAAGGACCATAACATTGTATCAATCGCATCTGCTAGAAAAATGACAGGATGGATAATGAGAACCTTCAAAACTAGGGAGGCCAAGCCCATGATGACACTCTTCAGGTCACTTGTTCTATCTAGGCTGGAATATTGCTGCACTCTAACAGCACCTTTCAAGGCAGGTGAAATTGCCGACCTAGAAAATGTACAGAGAACTTTCATGGCGCGCATAACGGAGATAAAACACCTCAATTACTGGGAGCGCTTGAGGTTTCTAAACCTGTATTCCCTGGAACGCAGGAGGGAGAGATACATGATTATATACACCTGGAAAATCCTAGAGGGACTAGTACCGAACTTGCACACGAGAATCACTCACTACGAAAGCAAAAGACTTGGCAGACGATGCACCATCCCCCCAATGAAAAGCAGGGGTGTCACTAGCACGTTAAGAGACCATACAATAAGTGTCAGGGGCCCGAGACTGTTCAACTGCCTCCCAGCACACATAAGGGGGATTACCAACAGACCCCTGGCAGTCTTCAAGCTGGCACTGGACACGCACCTAAAGTCAGTTCCTGATCAGCCGGGCTGTGGCTCGTACGTTGGTTTGCGTGCAGCCAGCAGCAACAGCCTGGTTGATCAGGCGCTGATCCACCAGGAGGCCTGGTCACAGACCGGGCCGCGGGGGCGTTGACCCCCGAAACTCTCTCCAGGTAAACTCCAGGTACCGGTGGGGTGTGTTAGCTACTGGTAGTGTGTGTTAGCTACCGGTAAGGTGTGTTAGCTACCGGTGCGGTGTTTTAGCTACCAGTGGGGTGTGTTAGCTACCGGTCTGGTGTGTTAGCTACCAGTGGTGTGTGTTAGCTACCGGTGGAGTGTGTTAGGTGCCAGTGAGGTGTGTTAGGTACTAATGGGGTGTGTTAGCTACCGGTGGGGTGTGTTAGGTACCAGTGGTGTGTGTTAGCTACCGGTGGTGTTTGTTAGGTACCATTGGTGTGTGTTAGCTACCGGTGGTGTGTGTTAGTTACCAGTGGGGTGTGTTAGCTACCGGTGGGGTGTGTTAGCTACCGGTGGTGTGTGTTAGGGAGCAGTGGTGTGTGTTAGCTACCGGTGGTGTGTGTTAGGTACCAGTGGGGTGTTTTAGGTACCGGTGGGGTGTGTTAGCTACCTGTGGGGTGTGTTAGCTACCTGTGGGGTGTGTTAGCTACCGGTGGGGTGTGTTAGCTACCGCTGAGGCGAGTTAGCTACCCGTGGGGTGTGTTAGGTACCAGTGAGGTGTGTTAGCTACTGGTGGGGTGTGTTAGCTACCTGTGGGGTGTGTTAGGTACTGGTGGGGTGTGTTTGGTACCGGTGATGTGTGTTAGCTACCGGTGGTGTGTGTTAGCTACCGGTGGTGTGCGTTAGCTACCGGTGGGGTGTGTTAGCTACCGGTGGTTTATGTTAGCTACCAGTTGTGTGTGTTAGCTACCGGTGGTGTGTGTTAGGTACCAGTGGAGTGTGTTAGCTACCGGTGGGGTGTGCTAGCTACCAGTGGGAGGTGTTAGCTACCGGTGGGTGTGTTAGCTACCCGTGGGGTGAGTTAGCTACCTGTGGGGTGTGTTAGCTAGCGGTGGGGTGATTTAGGTACCGGTGGGGTGTGTTAGCTACCGGTGGCGTGAGTTAGCCACCGATGGGGTGTGTTAGGTACCGGTGGGGTGTGTTAGGTACCGGTGGGGTGTGTTAACTACCGATGGGGTGTGTTAGGTACCGGTGGGGTGCGTTAGGTACCGGTGGTGTGTGTTAGGTACCAGTGGAGTGTGTTAGCTACCGGTGGTGTGTGTTAGCTACCGGTGGTGTGTGTTAGCTACCGGTTGTGTGTGTTAGCTACCATTGGTATGTGTTAGGGAGCGGTGGTGTGTGTTAGCTACCGGTGGTGTGTGTTAGGTACCAGTGGGGTGTGTTAGGTACCGGTGGGGTGTGTTAGCTACCGGTGGGGTGTGTTAGCTACCGGTGGGGTGTGTTAGCTACCGCTGAGGTGAGTTAGCTACCCGTGGGGTGTGTTAGGTACCAGTGAGGTGTGTTAGCTACTGGTGGGGTGTGTTGGCTACCGGTGGGGTGTGTTAGCTACCGGTGGGGTGTGTTAGGTACTGGTGGGGTGTGTTAGGTACCGGTGGTGTGTGTTAGCTACCGGTGGTGTGTGTTAGCTACCGGTGGTGTGTGTTAGCTACCTTTGGTGTGCGTTAGCTACCGGTGGGGTGTGTTAGCTACCGGTGGTGTGTGTTAGGGAGCAGTGGTGTGTGTTAGCTACCGGTGGTGTGTGTTAGCTACCGCTGGGGTGTGTTAGCTACCGCTGGGGTGAGTTAGCTACCCGTAGGGTGTGTTAGGTACCAGTAAGGAGGTGTGTTAGCTACCGGTGGGGTGTGTTGGCTAACGGTGGGGTGTGTTAGCTACCGGTGGGGTGAGTTAGCTACCGGTGGGGTGTGTTAGCTACCGGTGGGGTGTGTTAGCTACCAGTGGGGTGTGTTAGCTACCAGTGGGGTGTGTTAGCTACCAGTGGGGTGTGTTAGCTACGGGTGGGGTGTGTTAGCTACCAGTGGGGTGTGTTAGCTGCCAGTGGTGTGTGTTAGCTACCGGTGGGGTGTGTTAGCTACCTTTGGTGTGCGTTAGCTACCGTTGGGGTGTGTTAGCTACCGGTGGTGTGTGTTAGGGAGCAGTGGTGTGTGTTAGCTACCGGTGGGGTGTGTTAGCTACCGCTGGGGTGTGTTAGCTACCGCTGGGGTGAGTTAGCTACCCGTAGGGTGTGTTAGGTACCAGTAAGGAGGTGTGTTAGCTACCGGTGGGGTGTGTTGGCTAACGGTGGGGTGTGTTAGCTACCGGTGGGGTGAGTTAGCTACCGGTGGGGAGTGTTAGGTACTGGTGGGGTGTGTTAGGTACCGGTGGTGTGTGTTAGCTACCGGTGGATTGAGTTAGCTACCCGTGGGGTGTGTTAGCTACCGGTGGGGTGTGTTAGCTACCATTGGGGTGTGTTAGCTACCAGTGGGGTGTGTTAGCTACCAGTGGGGTGTGTTAGCTACCGGTGGGGTGTGTTAGGGAGATAAGATGTTTTTTAACGGTGCTTTTGAAAATGTTGGTTGAGTCTGCAGTTCTAGAGTTTTCAGGCAGGGAGTTCCAGATTTTAGGCCCTTTTATATCCATTGAATTTTTGTATAGATTTAGTCGTACACGGGGAATGTCATAGAGATGTTTGTGTCTGGTATTATGCCTATGGGCCCTGTCACAACTATCAAGAAAGTGTTTTAGTTCAGGGTTAATATTGGAATTTAAGGTTCTGTAAATGTAGATTGCAGAGTAGTAAGTGTGGATGTTCTGAACAGTGAGTAAGTTTAGGTCTCTGAAGAGGGGGGGGGGAGGGTGTTGCCTAGCATTGGATTGTGTGATAATTCTTACTGCGGCTTTTTGTTGGGTTATTATTGGCTTTGGAGCAAACGACACCCCCCACCCATCTATTTGAAGGGTGAAAACATTAGGAAGGAGCTTGGTATTTCTAGTATCAGTGATAGGACTGTTGAGATTAACACTGTACTCAGTATTAGAATGCTATGAAATGAACCAGTCACTGTCACAATGATCCTTACTAAGTGTCTAGAAGTAAATACACATAAATCTAAATGGATTGTGAAAATGTGCAATTACATTAAGTTTTATAACCTGCATGAACTATATCACTGTAGACAACAAGAGCATTTCACCCCTCCGTGGAAGTTGTGTTCATTTACTATCACATACCTACAAGTCCCTCCCAAGAAGCTCATTGCTAGTAATCCCTTCCTTAAATCACTTGTTAAAGCAACTGCTCAAGAAGAAATTTCTCGCTTAGCTGGTAGTAACAAGTTATCACAAGTTATATACACTGATGGATCTAAACAGGAGTCTTCTGGCAGGGCTGCATCTGCTCTTGTTGCCACCTCCCTAGTTAAGAACGATAATAAATTTGTTGAGTTAGGCATAAGAATTAACAACTGGGCGTCTACACTGCAAACTGAATTGTTTGCAATCCTAATGGCGCTAAAGCTAACCTATGACACTGAGCTTGACTCTATCATCATTACTGATTCTATGTCATCATTGAAGGCTCTTGACTCATATAATGACTCCAACAACATGCTCATTGGAGAAGCCGGGTATAGATACTCAAAAATCCGGGACAAACGGATTAATGTACAATTGCTATGGATCCCATCACACATTGGATTACTCCTTCATGATAAAGTTGATATGTTAGCCAAGAAGAGTATCCAGAAGAAGAATGTAGAATATAACTTTGGTATATCTGTGTCTAGCATTAGGAATAATATTAGGAGAGAAGTAAATAATGAAAATGATTGTTATAGGAATGCAGTTAGAAGTCTGAGTAGACCTGTGACCCACTATGATAACATGAACGTAGATAAGTGTGTTTATGGAGCAACTTGCAATGTGAACAGACTGACTGATGTTGTAGTGGCCAGGCTTTGGCTTGGTTACAAGTACTTCTGGGAGTTTGGGAGACACACAGATGATGATCAAACTAAATGCAAATTATGTGATCAGGCATATGGTCACTGTCTTGAACACTATGTGCTTAACTGTCCACTTATTGAGGAATACAGAGATAGACAGTATAATAACCTATGTGACATATCAAGATATCTTATTAATGAAAATAAGATACCAGATATACTAAGCAAATTTAATAAATTTGCTTGTAACAGATAAGTGAACTGTAGATATGTAAATATAAACCCATATGTACACCTGTTAACCCTTTTGGGGCCTTAGGCCTTTTGTGTATCCATATGGTCTTGCGCTACCGTCCACAGGATGGATATGGGGTGCACAATAAACTAGCTACTTCGGTGGCAAAATCTAAATCTGGGTGGGTAATTGCTGTTGATCCCCAAGCACAAATGGCATATGTGAGGGAGGGATAGATGGGTGAATAGTATGGCGTGAGAAGGGTTGATAGTGGTACGCAGTAACGTATCTTAGAGAGGATCCCAACAGTTTTGGATACTTTTTTGTTATGTGTTGGATATGGGTGCTGAAATTCAGGTTGCTGTCAAGATGTAGGCCCAGGAATTTGCCCTCATTATGCTTAGCAATAGGGGCACTTTCGAGTTGTGCAACACCTGCTCTGTTACCAAACAGAATATAGAAGGTTTTGTCAGTGTTAAGTGTAAGCTTATTGGCAGTCTTCTAGGTTGATATTTTTAGGAGCTCTTCGTTAACAGTGGTGTTGAGTGAGGCAAAATTTGGGTTGTCAGCAAAGAGAATTGGTTTCACCTGTTGTGATACGTTGGGAATATCATTGATGTTTAAGAGGAAGAGCAGGGGAACAAGGACACTTCCCTGAGGCACTCCAGTGGTGGTGATGATGAGGTTGTGTCTTTAATGGAGACGTATTGATACCTGTTAGTAAGGTAAGATTTGAAATATGTAAGTGCATGGCCTCTTATACCATAATGGTCAAGTTTGTAGACCAGGATACCGTGGTCTACTGTATCAAAAGCTTTCCTTAGGTCAATAAAGAGGCCTAATGGATATTTCTTATTTCCCAGTGCAGTGTAGAACAGGTCTAGCATTTTTTTTACTATTGCACCGTTTGTGCTTTTGTTTTTCCTGAAGCCAAATTGGAAAGGGTTGAGTATACTTTGCGCTGTTATAAACGAATATAGTCTCTTGTGTACGAGTTTCTTGAAGATTTTGGATAGTAACGGTAAGTTTGCTATTGGCCTGTAGTTATTTACATCTGTGGGATCACTACCTTTGTGTATTGGTGTAACCCTTGCTGTCTTGATTGGTGTCGGGAAGGTGCTAGTTTCTAGGGATTTGTTAAAAAGTAAAGAAATAGAAGGCGAAAGGGCATGAGCCGCTCGCTTATACAATAATGGTGGGACTTGAGACAGATTCCCTGACTTGATAATCGAGGTGACTTCGGTGGGCTCAGTAGGTGCAAGGTAGATGGAGGATGGGAAATTTCCATTTAAGTAGTCACTTGCTCGGGCGTTGGTACCTGGGATTTTACTGGCTGTAATTGTGATTCATTTAGTTTAGTTAGAATAATATCCCTCTTTTTTCAGTTGGGTACCTAGAATCTGAGAGAGCGGTTTCCAGGTCTTTTTTTATATTTCCTCTTGTTTCGGGTAATCTGCTGGAATAATATAATTGCTTGGCCTTTCTTATCAGTTTGGTGAGAACTGATGCATAGTGTTTAACAATATCTTTGTGTATTAAACCCTGCATATATTGCTTTTCATACTGATGCTTCCTATCTATAGACCTTAGTATGTTGTTAGTTAGCCATGGGCAACCTAGCCATGTATTCGTAATCTTTTTCATTTTTATAGGACAATGTTTGTTATAGTCTAAGTAATTTTTTAAGAAATATGTCAATCCAGTCATCGATACCATTGGCATTAGAGAATTCTGTAGGCCAGTCAACTGCCCCTAGTTCTGTTGTGAAGTTACTTACTGAGGCCTCATCATGAAGTCTAAAAGAAATTTTCCTGTATTCAAGCGGTTGTTTACCAGGAAGGTGGGGTAGTGGTCAGTGGTGCTCTCTGTGATTATCCCTGATTTAAGGAGGGCTAGTATATTGGTCCATATATAGTTAGTTATGGTTGCAGTTGTCTCTGACAGCCTGGTTGGTTTAGTTATAGATGGTATGAGAAGTGTGTTGTTCATATTGTTGATGAAATCTGTTACTGGTTGGTAATCTGTTAGGCCAAGGTTGATGTTGAAGTCTCCGGTTGAGAGTAGGTGGCGCTTGTTCAATTGGTTGTTTATTATTAGTGTCTTTAATTTATCACTAAACTTTGGGATGTTTGTATGTGACATCCGGTAAATGGCACCGATTGTAATAGAAGTCTTAAGGTTTTTTGCAGTAAAATTTGCAAAAAATATATTCTCCATATTCATCACTAAAGCAAGTAATGCTATAACAAGATAGTTTGTTAGAGTAATAGATCGCAATACCTCCCCCAACTTGATATGGTCTGAACTTGTGGATTGCTGTGTATCCCGGTAGTGAGTAGATATCAATTGTGTCCTGCTTAAACCAGGTTTCAGTGAGAATAATACAGGAGAAGGTTGTCTTTAGGGAATCAAGGAGTGCCAGGAGGTCATCACAGTGTTTGCTCAGGAACCTAATATTGTAGTTAATAACTGTAATATTTTTAGAAGTATTTAGGACAGTGCTGGCTTGTGATGCTGTGTAATATTGGCAGTTACTCTCCATTAAACTTTGATTGGGTGTTGGATTATATAGATTTAGATCTGGGTCGACGTGATCATTCAACATGTACGTTAAGTGGTAATTCTTTTTATTATGTATAGTGTGTTGAGTTTCAGTACTGGTATCTGAAATAAGGGGATGTTTGGACAAGAGTATAGCTAATGCTTGTTGGTCAGGTAGAGCGTATAAACTAATAAACATAATGGACTTAGTGTTGACTAATGTATTAAGTTAGAATAACTAGAGTATTAACTAGGTATAAGCTATTAAGCTTAAATTACAATACAGTGTAGTACCAGTCTATAACTTGTAACCCACACTAACGCTAACTTAAGTTGTTTGCAATACATAGTAGAATAATATATGCACAGTATCTTTGGCAGGTTAAATCACCACAACCAGATGTAGACCAAACGAAATGTAAACTTTGCCAGACAAACTATTGTCACACCCTGCGTCATTATGTACTGGAGTGCGATAAAATTAATGAATTTAGAGACAACTCACTCAAAAATGTTCAAGAAATGTCAAAGTATTTTATCTGCAGTGGTATATTACAGACCATTCTGGAAAAATACCCTGATTTTGCTAGCTGTAAATAAAGCATTACCACGTGTGTGTGTGTGTATTTGTACTCACCTAGTTGAGAACACATGACGCCCTTATCCACTGAAGGATCGTATGGTTCAGTGGATAAGGGCGTCATGTGTTTTCGCCCACCATGAGGCAGTCCAAAGCAGCATGGGTTCGAGTCCTTGGCTAGTGCAGTGTTGTTATTGATATATATATATATATATATATATATGTATGTATGTATATATATATATGTATGTATATATATTTATGTGTGTGTCGTGCCGAATATGTAAAACTGGTCAATTAGCAAGAACTCATTTAAAATTAAGTCCTTTCTAAAATTTTCTCTTATACGTTTAAAGATATATTTTTTTCATTAATGTTAATGTTAAAAATTTTAATTTTGCTCCAAAAGAATCTTAGAAAACTTACCTAACCTTATTATAACAAGAGCAATTTATTTTAACCTAACCCAACTAAATATATTTTAAATACGTTTACAATAATTTAATACTAAACAAACACAATCAAATATATTTTTTTCGTTAGGTTCAGAATGATTTTGGCGAAATTATTGCATACACAAATTTTCACTTGTCCTATATGGCAAGATGAGCGTTGCTATTTAAGCCAAGATCGCAAGTTCTGCCTATTCGGCACGACAGGGGTCGAGTCCTATATATATATATATATATATCCATATATATATTATACAACTCTATATATATATATATATATATTGTGGCCTCTTGTTTCTGTGTGTGTGTGTGTGTGTGTGTGTGTGTGTGTGTGTGTGTGTGTGTGTGTGTGTGTGTGTGTGTGTGTATTATGTTGTGGCGAATAGATAAAACTGGTCAATTAGAAGAACTCATTTAAAATTAAGTTCGTTCTTATATATTTAAAGATATATTTTTTCATTACTGTTAACGTAAAAATGAATAATTTTGTATAAAAAGAACTTTAGAAAACTTACCTAATCTTATTATAACAAGCGCAATTTATTTAGCCTAATCCAACTAAATATATTTTTGATAAATTTACAATAATTTAATAAGAAAGAAACACATGGCCCCACTCCACAAAGGTGACAATAAAGCAATTGCAAGGAACTACAGACCGATAGCACTAACATCCCATATCATAACTTGTCATATCTGACATAGACAAGGATGTCAGCCACAGCACCGTGTGTTCCTTTGCAGATGACACCCGAATTTGCATGACAGTGTCTTCCATTGAAGACACTGCAAGGCTCCAGGCGGACATCAACCAAATCTTTAAATGAGCTGCAGAAAACAATATGAAGTTCAATGATGAGAAATTTCAATTACTCTGTAATGGAAAACGTGAGGAAATTAAAACTTCATCGGAGTATAAAACAAATTCTAACTACACAATAGAGAGAAAAAATAATGTCAAAGACCTGGGGGTGATCATGTCAGGGGATCTCACCTTCAAGGACCATAACATTGTATCAGTCACATCTGCTTGAAAATTAACAGGATAGATAATGAGAACCTTCAAAACTAGGGATGCCAAGCCCATGATGACACTCTTTAGGTCGCTTGTTCTACCTAGGCTGGAATATTGCTGCACACTAACAGCACCTTTCAAGGCAGGTGAAATTTCTGACCTAGAAAATGTACAGAGAACCCTCACGGCACGCATAACTGTGATAAACCACCTCTGTTACTGGGAACACGTGAAGTTCCTAAACCTGTACTCCCTAGAATGCAGGAGAGATACATGATTATATACACCTGGAAAATCCTAGAGGGACTAGTACCAAACTTGCACACGAAAAATCACTCCCTACGAAAGCAAAAGACTCGGCAGACGGTGCAACATCCCCCCAATCAAAAGCAGGGGTGCCACTAGCACGAGCCTGGCCACTACAACATCAGTCAGTCTGTTCACATTGCAAGTTGCTCCATAAACATACTTATCTACGTTCATGTTATCATAGTGGGTTATAGATCTACTCAGGCTTCTAACTGCATTCCTATAACAATCATTTTAATTATTTACTTCTCTCCTAATATTATTCCTAATGCTAGACACAGTTATACCAAAGTTATATTCTACATTCTCCTTCTCGATACTCTTCTTGGCTAACATATCAACTTTATCATGAAGGAGTAATCCAATGTGTGATGGGATCCATAGCAATTGTACATTAATTCCTTTGTCCCTAATTTTTGAGTATCTATACCTGGCTTCCCCAATGAGCATGTTGTTGGAGTCATTACATGAGTCAAGAGCCTTCAATGATGACATAGAATCAGTAATGATGATAGAGTCAAGCTCAGTGTCATAGGTTAGCTTTAGCGCCATTAGGATTGCAAACAATTCAGTTTGCAGTGTAGACGCCCAGTTGTTAATTCTTATGCCTAACTCAACAAATTTATTATCGTTCTTAACTAGGGAGGTGGCAACAAGAGCAGATGCAGCCCTGCCAGAAGACTCCTGTTTAGATCCATCAGTGTATATAACTTGTGATAACTTGTTACTACCAGCTAGGTGAGAAATTTCTTCTTGAGCAGTTGCTCTAACAAGAGATTTAAGGAAGGGATTACTAGCAATGAGCTTCTTGGGAGGGACTTGTAGGTATGTGATATTAAATGAACACATCTTCCATGGAGGGGTGAAATGCTCTTGTTGCCTACAGTGATACAGTTCATGCAGGTTATAAAACTTAATGCAATTGCACGTTTTCACAATCCATTTAGATCTGTGTGTATTTACCTCTAGACACTTGGTAAGATTCACTGTGACAGTGTCTGGTTCGTTTCTCAACATTCTAATACCGAGTACAGTGTTAATTTCAACAATCCTATCACTGATACTAGAAATACCAAGCTCCTTCCTCATGTTAAGAACTTTTGTAGATCTGGGACAGCCAAGAATAATCCTGAGAGCTTCATTTTGCATTAACTCCAAGGGTCGGAGAGAACTTTCTCTAGCTAATATCAACATGGGAGCAGCATAATCAATTAAGGACCTAACATAGGCTATGTACATCATTCTCACGATTCTCACATTTGCACCATAGTTGGGATTGTAGCCAGCAACAGCTTTGAGAGCATTTAGCCTAGCTTTACATTTCTTGTTTAGTTGTGGTATAGTGGATTTGTTAAAGGGTACATCTACACCAAGATATCTGTAAGTTTTAACGTAGCTAATGATTTCACCCTGCAAATAGATGGGTGGGGGATGTCGTTTGCTTGTTAATATCTTAGTTTTAGAGGAAGATATTATGAGGCCTAGTCGATTACAAATTGCTTGAACTTCATTAAGAATGGTATTCATCTTCTTATGCCCTGTTGTATGGATCATGATATCATCAGCATAGCTTATAGCTATATGTTTAGGTGAGTAAGCAACAAGGAAATTCAGTAACATTCACAGACAACTGGGATAAGTACATTCCTTCAAATTACCATCCATTAAGCCTGACATCTATAGTGGGCAAGTTATTAGAATCAATTATAGCTGACATTATTGGAAGTCACCTTGAAGAGCATAATTTGATTAATGAATCTCAGCATGGGTTCACGAGAGGTCGTTCCTGCCTGACAAATTTACTGACGTTCTTCAATAGAACATATGAGGCAGTAGACAGTGATAAAGAATATGATATTGTTTATTTGGATTTTAGTAAAGCCTTCGATAGAGTACCTCACAAGAGATTCTTAAGAAAAGTGGCAGCTCATGGTATAGTAGGTAAAGCTCTAACATGGATAGAGGCATGGCTTACCAACAGAAAGCAGAGAGTTTCCATTAATGGGGCCAAATCTGAATGGGGATTATTCACCAGTGGCATTCCACAAGGATCAGTTTTAGGGCCTCTCGTGTTCATAATTTACATTAATGACCTTGATGAAGGGATTACAAGTGACATGAGCAAATTGGCTGATGATACAAAGATAGGCCGTATGATTCATTCTGAGGAGGATAGCAATGAACTCCAAGAGGATTTGGACAAATTTATGTCTTGGTCTGAGAAATGGCAGATGAAGTTCAATGTGGATAAGTGTAAGGTACTAGTCCTTGGTAATGAAAATAACTCTCGAAGCTATAAACTAGGTGAAGTAGAGCTTGATCATATAGAATGTGAAGACTTGGGAGCCATGGTAAGCAGAAATCTAAAGCCAAGACAGCAGTGCCTAAGTGTGCGCAACAAGGCTAACATATTACTAGGATTTATCTCAAGAAGTATAAATAACAGAAGTCCGAAAGTTATTTTACATCTCTATACATCACTAGTGAGGCCTCATTTAGATTATGCCGCTCAGTTTTGATCTCCTTACTACAGGATGGATATAGACTCATTGGAGAACATACAGAGAAGAATGACTAAAATGATTTACTGTGTAAGGAATCTCCCGTATGAAGATAGACTTAAAGCCTTAAATCTCCACTTTCTGGAGAGACGTAGAATGAGGGAAGATATCATTGAAGTGTTTAAGTGGATGACGGGCATAAACAAAGGAGATATTGAAGAATTGAGACACTTATGCAACACATGGGAATCTTTATTGAAGAAACGTTTCGCCACACAGTGCTTCATCAGTCCAATACAAAGTAGAGATGGGTAAGGAGAGGAGAAGTTCGAGGTAATCAGTCCCTCAACCTGGAATCGATGTGTTCAGTCCATCACTCTTGTAGGAAGTGCAGCATAGGGCCAGAGAGGTGGCTTATATACTGCAGTCAGATGAGTTGAAGCAGGAGGAGGCGGGATCACAGTGGGACCTGCCACTAGTGTAAGTAGGTCGTCGTCCAAAAGTTGGGCAAGCGCTGAAGTCTTTGTACCAAGATTCCATGATGTTGCAGTGTCTGACAGATGTGATGAATGGTTTAGAAAACCGACAAGTTGAAGAATTGAGACACTTATGCAACACATGGGAATCTTTATTGAAGAAACGTTTCGCCACACAGTGGCTTCATCAGCCACACGGTTCTCTGAACCATTGATCTACAAAGTTGCTAGTAAAGGCAAATCAATTGATCAACAAGCAAAGAGAGATAGTAGAGGGCAACGAGGGACTAGCTCCCTTAAGGTTTACTATACAAATAGTAGGAGTTTAAGAAATAAGATAGATGAGCTAAGATTACTTGCAAGTGCAGGTAATATAGATATTATTGCTATAACAGAGACCTGGTTCAACCTGAAAGATAGAGAAATGCCTTCTGAAATGTAACATACAGGGTTATAAACTATTCCACACTGATAAGGTCAACAGGAAGGGTGGTGGAGTGGCCATGTATGTCAGAGATAATTTAAATTGTTGTCTTAGACATGATATAAGATTAGAAACATCGAACACAGAATCTGTTTGGCTAGTTTCTCGAGGGTCATGACAAATTAATTTTAGGCGTGATTTATAGGCCCCCAAACCTTGATATGGAGTGCAATAAGCTGTTATGGGACGAAATTCATAGGGCATCTAGATATGAAAATGTTGTGTTAATAGGGGATTTTAACTTTAGACAAATTGATTGGAACAATATGACAGGAAATCTCAAGTCTAGTGACTTTCTTGATACGGTTCAGGATTGCTTTTTAGAACAGTTTGTGACAGAACCAACTAGAGGAAACAATCTGCTTGACTTGATTCTTGCCAACAAAGAATCACTAATTAATAACTTTGAGGTTAATGATGAGCTTGGGGAAAGTGATCACAAATCACTTAGTTTCAATATATCATGGAATTACCCAGATAACTACAATCAAATCTCTGTCCCAGATTTTCGCTTGGCCGACTTCATGGGACTGAAAAATTACCTGGGTGGGCTAAATTGGGATGTCCTGACTATGGGTCAGGTAGGTGATCTCGGTTGCCAATATGACGTTTCTCAGAGCATAGTCCTAGCTGCCCAGACAACTTTTGTTCCGAGTTGGGAAATTAGATCTAACAAAAATGATCCCAAATGGATGAACAATAGATTAAAACATCTCATTGGTCAAAAGAGAGGCATATATAGGCGTATCAAAAGAGGGGATGGGCAGTTAAGAAATCAATATATTCAATTAGAGAGTGAAATAAAAAAAGGTATAAGAAAAGCAAAAAAGGATTATGAGGCTAAGGTCGCAAGGGATTCAAAGACTAACCCAAAAGGGTTCTTTCGGGTATACAGAAGTAAGATTAGGGACAAAATAGACCTACTTAAGAGTAACTCTGGTCAGATCACTGACAGTGATAAGGATATGTGTGAATTTCTCAATACCTACTTCCCCTCAGTTTTTACCCAGGAAAATACTAGCGAAATTCCTGAAATAATAGATTATATAGAACAGGACGATAATAAACTATACACGATTGCAGTAACTAGTGACATGGTCCTCAGACAAATAGAGAAATTAAAACCTAACAAATCCCCAGGTCCTGATGAACTGTTTGCAAGGGTGTTAAAGGAATGTAAAGAAGAACTTAGCGAACCTTTGGCTAATCTTTTCAACATATCACTACAAATTGGCATAGTGCCTGATAAGTGGAAAATGGCAAATGTAATACCTATTTACAAGGTGACAGGTCCTTAGCTTCGAACTATAGACCAATAAGCCTTAAATCCATAATGGGAAAATTTATGGAATCAATAATTGCCGAAGCAATTTGTAGCCATCTTGATAGGCTTTACAAAGGGGTGTTCCTGTCTTACAAATTTACTAACTTTTTTCACTGAGGTATTTTAGGAGGTAGATCATGGTAATGAATATGATATTGTGTATATGAACTTCAGTAAGGCTTTCGATAGAGTTCCACATCAGAGGCTATTGAGGAAACTTAACGCACATGGAATAGGAGGAGAATATTTTTTCCTGGGAAGAGGCATGGCTGACAAATAGGTAGCAGAGAGTTTGCATTAATGGGGAAAACATCAGAATGGGGGCACGTCACAGGCAGTGTTCCTCAGGGGTCAGTATTGGGCCCCTTGTTGTTCACAATTTACATAAATGACAGATGAGGGAATAAATACCGACATAAGCAAATTTGCTGATGACACGAAAATAGGCCATTCAATTCACTCTAATAAGGACCATAGAGCAGTTCAGGATGATTTGAATAGACTGATGCAGTGGCCGGAGAAATGGCAGATGCAGTTTAATTTAGACAAATGCAAAGTCCTAAATGTTGGACAGGAAAATAACCATGCGACATATCAACTAAATAATGTAGATCTTAATACTACTGATTGCGAAAAGGATTTAGGAGTTCTGGTTAGCAGTAATCTAAAACCAAGACAACAGTTCATTAGTGTTCACAATAAAGCTAACAGAATCCTTGGCTTCATATCTAAAAGTATAAATAATAGAAGTCCTTAGTTGTTCTTCAACTCTATATATTCTTGGTTAGGCCTCATTTAGATTATGCTGCACAGTTCTGGTCACCGTATTACAGAATGGATATAAATGCACTGGAAAACATACAGAGGAGGATGACAAAGATGATCCCATGTATCAGAAATCTTCCCTATGAGGATAAACTGAGGGCCCTGAATTTGCACTCTCTAGAAAGGCGTAGAATTAGGGGGGATATGATCGAGGTGTATAAATGGAAAACAGGAATAAATAAAGGGAATTTAAATAGCGTGATGAAAATACCCCGCCAAGACAGGACTCGCAGCAATGGTTTTTAAGTTGGAAAAGTTCAGATTCAGGAAGGATATAGGAAAGCACTGGTTTGGTAATAGAGTTGTGGATGAGTGGAACAAACTCCCGAGTACAGTTACTGAGGCTAAAACATTGTGTAGCTTTAAAAATAGGTTTGATAAATACATTAGAGGGTGTGGGTGGGTGTGAGTTGGACCTGACTAGCTTGTGCTACTAGGTCTGATGCTGTGCTCCTTCCTTAAGTGGAAGTGACCCGATTAGGTGGGTCATTGAGTTAATCCGGGAGGGAGGACATGGACATGTTTTACATGGGTCAGTAGGCCTGCTGCAGTGTTCCTTCTTTCTTATGTACTTATGTACTTATGTTCTTAAGGGCGAGTAACATTGATGTTTTTGCCATAACTGAGACGTGGTTTAGTATGAAAAATAGGGACATGCCTGCTGAATGTCACATTTAGGGTTTTAAATTGTTCCAAGTAGACAGATGTATCGAGAAGCGGGGTGGGGTGGCACTCTGTGTCCGTGATCCTTTAAATTGAAGAATTGAGACACTTATGCAACACATGGGAATCTTTATTGAAGAAACGTTTCGCCACACAGTGGCTTCATCAGTCCAATCTTGGTACAAAGACTTCAACGCTTGCCCAACCTTTGGACGACGACCTACTTACACTAGTGGCAGGTCCCACTGTGATCCCGCCTCCTCCTGCTTCAACTCATCTCACCGCAGTATATAAGCCACCTCTCTGGCCCTATGCTGCACTTCCTACAAGAGTGATGGACTGAACACATCGAATCCAGGTTGAGGGACTGATTACCTCAAACTTCTACTCTCCTTACCCACTTCTACTTTGTAATGGACTGATGAAGCCACTGTGTGGCGAAACGTTTCTTCAATAAAGATTCCCATGTGTTGCATAAGTGTCTCAATTCTTCAACTTGTCGGTTTTCAAAACCATTCATCACATCATTTAAATTGTTGCATAAAAACGGGTATAAAGTCTGAAACACATACTGAGTCTGTCTGGATAGAATTTTCAGAGGGGCAAGAAAAACTGATTTTAGGTGTGATATACCATCCACCAAACTTAGATAGGGACCGAGGAAGACTACTATGGGCGGAAATTGTTAAGGCCACAATGCAGGATAACGTAGTAATTCTAGGGGACTTCAACTTTAGTCAGATTGATTGAAATTTCTTGATTGGGAATTCAGAATCTAATGACTTCTTAGAAGTAGTTCAGGATTGTTTTTTGAAGCAGTTTGTGACAGAACCTAAAAGGGGAAAGAACCTGCTTGACTTGGTTCTGGAAAACAAGGAAACCCTTGTTAATAATTTAGAAATTACAGAGAAACTCGGTGCAAGCGACCACAAATCAATTACCTTTAGCATAGAATGGAAGTATGATAGTAGGGATAATTCAGTAATGGTCCCAGATTTTCGTTTAGCAGATTACAATGGGCTTAGAGAACACTTATCATCTGAGGACTGGGGTAACGAAGAGAGCTGTCAGTATGACAGCTTTCTTAACACAATACATGCTGCCCAAAGGACATTTATCCCATATAAGGAAATTAGATCGAATAGAAATGACCCCAAATGAATTAATAATAGGCTCAAATATCTTTTAGGGCAGAAGAAAGGAATTTATAGGCGTATCAAAAGAGGTGATGGTCATCTTATGAATCAGTATATTAACATTAAGAAGGACGTCAAAAAGGGGATAAGAAAAGCTAAACGGGAATACGAAATTAAAGTTGCTAGGGATTCGAAAACTAACCCACAAAGTTTTTTCAATGTGTATAGATTAAAAATTGGAGATAAGATAGGTCCCCTTAAAAATAACTATTGGTATCATACTGACAAAGAGAATGAAATGTGCTCAATTTTTAATAATTATTCTCTCTGGATTTTCACTCAGGAAGACACTAATAATATCCCAATAATTAGGTTTTTTAGTGGGCCTGAAGAAGATAAATTATGTAATATCACAGTCACTAGCAGAATGGTTATCAAACAGATAGACCGTTTGAAGCAAAATAAGTCACCCGGTCCTGATGAGGTTTTTTCAAGGGTTCTTAAGGAATGCAAAATGGAACTCTGTGAACCCTTAACTAATATTTTTAATTTATCTCTTCAAACAGGTGTAGTGTCTGATATGTAGAAGATGGCTAATGTAATTCCTGAGGCAATGATATGGTGATACCGACAAGATGTGGAAAAAGACACTTATGTACAATTCAAGACATTTATTAAAGGAAACGTTTCGCCACGAGTGACTTCTTCAGTCCTAATACAGAGAAAACTAAGAAAACGTATATATATAGTGGCAGGAGTCAGGTGAAGTGTAGTGTGGGTAGAGGTAGTAGTAGTAGTAGTAGTGGAACTAAGGAGGTGAGACGGAGGGCTACAGAGGGACATGTTGCCATCATGTTTACCTGGAGTTTACCTGCAGAGAGTTTCGGGGGTCAACGCCCCCGCGGCCCGGTCTGTGACCAGGCCTCATAGTGGATCAGAGCCTGATCAACCAGGCTGTTACTGCTGGCTGCACGCAATCCAACGTACGAGCCACAGCCCGGCTGGTCAGGTACCGACTTTAGGTGCTTGTCCAGTGCCAGCTTGAAGACTGCCAGGGGTCTGTTGGTAATCCCCCTTATGTATGCTGGGAGGTAGATGAACAGTCTCGGGCCCCCTGACACTTATTGTATGGTCTCTTAACGTGCCAGTGACACCCCTGCTTTTCATTGGGGTACTGCTGCTTCAGTGTCAGTATCTCAGTAGTTATACTGCTGCTTCAGTGTCAGTATCACTGTAATATTACTGCTGCTTCAGTGTCAGTAGTGTCTCACTGTATATTACTGCTGCTTCAGTGTCAGTATCTCAGTAGTTATACTGCTGCTTCAGTGTCAGTATCTCAGTAGTTATACTGCTGCTTCAGTGTCAGTATCTCAGTAGTTATACTGCTGCTTCAGTGTCAGTATCTCAGTAGTTATACTGCTGCTTCAGTGTCAGTATCTCAGTAGTTATACTGCTGCTTCAGTGTCAGTATCTCAGTAGTTATACTGCTGCTTCAGTGTCAGTATCTCAGTAGTTATACTGCTGCTTCAGTGTCAGTATCACTGTAATATTACTGCTGCTTCAGTGTCAGTATCACTGTAATATTACTGCTGCTTCAGTGTCAGTATCACTGTAATATTACTGCTGCTTCAGTGTCAGTATCACTGTAATATTACTGCTGCTTCAGTGTCAGTATCTCAGTAGTTATACTGCTGCTTCAGTGTCAGTATCTCAGTAATATACTGCTGCTTCAGTGTCAGTATCTCAGTAGTTATACTGCTGCTTCAGTGTCAGTATCTCAGTAGTTATACTGCTGCTTCAGTGTCAGTATCACTGTAATATTACTGCTGCTTCAGTGTCAGTATCTCAGTAGTTATACTGCTGCTTCAGTGTCAGTATCTCAGTAGTTATACTGCTGCTTCAGTGTCAGTATCACTGTAATATTACTGCTGCTTCAGTGTCAGTATCTCAGTAGTTATACTGCTGCTTCAGTGTCAGTATCTCAGTAGTTATACTGCTGCTTCAGTGTCAGTATCACTGTAATATTACTGCTGCTTCAGTGTCAGTATCACTGTATTACTGCTGCTTCAGTGTCAGTATCACTGTAATATTACTGCTGCTTCAGTGTCAGTATCACTGTAATATTACTGCTGCTTCAGTGTCAGTATCTCAGTAGTTATACTGCTGCTTCAGTGTCAGTATCACTGTAATATTACTGCTGCTTCAGTGTCAGTATCACTGTAATATTACTGCTGCTTCAGTGTCAGTATCACTGTAATATTACTGCTGCTTCAGTGTCAGTATCACTGTAATATTACTGCTGCTTCAGTGTCAGTATCACTGTAATATTACTGCTGCTTCAGTGTCAGTATCACTGTAATATTACTGCTGCTTCAGTGTCAGTATCTCAGTAGTTATACTGCTGCTTCAGTGTCAGTATCTCAGTAGTTATACTGCTGCTTCAGTGTCAGTATCTCAGTAGTTATACTGCTGCTTCAGTGTCAGTATCACTGTAATATTACTGCTGCTTCAGTGTCAGTATCTCAGTAGTTATACTGCTGCTTCAGTGTCAGTAGTATATACTGCTGCTTCAGTGTCAGTATCACTGTCAGTAGTTATACTGCTGCTTCAGTGTCAGTATCTCAGTAGTTATACTGCTGCTTCAGTGTCAGTATCTCAGTAGTTATACTGCTGCTTCAGTGTCAGTACTGCTGCTTCAGTGTCACTGCTGCTTCAGTGTCAGTATCTCAGTAGTTATACTGCTGCTTCAGTGTCAGTATCTCAGTAGTTATACTGCTGCTTCAGTGTCAGTATCTCAGTAGTTATACTGCTGCTTCAGTGTCAGTATCTCAGTAGTTATACTGCTGCTTCAGTGTCAGTATCACTGTAATATTACTGCTGCTTCAGTGTCAGTATCACTGTAATATTACTGCTGCTTCAGTGTCAGTATCTCAGTAGTTATACTGCTGCTTCAGTGTCAGTATCTCAGTAGTTATACTGCTGCTTCAGTGTCAGTATCTCAGTAGTTATACTGCTGCTTCAGTGTCAGTATCTCAGTAGTTATACTGCTGCTTCAGTGTCAGTATCACTGTAATATTACTGCTGCTTCAGTGTCAGTATCACTGTAATATTACTGCTGCTTCAGTGTCAGTATCTCAGTAGTTATACTGCTGCTTCAGTGTCAGTATCACAGTAAGTATATACTGCTGCTTCAGTGTCAGTATCACTGTAATATTACTGCTGCTTCAGTGTCAGTATCACTGTAATATTACTGCTGCTTCAGTGTCAGTATCACTGTAATATTACTGCTGCTTCAGTGTCAGTATCTCACTGTAAGTATATACTGCTGCTTCAGTGTCAGTATCACTGTAATATTACTGCTGCTTCAGTGTCAGTATCACTGTAATATTACTGCTGCTTCAGTGTCAGTATCACTGTAATATTACTGCTGCTTCAGTGTCAGTATCTCAGTAGTTATACTGCTGCTTCAGTGTCAGTATCTCAGTAGTTATACTGCTGCTTCAGTGTCAGTATCTCAGTAGTTATACTGCTGCTTCAGTGTCAGTATCTCAGTAGTTATACTGCTGCTTCAGTGTCAGTATCTCAGTAGTTATACTGCTGCTTCAGTGTCAGTATCACTGTAATATTACTGCTGCTTCAGTGTCAGTATCTCAGTAGTTATACTGCTGCTTCAGTGTCAGTATCACTGTAATATTACTGCTGCTTCAGTGTCAGTATCACTGTAATATTACTGCTGCTTCAGTGTCAGTATCGCTGTAATATTACTGCTGCTTCAGTGTCAGTATCACTGTAATATTACTGCTGCTTCAGTGTCAGTATCTCAGTAGTTATACTGCTGCTTCAGTGTCAGTATCTCAGTAGTTATACTGCTGCTTCAGTGTCAGTATCTCAGTAGTTATACTGCTGCTTCAGTGTCAGTATCACTGTAATATTACTGCTGCTTCAGTGTCAGTATCTCAGTAGTTATACTGCTGCTTCAGTGTCAGTATCTCAGTAGTTATACTGCTGCTTCAGTGTCAGTATCTCAGTAGTTATACTGCTGCTTCAGTGTCAGTATCTCTGTAATATTACTGCTGCTTCAGTGTCAGTATCTCAGTAGTTATACTGCTGCTTCAGTGTCAGTATCTCAGTAGTTATACTGCTGCTTCAGTGTCAGTATCTCAGTAGTTATACTGCTGCTTCAGTGTCAGTATCTCAGTAGTTATACTGCTGCTTCAGTGTCAGTATCTCAGTAGTTATACTGCTGCTTCAGTGTCAGTATCTCAGTAGTTATACTGCTGCTTCAGTGTCAGTATCTCAGTAGTTATACTGCTGCTTCAGTGTCAGTATCACTGCTGCTTCTCAGTAATATTACTGCTGCTTCAGTGTCAGTATCACTGTAATATTACTGCTGCTTCAGTGTCAGTATCTCATATTACTGCTGCTTCAGTGTCAGTATCACTGTAATATTACTGCTGCTTCAGTGTCAGTATCTCAGTAGTTATACTGCTGCTTCAGTGTCAGTATCTCAGTAGTTATACTGCTGCTTCAGTGTCAGTATCACTGTAATATTACTGCTGCTTCAGTGTCAGTATCTCAGTAGTTATACTGCTGCTTCAGTGTCAGTATCACTGTAATATTACTGCTGCTTCAGTGTCAGTATCTCAGTAGTTATACTGCTGCTTCAGTGTCAGTATCTCAGTAGTTATACTGCTGCTTCAGTGTCAGTATCACTGCTGCTTCAGTGTCAGTAGTATATACTGCTGCTTCAGTGTCAGTATCTCAGTATATACTGCTGCTTCAGTGTCAGTATCTCACTGCTGCTTCAGTGTCAGTAGTTATACTGCTGCTTCAGTGTCAGTATCTCAGTAGTTATACTGCTGCTTCAGTGTCAGTATCTCAGTAGTTATACTGCTGCTTCAGTGTCAGTATCTCAGTAGTTATACTGCTGCTTCAGTGTCAGTATCACTGTAGTTATACTGCTGCTTCAGTGTCAGTATCTCAGTAGTTATACTGCTGCTTCAGTGTCAGTATCTCAGTAGTTATACTGCTGCTTCAGTGTCAGTATCACTGTAATATTACTGCTGCTTCAGTGTCAGTATCTCAGTAGTTATACTGCTGCTTCAGTGTCAGTATCACTGTAATATTACTGCTGCTTCAGTGTCAGTATCTCAGTAGTTATACTGCTGCTTCAGTGTCAGTATCAGTATCTCAGTAGTTATACTGCTGCTTCAGTGTCAGTATCTCAGTAGTTATACTGCTGCTTCAGTGTCAGTATCTCAGTAGTTATACTGCTGCTTCAGTGTCAGTATCTCAGTAGTTATACTGCTGCTTCAGTGTCAGTATCTCAGTAGTTATACTGCTGCTTCAGTGTCAGTATCTCAGTAGTTATACTGCTGCTTCAGTGTCAGTATCTCAGTAGTTATACTGCTGCTTCAGTGTCAGTATCACTGTAATATTACTGCTGCTTCAGTGTCAGTATCTCAGTAGTTATACTGCTGCTTCAGTGTCAGTATCTCAGTAGTTATACTGCTGCTTCAGTGTCAGTATCTCAGTAGTTATACTGCTGCTTCAGTGTCAGTATCTCAGTAGTTATACTGCTGCTTCAGTGTCAGTATCTCAGTAGTTATACTGCTGCTTCAGTGTCAGTATCTCAGTAGTTATACTGCTGCTTCAGTGTCAGTCACTGCTGCTTCAGTGTCAGTAGTATATACTGCTGCTTCAGTGTCAGTATCACTGTAATATTACTGCTGCTTCAGTGTCAGTATCACTGTAATATTACTGCTGCTTCAGTGTCAGTATCACTGTAATATTACTGCTGCTTCAGTGTCAGTATCACTGTAATATTACTGCTGCTTCAGTGTCAGTATCACTGTAATATTACTGCTGCTTCAGTGTCAGTATCTCAGTAGTTATACTGCTGCTTCAGTGTCAGTATCTCAGTAGTTATACTGCTGCTTCAGTGTCAGTATCTCAGTAGTTATACTGCTGCTTCAGTGTCAGTATCTCAGTAGTTATACTGCTGCTTCAGTGTCAGTCAGTATCTCAGTAGTTATACTGCTGCTTCAGTGTCAGTATCTCAGTAGTTATACTGCTGCTTCAGTGTCAGTATCTCAGTAGTTATACTGCTGCTTCAGTGTCAGTATCTCAGTAGTTATACTGCTGCTTCAGTGTCAGTATCTCAGTAGTTATACTGCTGCTTCAGTGTCAGTATCTCTGTATTTTTACTGCTGCTTCAGTGTCAGTATCTCAGTAGTTATACTGCTGCTTCAGTGTCAGTATCTCAGTAGTAATATTACTGCTGCTTCAGTGTCAGTATCTCAGTAGTTATACTGCTGCTTCAGTGTCAGTATCTCAGTAGTTATACTGCTGCTTCAGTGTCAGTATCTCAGTAGTTATACTGCTGCTTCAGTGTCAGTATCTCAGTAGTTATACTGCTGCTTCAGTGTCAGTATCTCAGTAGTTATACTGCTGCTTCAGTGTCAGTATCTCAGTAGTTATACTGCTGCTTCAGTGTCAGTATCACTGTAATATTACTGCTGCTTCAGTGTCAGTATCACTGTAATATTACTGCTGCTTCAGTGTCAGTATCACTGTAATATTACTGCTGCTTCAGTGTCAGTATCACTGTAGTTATACTGCTGCTTCAGTGTCAGTATCACTGTACTAATACTGCTGCTTCAGTGTCAGTATCACTGTAATATTACTGCTGCTTCAGTGTCAGTATCACTGTAATATTACTGCTGCTTCAGTGTCAGTATCTCAGTAGTTATACTGCTGCTTCAGTGTCAGTATCTCAGTAGTTATACTGCTGCTTCAGTGTCAGTATCTCAGTAGTTATACTGCTGCTTCAGTGTCAGTATCTCAGTAGTTATACTGCTGCTTCAGTGTCAGTATCAGTCAGTAGTTATACTGCTGCTTCTCAGTATCTCAGTAGTTATACTGCTGCTTCAGTGTCAGTATCTCAGTAGTTATACTGCTGCTTCAGTGTCAGTATCTCAGTAGTTATACTGCTGCTTCAGTGTCAGTATCTCAGTAGTTATACTGCTGCTTCAGTGTCAGTATCTCAGTAGTTATACTGCTGCTTCAGTGTCAGTATCTCAGTAGTTATACTGCTGCTTCAGTGTCAGTATCTCAGTAGTTATACTGCTGCTTCAGTGTCAGTATCACTGTAATATTACTGCTGCTTCAGTGTCAGTATCACTGTAATATTACTGCTGCTTCAGTGTCAGTATCTCAGTAGTTATACTGCTGCTTCAGTGTCAGTGTCAGTATCACTGTAGTACTGCTGCTTCAGTGTCAGTATCACTGTAATATTACTGCTGCTTCAGTGTCAGTATCACTGTAATATTACTGCTGCTTCAGTGTCAGTATCTCAGTAGTTATACTGCTGCTTCAGTGTCAGTATCTCAGTAGTTATACTGCTGCTTCAGTGTCAGTATCTCAGTAGTTATACTGCTGCTTCAGTGTCAGTATCTCAGTAGTTATACTGCTGCTTCAGTGTCAGTATCTCAGTAGTTATACTGCTGCTTCAGTGTCAGTATCTCAGTAGTTATACTGCTGCTTCAGTGTCAGTATCTCAGTAGTTATACTGCTGCTTCAGTGTCAGTATCTCAGTAGTTATACTGCTGCTTCAGTGTCAGTATCACTGTAATATTACTGCTGCTTCAGTCAGTATCAGTATCTCAGTAGTTATACTGCTGCTTCAGTGTCAGTATCTCAGTAGTTATACTGCTGCTTCAGTGTCAGTACTGCTGCTTCAGTGTCAGTATCTCAGTAGTTATACTGCTGCTTCAGTGTCAGTATCTCAGTAGTTATACTGCTGCTTCAGTGTCAGTATCACTGTAATATTACTGCTGCTTCAGTGTCAGTATCTCAGTAGTTATACTGCTGCTTCAGTGTCAGTATCTCAGTAGTTATACTGCTGCTTCAGTGTCAGTATCTCAGTAGTTATACTGCTGCTTCAGTGTCAGTATCTCAGTAGTTATACTGCTGCTTCAGTGTCAGTATCTCAGTAGTTATACTGCTGCTTCAGTGTCAGTATCACTGTAATATTACTGCTGCTTCAGTGTCAGTATCTCAGTAGTTATACTGCTGCTTCAGTGTCAGTATCTCAGTAGTTATACTGCTGCTTCAGTGTCAGTATCTCAGTAGTTATACTGCTGCTTCAGTGTCAGTATCTCAGTAGTTATACTGCTGCTTCAGTGTCAGTATCTCAGTAGTTATACTGCTGCTTCAGTGTCAGTATCACTGTAATATTACTGCTGCTTCAGTGTCAGTATCTCAGTAGTTATACTGCTGCTTCAGTGTCAGTATCACTGTAATATTACTGCTGCTTCAGTGTCAGTATCTCAGTAGTTATACTGCTGCTTCAGTGTCAGTATCTCAGTAGTTATACTGCTGCTTCAGTGTCAGTATCTCAGTAGTTATACTGCTGCTTCAGTGTCAGTATCTCAGTAGTTATACTGCTGCTTCAGTGTCAGTATCTCAGTAGTTATACTGCTGCTTCAGTGTCAGTATCTCAGTAGTATACTGCTGCTTCAGTGTCAGTATCTCAGTAGTAATATTACTGCTGCTTCAGTGTCAGTATCTCAGTAGTTATACTGCTGCTTCAGTGTCAGTACTGCTGCTTCAGTGTCTCAGTACTGCTGCTTCAGTGTCAGTATCACTGCTGCTTCAGTGTCAGTATCTCAGTAGTTATACTGCTGCTTCAGTGTCAGTATCTCAGTAGTTATACTGCTGCTTCAGTGTCAGTATCTCAGTAGTTATACTGCTGCTTCAGTGTCAGTATCTCAGTAGTTATACTGCTGCTTCAGTGTCAGTATCTCAGTAGTTATACTGCTGCTTCAGTGTCAGTATCACTGTAATATTACTGCTGCTTCAGTGTCAGTATCTCAGTAGTTATACTGCTGCTTCAGTGTCAGTATCTCAGTAGTTATACTGCTGCTTCAGTGTCAGTATCTCAGTAGTTATACTGCTGCTTCAGTGTCAGTATCTCAGTAGTTATACTGCTGCTTCAGTGTCAGTACTGCTGCTTCAGTGTCAGTATCTCAGTAGTTATACTGCTGCTTCAGTGTCAGTATCTCAGTAGTTATACTGCTGCTTCAGTGTCAGTATCTCAGTAGTTATACTGCTGCTTCAGTGTCAGTATCTCAGTAGTTATACTGCTGCTTCAGTGTCAGTATCTCAGTAGTTATACTGCTGCTTCAGTGTCAGTATCACTGTAATATTACTGCTGCTTCAGTGTCAGTATCTCAGTAGTTATACTGCTGCTTCAGTGTCAGTATCACTGTAATATTACTGCTGCTTCAGTGTCAGTATCACTGTAATATTACTGCTGCTTCAGTGTCAGTATCAGTAGTTATACTGCTGCTTCAGTGTAGTATCTCAGTAGTTATACTGCTGCTTCAGTGTCAGTATCTCAGTAGTTATACTGCTGCTTCAGTGTCAGTATCTCAGTAGTTATACTGCTGCTTCAGTGTCAGTATCTCAGTAGTTATACTGCTGCTTCAGTGTCAGTATCTCACTGCTGCTTCAGTGTAGTTATACTGCTGCTTCAGTGTCAGTATCTCAGTAGTTATACTGCTGCTTCAGTGTCAGTATCTCAGTAGTATATACTGCTGCTTCAGTGTCAGTATCTCAGTAGTTATACTGCTGCTTCAGTGTCAGTATCTCAGTAGTTATACTGCTGCTTCAGTGTCAGTATCTCAGTAGTTATACTGCTGCTTCAGTGTCAGTATCTCTGTAATATTACTGCTGCTTCAGTGTCAGTATCTCAGTAGTTATACTGCTGCTTCAGTGTCAGTATCTCAGTAGTTATACTGCTGCTTCAGTGTCAGTATCTCAGTAGTTATACTGCTGCTTCAGTGTCAGTATCTCAGTAGTTATACTGCTGCTTCAGTGTCAGTATCTCAGTATCAGTGTCAGTAGTTATACTGCTGCTTCAGTGTCAGTATCTCAGTAGTTATACTGCTGCTTCAGTGTCAGTATCTCAGTAGTTATACTGCTTCAGTGTCAGTATCTGTAATATTACTGCTGCTTCAGTGTCAGTATCTCAGTAGTTATACTGCTGCTTCAGTGTCAGTATCACTGTAATATTACTGCTGCTTCAGTGTCAGTATCACTGTATCTCAGTAGTTATACTGCTGCTTCAGTGTCAGTATCACTGTAATATTACTGCTGCTTCAGTGTCAGTATCTCAGTAGTTATACTGCTGCTTCAGTGTCAGTATCTCAGTAGTTATACTGCTGCTTCAGTGTCAGTATCTCAGTAGTTATACTGCTGCTTCAGTGTCAGTATCTCAGTAGTTATACTGCTGCTTCAGTGTCAGTATCTCAGTAGTTATACTGCTGCTTCAGTGTCAGTATCTCAGTAGTTATACTGCTGCTTCAGTGTCAGTATCTCAGTAGTTATACTGCTGCTTCAGTGTCAGTATCTCAGTAGTTATACTGCTGCTTCAGTGTCAGTATCACTGTAATATTACTGCTGCTTCAGTGTCAGTATCACTGTAATATTACTGCTGCTTCAGTGTCAGTATCTCAGTAGTTATACTGCTGCTTCAGTGTCAGTATCACTGTAATATTACTGCTGCTTCAGTGTCAGTATCACTGTAATATTACTGCTGCTTCAGTGTCAGTATCACTGTAATATTACTGCTGCTTCAGTGTCAGTATCACTGTAATATTACTGCTGCTTCAGTGTCAGTATCTCAGTAGTTATACTGCTGCTTCAGTGTCAGTATCTCAGTAGTTATACTGCTGCTTCAGTGTCAGTATCACTGTAATATTACTGCTGCTTCAGTGTCAGTATCTCAGTAGTTATACTGCTGCTTCAGTGTCAGTATCTCAGTAGTTATACTGCTGCTTCAGTGTCAGTATCTCAGTAGTTATACTGCTGCTTCAGTGTCAGTATCTCAGTAGTTATACTGCTGCTTCAGTGTCAGTATCACTGTAATATTACTGCTGCTTCAGTGTCAGTATCTCAGTAGTTATACTGCTGCTTCAGTGTCAGTATCTCAGTAGTTATACTGCTGCTTCAGTGTCAGTATCTCAGTAGTTATACTGCTGCTTCAGTGTCAGTATCTCAGTAGTTATACTGCTGCTTCAGTGTCAGTATCACTGTAATATTACTGCTGCTTCAGTGTCAGTATCTCAGTAGTTATACTGCTGCTTCAGTGTCAGTATCTCAGTAGTTATACTGCTGCTTCAGTGTCAGTATCACTGTAATATTACTGCTGCTTCAGTGTCAGTATCAGTAATATACTGCTGCTTCAGTGTCAGTATCTCAGTAGTTATACTGCTGCTTCAGTGTCAGTATCTCAGTAGTTATACTGCTGCTTCAGTGTCAGTATCTCAGTAGTTATACTGCTGCTTCAGTGTCAGTATCTCAGTAGTTATACTGCTGCTTCAGTGTCAGTATCTCAGTAGTTATACTGCTGCTTCAGTGTCAGTATCAGTATCTCAGTAGTTATACTGCTGCTTCAGTGTCAGTATCTCAGTAGTTATACTGCTGCTTCAGTGTCAGTATCTCAGTAGTTATACTGCTGCTTCAGTGTCAGTATCTTCAGTGTCAGTAGTTATTACTGCTGCTTCAGTGTCAGTATCACTGTAATATTACTGCTGCTTCAGTGTCAGTATCTCAGTAGTTATACTGCTGCTTCAGTGTCAGTATCTCAGTAGTTATACTGCTGCTTCAGTGTCAGTATCTCAGTAGTTATACTGCTGCTTCAGTGTCAGTATCTCAGTATTATTACTGCTGCTTCAGTGTCAGTATCTCAGTAGTTATACTGCTGCTTCAGTGTCAGTATCTCAGTAGTTATACTGCTGCTTCAGTGTCAGTATCACTGTAATATTACTGCTGCTTCAGTGTCAGTATCACTGTAATATTACTGCTGCTTCAGTGTCAGTATCTCAGTAGTTATACTGCTGCTTCAGTGTCAGTATCTCAGTAGTTATACTGCTGCTTCAGTGTCAGTATCTCAGTAGTTATACTGCTGCTTCAGTGTCAGTATCTCAGTAGTTATACTGCTGCTTCAGTGTCAGTATCTCAGTAGTTATACTGCTGCTTCAGTGTCAGTATCTCAGTAGTACTGCTGCTTCAGTGTCAGTATCTAGTTATACTGCTGCTTCAGTGTCAGTATCTCAGTAGTTATACTGCTGCTTCAGTGTCAGTATCTCAGTAGTTATACTGCTGCTTCAGTGTCAGTATCACTGTAATATTACTGCTGCTTCAGTGTCAGTATCTCAGTAGTTATACTGCTGCTTCAGTGTCAGTATCACAGTAGTTATACTGCTGCTTCAGTGTCAGTATCGGAGCTAATATGATCAAGTAACCAATCAAGGTTCCCTGGGTATATTGCATAAAATGGCCGACACCTCCAGCCAACAAAATATTCCATACCCACGCTAATATCAATTATAAGGCTTATTTATCTATCACAATTGATCTATTATGATATAATGCAATATAATAATAGCATATAAACATAAAAAGTACACCTCAAAAAAAAATATATAGCATAATATGACGCCCCGAGGAATAAATTTCTATCGATATTTCCCCTGAAGGTGAAGAGAGGGTCCGCCCTCTCTCATCAGTGATGAGAGAAAACGGATTTACAATGATTAACTGTAATAAACACTCGTAGGCCGCGGAAAAAGTGTAAAATAAAGCGAATTTTTCGGGGAAAAAAATTTTTCCCGGGCAGCGGGGGTGCCGCGCGCTGCGGCCTATATCTCGAAAGTAACTTATTTACCTATTTAGGGGGACTGCATCCTTATTTATGAATGAATTGACTTGATTTTCACAACAAACATGGGAGAATGATTGTTTTACGGGGTAGCATTCGTGTTATTAGTAAGTAAGTAAGTAAGTAAGTTTATTCAGGTAAACACAAATACAGTTACATAGAATTATCATACATAGCAGCATATGTGTAGGGAACCTAGGATAACCCAAAAAAGTCAGACAGAGTGACTTATTTCCATTGGGGTCCTTTTACCTTATTATTATAGTATAAAGGTTATAATATTTTCTTATTATTCTACAATGAAGATAACATCTTATTATCATACTAAAAAGACTATCTGCTACACCAAGGTCATTAAGACTATCTACAATACGAGGGTCATTACAAGGAATAAGGTAAAATTTACACGTATGTTAGCTAAAAAATAGAAAATCATTCCCCTCCCTTTCTGTAGCTACATTCATCAGACACCTTTTGGCACTCTTCTTGAACTGGTTCACGCTATGACTGGCTTTGACATGTGCGGGTAGTCTGTTCCATTCCTTTATTGCTGTACAATAGAAGGTGTTTGAAGCCTGGCCACTGACTGTGGGTACTACAAAGTTGTGCTCTCTCCCCCTAGTACTATGATTGCTTTGGTTCCCAACCTTGACAAAACTGACAGCAAGATATTCTGGACATTGTTTGTGAGCAATTTTATAAACATGATTTAGCTTCAGTTGTTTTACTCTGTCTTCAACATTTAGCATATCCAACTGCTGTAATTCATCCTGGCCTACATGTTCTCTTGGTCCCAGCCCCAGGATGAATCTTACGATTTTGTTCTGGGTGATTTGCAGTCTATCTTTCAGTTTTTTTGTCAAGGCAGAGTACCAAGAAGAGCAAGCGTAATCCATATGGCATTGTATAAGGGCTAGACATAGGGTCCTGCGAGCCTCAGTAGGTAGACACTGTGCTTGTCTATACAGGAACTTCAGTTTGGCATTCGCTTTCTTTACTACACTGTTCCCTATCAATTCTCCTGACATGCATGGGTCAAAGGGGATTCCCAAATATTTTACTGATGAAACCAAAGTGATGGGCTCCCCATTACATTGAACATTAAAATTATTTACCCTTCTCAGTTTATGTTTCGTGCCAAAGAGAATGGCTTCAGTTTTCCCTAGGTGTAATGATAGTTTGTTGTCTACTAACCATTTGCTGCAGGACTCCAGTTCCAGTGATAAAACATTAGCAATATCTTGTGGGTCTTTACCTGACACTAACAGAGCACTGTCATCTGCATACAGTAGGAGTTTGCACTTGACACTGATAGGCATATCATTGACATAACATAAGAATAATAAGGGACCCAGAATACTACCTTGGGGAACTCCACATGTTATCGGCAGGGGTTCTGATTCTGTTTTGTTGATTTTGACTATTTGTCTCCTGTTGCTAAGGTAGGACTTAAACCAGTCTACAGAACCTATACCAATAGCTTGAAGTTTATTACATAATATATTGTGGTTGACAGTATCGAAGGCCTTTTGCAGGTCTAAGGTTACCATGCCTATGAGGTTCCCCTTTGACATTTCAGTTCTCAGGTAATCCATCAGATTAATAAGGGAGGTGTCGGTTGAGTAGGATCTTCTAAAGCCCGATTGATAGCTATGGAGAATGTTGTTGTCATTAAGGTACTTAACTACTTGAGAATACACCGCCCTCTCTAGAATTTTAGATATTATACTGAGTATACTAACAGGCCTATAGTTGCTTACATCAGACCTACTATTTTTCTTGAAGATAGGAGTGACTCTGGCCTCCTTGAACCCCTCTGGTACTGTATTAGTGGTGATTGATAGATTTATTATGTGAGCAATAGGGATTGACAGTTCAGAAGCACCATCTTTTAGGAACTTAGACGGGATGTTATCAGGGCCTGTGCTCTTAGTTGGGTTTAACCTGCTTAGTTCTTTTTGAATAAAGTCATGAGATACACTTACTAGTTGACAACTGTTTGGGGTTACCCCTTTATTGGTATAGTATGTTTGAAACTTATCAGAGTCTGTGTTAAAGGTATTTGATGCAGCTGGTAGTTTACTTACTAGTGTTGATGCAACAGATGTGTAGTAGGAATTAAAGCAATTTGCCACCTTAGATGTTTCGTGGCATACCTCATTATCGATAGTGAGTACTATGTTAGACCTATCTACTGGCTTATGGCTATACCCCAACTGTTTTAGTTGTTGCCAGAGCTTTCTGGGGTTATGCTTATACTCTTCAATTTTTGAGCAGTAGTGCTTTGCCTTTGCTCCTTTTATAAGTCTCTGTACTCTGTTCCTCACCCTTTGGAATTCATTTAGTGCTGCAGTATCCTGTCTGTTTGCTTTAAATCTTTTTAGCAGCTGGTCTCTGAATTTCATATTATCTAATATCTCAGTATTCATCCAGGGTTCAGTTCTTCGTTTAATCCTAACCTCTTTAACTGGTGCAATATTATCAAGGATGGTAGTGAACATTGTTTTGAATTTTTCCCAGGCATCGTTTACGTCCGTGCAACTTGTTATCTCTGTCCAGTCACAATTGTGTAGCCTATTTACCAGTGTTTCTTTACTGTAGTTTCTAGTTGACCTCATTTTTATTGTCCTGTGTAGGCCTATCCTATCCCTAGTTATTTTCCTGGTGCAGTAAATGATGAAATGATCACTAAGACCTGTGGTAATGACGCCGAACTATCCAAAATATTTTTAGATTTATGTGGACAACAAGGCCGACATCTTCCAATATATCAAAAAAGTTATGAAACTTTATTTTTTTTTAGCAAGAAGATAAGGTTTATTTTAGAATTCTCAACGACAAGTGATGGAATTAGAGTTGTTCTAGCAGCAGCAAGTGTCAAAACCACTTGTCCGAGTACCACTGACACACCGTGCCCTGCCAAATGCAATTTTTCGTAGATTTCTTCGTAATTTTGCATATTTCATTTCCTTTTTGGCCGATATGATTGAAACTTCAGCACAGCATACTCGATATAACCTTCTAATAGTACACCAAAAATGAACGTAATCGGTCCATAAAAAAAAGTTCGTTAACATGCGGCCAACATCTCCCCTGAAGACTGCCAGGGGTCTGTTGGTAATCCCCCTTATGTGTGCTGGGAGGCAGTTGAACAGTCTCGGGCCCCTGACACTTATTGTATGGTCTCTTAACGTGCTAGTGACACCCCTGCTTTTCATTGGGGGGATGGTGCATCGTCTGCCAAGTCTTTTGCTTTCGTAGTGGGTGATTTTCGTGTGCAAGTTCGGTACTAGTCCCTCTAGGATTTTCCAGGTGTATATAATCATGTATCTCTCCCTCCTGCGTTCCAGGGAATACAGGTTTAGGAACCTCAAGCGCTCCCAATAATTGAGGTGTTTTATCTCCGTTATGCGCGCCGTGAAAGTTCTCTGTACATTTTCTAGGTCGGCAATTTCACCTGCCTTGAAAGGTGCTGTTAGTGTGCAGCAATATTCCAGCCTAGATAGAACAAGTGACCTGAAGAGTGTCATCATGGGCTTGGCCTCCCTAGTTTTGAAGGTTCTCATTATCCATCCTGTCATTTTTCTAGCAGATGCGATTGATACAATGTTATGGTCCTTGAAGGTGAGATCCTCCGACATGATCACTCCCAGGTCTTTGACGTTGGTGTTTCGCTCTATTTTGTGGCCAGAATTTGTTTTGTACTCTGATGAAGATTTAATTTCCTCATGTTTACCATATCTGAGTAATTGAAATTTCTCGTCGTTGAACTTCATATTGTTTTCTGCAGCCCACTGAAAGATTTGGTTGATGTCTGCCTGGAGCTTTGCAGTGTCTGCAATGGAAGACACTGTCATGCAGATTCGGGTGTCATCTGCAAAGGAAGACACGGTGCTGTGGCTGACATCCTTGTCTATGTCGGATATAAGGATGAGGAACAAGATGGGAGCGAGTACTGTGCCTTGTGGAACAGAGCTTTTCACCGTAGCTGCCTCGGACTTTACTCTGTTGACGACTACTCTCTGTGTTCTGTTAGTGAGGAAATTATAGATCCATCGACCGACTTTTCCTGTTATTCCTTTAGCACGCATTTTGTGCGCTATTACGCCATGGTCACACTTGTCGAAGGCTTTTGCAAAGTCTGTATATATTACATCTGCATTCTTTTTGTCTTCTAGTGCATTTAGGACCTTGTCGTAGTGATCCAATAGTTGAGACAGACAGGAGCGACCTGTTCTAAACCCATGTTGCCCTGGGTTGTGTAACTGATGGGTTTCTAGATGCGTGGTGATCTTGCTTCTTAGGACCCTTTCAAAGATTTTTATGATATGGGATGTTAGTGCTATTGGTCTGTAGTTCTTTGCTGTTGCTTTACTGCCCCCTTTGTGGAGTGGGGCTATGTCTGTTGTTTTTAGTAACTGTGGGACGACCCCCGTGTCCATGCTCCCTCTCCATAGGATGGAAAAGGCTCGTGATAGGGGCTTCTTGCAGTTCTTGATGAACACAGAGTTCCATGAGTCTGGCCCTGGGGCAGAGTGCATGGGCATGTCATTTATCGCCTGTTCGAAGTCATTTGGCGTCAGGATAACATCGGATAGGCTTGTGTTAATCAAATTTTGTGGCTCTCTCATAAAAAATTCATTTTGATCTTCGACTCTCAGTCTGGTTAGCGGCTTGCTAAAAACTGAGTCATATTGGGACTTGAGTAGCTCACTCATTTCCTTGTTGTCATCTGTGTAGGACCCATCTTGTTTAAGTAGGGGCCCAATACTGGACGTTGTTCTCGATTTTGATTTGGCATAGGAGAAGAAATACTTTGGGTTTCTTTCGATTTCATTTATGGCTTTTAGTTCTACCCGCGATTCCTGACTCCTAAAGGATTCTTTTAGCTTAAGTTCGATGCTTGCTATTTCTCTGACCAGTGTCTCCCTACGCATTTCAGATATATTGACCTCTTTTAGCCGCTCTGTTATTCTTTTCCGTCGCCTGTAAAGGGAGCGCCTGTCTCTTTCTGTTTTACATCTACTCCTCCTTTTTCTTAGAGGAATAAGCCATGTGCATACATCGAGTGCTACCGAGTTAATCTGTTCTAGGCATAAGTTGGGGTCTGTGTTGCTTAGTATATCTTCCCAGCTTATATCGGTTAGGACTTGGTTTACTTGGTCCCACTTTATGTTTTTGTTATTGAAGTTGAATTTGGTGAATGCTCCCTCGTGACTAATCTCATTATGTCGGTCTGGGGCTCCGCGCATACATGACTGAACCTCAATTATGTTGTGATCTGAGTATATTGTTTTTGATATGGTGATATTTCTTATCAGATCATCATTGTTAGTGAAGATGAGGTCTAGTGTATTCTCCAGTCTAGTAGGCTCTATTATTTGCTGGTTTAAATTGAATTTTGTGCAGAGATTTAAAAGCTCGCGTGAGTGTGAGTTTTCATCAGAGCTGCCTCCTGGTGTTATTACTGCAACAATATTATTTGCTATATTCCTCCATTTTAGGTGCCTTAAGTTGAAATCCCCCAGGAGCAAGATGTTGGGTGCAGGAGCTGGAAGGTTTTCCAGACAGTGGTCAATTTTTAACAGCTGTTCCTGGAATTGCTGGGATGTTGCATCCGGAGGCTTGTAGACTATCACAGTGTCAGTATCACTGTAATATTACTGCTGCTTCAGTGTCAGTATCTCAGTAGTTATACTGCTGCTTCAGTGTCAGTATCTCAGTAGTTATACTGCTGCTTCAGTGTCAGTATCTCAGTAGTTATACTGCTGCTTCAGTGTCAGTATCTCAGTAGTTATACTGCTGCTTCAGTGTCAGTATCTCAGTAGTTATACTGCTGCTTCAGTGTCAGTATCACTGTAATAATACTGCTGCTTCAGTGTCAGTATCTCAGTAATTATACTGCTGCTTCAGTGTCAGTATCACTGTAATATTACTGCTGCTTCAGTGTCAGTATCACTGTAATATTACTGCTGCTTCAGTGTCAGTATCACTGTAATATTACTGCTGCTTCAGTGTCAGTATCTCAGTAGTTATACTGCTGCTTCAGTGTCAGTATCTCAGTAGTTATAATGCTGCTTCAGTGTCAGTATCTCAGTAGTTATACTGCTGCTTCAGTGTCAGTATCTCAGTAGTTATACTGCTGCTTCAGTGTCAGTATCTCAGTAGTTATACTGCTGCTTCAGTGTCAGTATCTCAGTAGTTATACTGCTGCTTCAGTGTCAGTATCTCAGTAGTTATACTGCTGCTTCAGTGTCAGTATCACTGTAATATTACTGCTGCTTCAGTGTCAGTATCACTGTAATATTACTGCTGCTTCAGTGTCAGTATCACTGTAATATTACTGCTGCTTCAGTGTCAGTATCTCAGTAGTTATACTGCTGCTTCAGTGTCAGTATCTCAGTAGTTATACTGCTGCTTCAGTGTCAGTATCACTGTAATATTACTGCTGCTTCAGTGTCAGTATCACTGTAATATTACTGCTGCTTCAGTGTCAGTATCACTGTAATATTACTGCTGCTTCAGTGTCAGTATCTCAGTAGTTATACTGCTGCTTCAGTGTCAGTATCTCAGTAGTTATACTGCTGCTTCAGTGTCAGTATCACTGTAATATTACTGCTGCTTCAGTGTCAGTATCTCAGTAGTTATACTGCTGCTTCAGTGTCAGTATCACTGTAATATTACTGCTGCTTCAGTGTCAGTATCACTGTAATATTACTGCTGCTTCAGTGTCAGTATCTCAGTAGTTATACTGCTGCTTCAGTGTCAGTATCTCAGTAGTTATACTGCTGCTTCAGTGTCAGTATCACTGTAATATTACTGCTGCTTCAGTGTCAGTATCACTGTAATATTACTGCTGCTTCAGTGTCAGTATCACTGTAATATTACTGCTGCTTCAGTGTCAGTATCTCAGTAGTTATACTGCTGCTTCAGTGCCAGTATCTCAGTAGTTATACTGCTGCTTCAGTGTCAGTATCACTGTAATATTACTGCTGCTTCAGTGTCAGTATCTCAGTAGTTATACTGCTGCTTCAGTGTCAGTATCACTGTAATATTACTGCTGCTTCAGTGTCAGTATCACTGTAATATTACTGCTGCTTCAGTGTCCGTATCTCAGTAGTTATACTGCTGCTTCAGTGTCAGTATCTCAGTAGTTATACTGCTGCTTCAGTGTCAGTATCTCAGTAGTTATACTGCTGCTTCAGTGTCAGTATCTCAGTAGTTATACTGCTGCTTCAGTGTCAGTATCTCAGTAGTTATACTGCTGCTTCAGTGTCAGTATCACTGTAATATTACTGCTGCTTCAGTGTCAGTATCTCAGTAGTTATACTGCTGCTTCAGTGTCAGTATCACTGTAATATTACTGCTGCTTCAGTGTCAGTATCACTGTAATATTACTGCTGCTTCAGTGTCAGTATCACTGTAATATTACTGCTGCTTCAGTGTCAGTATCACTGTAATATTACTGCTGCTTCAGTGTCAGTATCTCAGTAGTTATACTGCTGCTTCAGTGTCAGTATCTCAGTAGTTATACTGCTGCTTCAGTGTCAGTATCTCAGTAGTTATACTGCTGCTTCAGTGTCAGTATCTCAGTAGTTATACTGCTGCTTCAGTGTCAGTATCACTGTAATATTACTGCTGCTTCAGTGTCAGTATCTCAGTAGTTATACTGCTGCTTCAGTGTCAGTATCTCAGTAGTTATACTGCTGCTTCAGTGTCAGTATCACTGTAATATTACTGCTGCTTCAGTGTCAGTATCTCAGTAGTTATACTGCTGCTTCAGTGTCAGTATCTCAGTAGTTATACTGCTGCTTCAGTGTCAGTATCACTGTAATATTACTGCTGCTTCAGTGTCAGTATCACTGTAATATTACTGCTGCTTCAGTGTCAGTATCTCAGTAGTTATACTGCTGCTTCAGTGTCAGTATCTCAGTAGTTATACTGCTGCTTCAGTGTCAGTATCACTGTAATATTACTGCTGCTTCAGTGTCAGTATCTCAGTAGTTATACTCTCTGCTTCAGTGTCAGTATCACTGTAATATTACTGCTGCTTCAGTGTCAGTATCTCAGTAGTTATACTGCTGCTTCAGTGTCAGTATCTCAGTAGTTATACTGCTGCTGCTTCAGTGTCAGTATCTCATTAGTTATACTGCTGCTTCAGTGTCAGTATCTCAGTAGTTATACTGCTGCTTCAGTGTCAGTATCTCAGTAGTTATACTGCTGCTTCAGTGTCAGTATCTCAGTAGTTATACTGCTGCTTCAGTGTCAGTATCTCAGTAGTTATACTGCTGCTTCAGTGTCAGTATCTCAGTAGTTATACTGCTGCTTCAGTGTCAGTATCACTGTAATATTACTGCTGCTTCAGTGTCAGTATCTCAGTAGTTATACTGCTGCTTCAGTGTCAGTATCTCAGTAGTTATACTGCTGCTTCAGTGTCAGTATCACTGTAATATTACTGCTGCTTCAGTGTCAGTATCACTGTAATATTACTGCTGCTTCAGTGTCAGTATCACTGTAATATTACTGCTGCTTCAGTGTCAGTATCTCAGTAGTTATACTGCTGCTTCAGTGTCAGTATCTCAGTAGTTATACTGCTGCTTCAGTGTCAGTATCTCAGTAGTTATACTGCTGCTTCAGTGTCAGTATCTCAGTAGTTATACTGCTGCTTCAGTGTCAGTATCTCAGTAGTTATACTGCTGCTTCAGTGTCAGTATCACTGTAATATTACTGCTGCTTCAGTGTCAGTATCTCAGTAGTTATACTGCTGCTTCAGTGTCAGTATCACTGTAATATTACTGCTGCTTCAGTGTCAGTATCACTGTAATATTACTGCTGCTTCAGTGTCAGTATCACTGTAATATTACTGCTGCTTCAGTGTCAGTATCTCAGTAGTTATACTGCTGCTTCAGTGTCAGTATCTCAGTAGTTATAATGCTGCTTCAGTGTCAGTATCTCAGTAGTTATACTGCTGCTTCAGTGTCAGTATCTCAGTAGTTATACTGCTGCTTCAGTGTCAGTATCTCAGTAGTTATACTGCTGCTTCAGTGTCAGTATCTCAGTAGTTATACTGCTGCTTCAGTGTCAGTATCTCAGTAGTTATACTGCTGCTTCAGTGTCAGTATCACTGTAATATTACTGCTGCTTCAGTGTCAGTATCACTGTAATATTACTGCTGCTTCAGTGTCAGTATCACTGTAATATTACTACTGCTTCAGTGTCAGTATCTCAGTAGTTATACTGCTGCTTCAGTGTCAGTATCTCAGTAGTTATACTGCTGCTTCAGTGTCAGTATCACTGTAATATTACTGCTGCTTCAGTGTCAGTATCACTGTAATATTACTGCTGCTTCAGTGTCAGTATCACTGTAATATTACTGCTGCTTCAGTGTCTGTATCTCAGTAGTTATACTGCTGCTTCAGTGTCAGTATCTCAGTAGTTATACTGCTGCTTCAGTGTCAGTATCACTGTAATATTACTGTTGCTTCAGTGTCAGTATCTCAGTAGTTATACTGCTGCTTCAGTGTCAGTATCACTGTAATATTACTGCTGCTTCAGTGTCAGTATCACTGTAATATTACTGCTGCTTCAGTGTCAGTATCTCAGTAGTTATACTGCTGCTTCAGTGTCAGTATCTCAGTAGTTATACTGCTGCTTCAGTGTCAGTATCACTGTAATATTACTGCTGCTTCAGTGTCAGTATCACTGTAATATTACTGCTGCTTCAGTGTCAGTATCACTGTAATATTACTGCTGCTTCAGTGTCAGTATCTCAGTAGTTATACTGCTGCTTCAGTGTCAGTATCTCAGTAGTTATACTGCTGCTTCAGTGTCAGTATCACTGTAATATTACTGCTGCTTCAGTGTCAGTATCTCAGTAGTTATACTGCTGCTTCAGTGTCAGTATCACTGTAATATTACTGCTGCTTCAGTGTCAGTATCACTGTAATATTACTGCTGCTTCAGTGTCAGTATCTCAGTAGTTATACTGCTGCTTCAGTGTCAGTATCTCAGTAGTTATACTGCTGCTTCAGTGTCAGTATCTCAGTAGTTATACTGCTGCTTCAGTGTCAGTATCTCAGTAGTTATACTGCTGCTTCAGTGTCAGTATCTCAGTAGTTATACTGCTGCTTCAGTGTCAGTATCTCAGTAGTTATACTGCTGCTTCAGTGTCAGTATCACTGTAATATTACTGCTGCTTCAGTGTCAGTATCTCAGTAGTTATACTGCTGCTTCAGTGTCAGTATCTCAGTAGTTATACTGCTGCTTCAGTGTCAGTATCACTGTAATATTACTGCTGCTTCAGTGTCAGTATCACTGTAATATTACTGCTGCTTCAGTGTCAGTATCACTGTAATATTACTGCTGCTTCAGTGTCAGTATCTCAGTAGTTATACTGCTGCTTCAGTGTCAGTATCTCAGTAGTTATACTGCTGCTTCAGTGTCAGTATCTCAGTAGTTATACTGCTGCTTCAGTGTCAGTATCTCAGTAGTTATACTGCTGCTTCAGTGTCAGTATCTCAGTAGTTATACTGCTGCTTCAGTGTCAGTATCTCAGTAGTTATACTGCTGCTTCAGTGTCAGTATCTCAGTAGTTATACTGCTGCTTCAGTGTCAGTATCTCAGTAGTTATACTGCTGCTTCAGTGTCAGTACCACTGTAATATTACTGCTGCTTCAGTGTCAGTATCTCAGTAGTTATACTGCTGCTTCAGTGTCAGTATCTCAGTAGTTATACTGCTGCTTCAGTGTCAGTATCTCAGTAGTTATACTGCTGCTTCAGTGTCAGTATCACTGTAATATTACTGCTGCTTCAGTGTCAGTATCACTGTAATATTACTGCTGCTTCAGTGTCAGTATCTCAGTAGTTATACTGCTGCTTCAGTGTCAGTATCACTGTAATATTACTGCTGCTTCAGTGTCAGTATCACTGTAATATTACTGCTGCTTCAGTGTCAGTATCACTGTAATATTACTGCTGCTTCAGTGTCAGTATCTCAGTAGTTATACTGCTGCTTCAGTGTCAGTATCTCAGTAGTTATACTGCTGCTTCAGTGTCAGTATCACTGTAATATTACTGCTGCTTCAGTGTCAGTATCTCAGTAGTTATACTGCTGCTTCAGTGTCAGTATCTCAGTAGTTATACTGCTGCTTCAGTGTCAGTATCACTGTAATATTACTGCTGCTTCAGTGTCAGTATCACTGTAATATTACTGCTGCTTCAGTGTCAGTATCTCAGTAGTTATACTGCTGCTTCAGTGTCAGTATCTCAGTAGTTATACTGCTGCTTCAGTGTCAGTATCACTGTAATATTACTGCTGCTTCAGTGTCAGTATCTCAGTAGTTATACTGCTGCTTCAGTGTCAGTATCTCAGTAGTTATACTGCTGCTTCAGTGTCAGTATCACTGTAATATTACTGCTGCTTCAGTGTCAGTATCACTGTAATATTACTGCTGCTTCAGTGTCAGTATCTCAGTAGTTATACTGCTGCTTCAGTGTCAGTATCTCAGTAGTTATACTGCTGCTTCAGTGTCAGTATCACTGTAATATTACTGCTGCTTCAGTGTCAGTATCTCAGTAGTTATACTGCTGCTTCAGTGTCAGTATCTCAGTAGTTATACTGCTGCTTCAGTGTCAGTATCTCAGTAGTTATACTGCTGCTTCAGTGTCAGTATCTCAGTAGTTATACTGCTGCTTCAGTGTCAGTATCACTGTAATATTACTGCTGCTTCAGTGTCAGTATCACTGTAATATTACTGCTGCTTCAGTGTCAGTATCACTGTAATATTACTGCTGCTTCAGTGTCAGTATCTCAGTAGTTATACTGCTGCTTCAGTGTCAGTATCTCAGTAGTTATACTGCTGCTTCAGTGTCAGTATCTCAGTAGTTATACTGCTGCTTCAGTGTCAGTATCTCAGTAGTTATACTGCTGCTTCAGTGTCAGTATCTCAGTAGTTATACTGCTGCTTCAGTGTCAGTATCTCAGTAGTTATACTGCTGCTTCAGTGTCAGTATCTCAGTAGTTATACTGCTGCTTCAGTGTCAGTATCACTGTAATATTACTGCTGCTTCAGTGTCAGTATCTCAGTAGTTATACTGCTGCTTCAGTGTCAGTATCTCAGTAGTTATACTGCTGCTTCAGTGTCAGTATCACTGTAATATTACTGCTGCTTCAGTGTCAGTATCTCAGTAGTTATACTGCTGCTTCAGTGTCAGTATCACTGTAATATTACTGCTGCTTCAGTGTCAGTATCTCAGTAGTTATACTGCTGCTTCAGTGTCAGTATCTCAGTAGTTATACTGCTGCTTCAGTGTCAGTATCTCAGTAGTTATACTGCTGCTTCAGTGTCAGTATCTCAGTAGTTATACTGCTGCTTCAGTGTCAGTATCTCAGTAGTTATACTGCTGCTTCAGTGTCAGTATCTCAGTAGTTATACTGCTGCTTCAGTGTCAGTATCTCAGTAGTTAGTTTAATATGTTTATGTACCTCATACCCATGGTGTGGGTGGTAGTCAAAATATTACAGAGGTACATAATGGGTCCAGGGACTGGACCCAAAAGTTATGATAGATGAACTAGTTACAAAGGTAATGAACTCCAGGTAGATCTGGTCACAATCATTGCAAATTATAAAGGTAATGAACCATTTGCACTTGTATACATTGTTACAATCATAACCTTTGCTATTCATAGCTGAATTTGGCTAAAAAAACGAAACTTTTTTCATGTGAAATTCATTAGTGAAAAAAAAAACTGGATAGCAATTAAATTATCGGTTTTGGGCTGCGTAGATGTCAAGCTCAGACTTAAAGAATGGAATATTTCAGTCAGGTTCCTTGCTGAGTGTGAAATAACTCAGTCTCTCCCTGAGGACCATACGGCGATGAAAAGTTTCCATTGAGCAAGCACTGTTTTTACCTGAAGTGTATATTATACAGGGAGTTTAGATAGTTTTACAGGGAGTTTATTATTAAGTAAGGGTGAGGTACATTGTTTTAATTGGCAAGAGTGGAGCTATGATCCATGCACATACTATATTCACCAATATACCAGCAATGATATTAAAACAGGGAAAAGATTATGGGTTGCAGAAATAAAAATCACAGATTTTTGTAAAACAAGCTTAACTTGCATATGTAGATATAGATATATTTGAGTTCATAGTCGATGTGGCCTTGAGGGGGGATAAGTATAGATCTACTGTTAAAGCTCCTGGGCCGAGAGGAGTTCAGCTGGGTTACAGTTGGTAACTGACGGAACATAATACAGAAGGTATTAGTTCCGATTCCTTTCTGTTAGGTTAGTGGAGACGGTAGAGCGTTGGACTGTTAATTTATGGACCGTAGAGACAACACAATAAGTGTCAGGGGCCCAAGACTGTTCACCTACCTCCCAGCATACATAAAAGGGATTACCAATAGACCCCTGGCTGTCTTCAAGAGGGAGCTAAATAGATACCTGAAATCAGTACCTGACCAGCCAGGCTGTGGTTCGCACGTTGGTTTGCGTGCGGCCAGTAGCAACATCCTGGTTGATCAGGCTCTGATCCACCGTGAACCCTAGTCATAGACCGGGCCGCGGAGGCGTTGACCCTCGGATTACCCTCCAGATATACTAAAGACTGGGGGTGTCAAGGTGGTGAGAGCAGTGACGTGCAACCCTCCACTAAACAGCAAGAGGCCAAAGTAAGAATATGATGGAAACAATAGAGCAATAGTAAATACACCAGCTGAGGTGGCCAGAAGGGCCCACATAAGCAAGGCAAAACTATTGGTCACAGGGGACTTTAACCACAAGGATACTAACTGGAAAAACCTAGAGCTACATGATGGACCAGATTCGTGGGGGCTAAGATACTGAGGTAATAATGGAGAACTTTATGCACCAGCATGTTAGGAATACAACCAGAGAGAGAGAGAGGAGGATGAACCAGCAAGGCTGGACCTTGTATTTACCTTGAGTGGTTCAGGTATACCTGGAGTTTACCTGGAGAGAGTTCCTGGGATCAACGCCCCCGCGGCCCGGTCTGTGACCAGGCCTCTGGTGAATCAGAGCCTGATCAACCAGGCTGTTACTGCTGGCTGCACGCAATCCAACGTACGAGCCACAGCCCGGCTGGTCAGGTACCGACTTTAGGTGCTTGTCCAGTGCCTGCATGAAGAGAGCCAGGGGTCTATTGGTAATCCCTCTTATGTATGTTGGGAGGCAGTTGAACAGTCTCGGGCCCATGACACTTATTGTATTGTCTCTTAACGTGTTAGTGACATCTTTGCTTTTCATTGGGAGGATGTTGCATCGTCTGCCAAGTCTTTTGCTTTCGTTGTGAGTGATTTTCGTGTGCAAGTTCGGTACTAGTCCCTCTAGGATTTTTCAGGTGTATATAATCATGTATCTCTCCCGCCTGCGTTCCAGGAAGTACAGGTTCAGGAACCTCAAGCGCTCCCAGTAATTGAGGTGTTTTATCTCCGTTATGCGCACCGTGAAGGTTCTCTGTACATTTTCTAGGTCAGCAATTTCACCTGCCTTGAAAGGTGCTGTTAGTGTGCAGCAATATTCCAGCCTAGATAGAACAAGTGACCTGAAGAGTGTCATCATGGGCTTGGCCTCCCTAGTTTTGAAGGTTCTCATTATCCATCCTGTCATTTTTTCTAGCAGATGCGATTGATACAATGTTATGGTCCTTGAAGGCGAGATCCTCCGACATGATCACTCCCAGGTCTTTGACGTTAGTTTTTCGTTCTATTTCGCGGCCGGAATTTGTTTTGTACTCTGATGAAGTTTTAATTTCCTCATGTTTACTATATCGGAGTAATTGAAATTTCTCATCGTTGAACTTCATATTGTTTTCTGCAGCCCATTGAAACATTTGGTTGATGTCCGCCTGGAGCCTTGCAGTGTCTGCAAAGGAAGACACTGTCATGCAGATTCGGGTGTCATCTGCAAAGGAAGACACGGTGCTGTGGCTGACATCCTTGTCTATGTCAGATATGAGGATGAGAAACAAGATGGGAGCGAGTACTGTGCCTTGTGGAACAGAGCTTTTCGCCGTAGCCGCCTCAGACTTTACTCTGTTGACTCTGGGCCTATGAAACGCCCCTTGGCACTAGTGATCACATGGTCATGCATTTCGAATACCTTGTGGAAGTAACAGTGGAGAGTGAAACAGAACGGGAAGGATGTGAGAAACCAAACTTGAAAAAGAGGGAACTACACGTGCATGAGGCAGTCCCTGCATGAGGTGCAGTGGGAAAGAGAACCAGAGGGAAAGATAGTGAATGAGATGTAGGAGTATGTGGTTGGAAAATGCAGTAGAAAATTTGAAAACCAGTTTGAGCCCGTGGTTTACTCAGAGGTGTAGAAAAGCTAAAACCAAATATGCTAGATCATGGAAAAAGTATAGAAAGCAAAGAACTCGGGAAAATAAGGAGTTGAGCCGAAGGTCCAGAACAAGTATGCAGGAATAAGGAGGAAGGCTTAACGGCAATTTGAGAATGACATAGCATAAAAGGCCAAATCCGACCGTAAGTTGTTATATAACCAAATTAGGAGGAAGACAATATTCAGGGACTAGGTAATCAAGAATTCTGAGAAGATTGTAGTAATGTTGGTAGAATTACCGACAATATGTAAAGTAAAAGGACACAAGTGCAACTAATGTGACATTTTTATTGTAACGGCTTGACAAAGCTCCTGGAGAGCGAAACGTTGCCACAATAAAAATGTCACATTAGTTGCACTTGTGTCCTTTTACTTTACAAGTCTGAGAAGAGTTCCGCATAAGATTTAGAGAGATATTCTCAAAGGAGACAGGAAGGCTATCAGCAAACCGAGGTGGTTGAGTACACCAGGAAGCAATGGACAAACTACACAATCCTGCAGGCAGTGAAGAAGCTACTATGTGAGCTAGATACTTCGAAGGCTGTGGGACCAGACACTATATTTCTCCGTGGTTCCTGAGAGAGGGAGCTGAGGCACTGTGTGCGAAGGCTTCGTCACATACTGCCGGTGAGGGATGTGTTTAGTTGGAGAATAAAGACATGATCAGTGAAGGCATTTGCTTGGTTGTCAACATCACCTTGGAGAGGAGCATTCCATTTGGAAGTGGCGAGCTCAGGATAAAGGACCGGCCAGTTTCTTCTTTCCCACAGCCAGGTTGTGCTTGCAGATTCTTTACCTCGTTCTGTTGGAATCTTCAGTGTCGTATGACAGACTTGTGGTCAGATGATCCAGCATAGCTTAAGGGTTGGCAAGTGACTGTCTTCAGACAGATCACTCACTACTGGGTCGAGGGAGGAACCAGAGATGTGAGGCGGGAAGTCAACAAAGTTTCTCATGTTGGACACAGCAATATCATCAAAATCCCTCTGTATAAGATGTTTGGGGTCACAAATAATTATAATATGTTGAGATTTATGTTGTAGCAGGAGTCAACATAAATGGTGAACATCAGTATCTCTCTCTCGACATTTTACTTGTTCAGCAGTCTTCATCAATCTAATGCAAAGACATGAGGGCGGAGGCTTTATACTGGAGCCAGAGGTGAAGCATAACAGTTTAAGACATCATCACATGTGGGTAGGACCACTAGTGGAAATGTGTAAGGCCCATATGGTGGGTCAATTTAGCAATGGAATTGTAAAAGTAGCGGAGAGATGCAAAAGTTAATGACGTGGCCACAAGTGTGCAGGGTCCACGTACCTGACTCATCAATACCACGGAATCTTGAAACAGAAATCTCTCTTCATCTCCGTTATCTCTAGTGCACCCTGTGGACATGACCTGTTTCCAGTAGTGGGACCAGCTGGCACAAGTGATCACAGTAACTGTTGTGTCTTTCCACTTCTGCAACTACATCGCCCATCTTCTGGGCGTGACCCAACAGATAAAGATTTCTTTAAGTTTTGTATCTCTCTCGAACACTATGTGCTTAATTGTCAACTTATTGAGCAATACAGAGACAGTATAATAACGTATGTGACATGTCAAGATATCTTATTAATGAAAATAAGATACCAGATCTACTAAGCAAATTTCCTGAATTTCCTAAATTTGCTTGTAACAGATAAGTGAACTGTAGATATATAGATAAAAAAAAACCATATGTACACCCGTTAACCCTTTTGGGGCCTAGTTCCTAGGCGTTTTGTGTATCCATATGTTCTTGCACTACCGTCCACAGGGGTGCACTATAAACTAGCCACTTCGGTGGCAAAATTTAATCCACTAGCTGAAGAATATGAGCCTCCATCATCATGCCTCTGTGTTAGATTGATGAAGCCTTCTGCACAGGCTTTAATAAAGCTACCCAAGTGTTGTACGTGTGTCATACTCATCACCTAGTTGGTGTATTATATCAGTGATCTGATGATATCTCAATATACTCTCTTTCGAATAGTTTGCCAACACCGGTTCTTGTTGCACTCAGTGGAATTATTTGCTCCCAGTCTTATTTTATTTCTTCATGATCTTGTAAACTTAATCTTATAATAATTCTAAAACACTAGCTGCTTTAAACTAACGACTTGAGCTTAATACTATTTTAAGTCTGAAGACTTTCTTTACTATAGTCTTTATGGTGTGAATACCGTATTAGCTGTCTCTCATATTCTTAAACTCCATGAACACCTGCTGCTTTTGATGTTGACTGTGTTAATAATAATAAAAATAATAATAATAATAATAATAATAATAATAATAATAATAATAATAATAATAATAATAATAATAATAATAATAATAATAAAAATAATAATAATAATAATAATAATAATAATAATAATAATAATAATAATAATAATAATAATAATAATAATAATAATTTATTTCAATTCATTCACATAAGTGGTACAGTACAGTTAGTTGAAAATCCATATATTCCACAACATTTTGTGCCAACTCTTTAAAACAATTTCCCCTCAAGGAAGGTTCCTTGATGTTGGTGAGGGGCTCTTGATTTAGGGAATTAGATCTGTGCTCCAGTTCCCCGAATTAAGCCTGAATGCCTTCCACATCCCCCCCCAGGCGCTGTATAATCCTCCGGGTTTAGCGCTTCCCCCTTGATTATAATAATAATAATAATAATTTAACACAATTTAACAAAAGTTGTGGAGGTGTTTACCCGTAGTTGACGAAACAAAATTTTTCATCGGAAATTAATAATGGCAATTGACACATTGGGAAAGGTTGAATGGAAGTTACTGAAATTACAATAAAACATTAGTCTACAATTAGATATTCTTCAACAATATTAAATGCATTGTTAGACAAATTTAAGGTATTTCAACACAGTATATTTGTTTCACTATGATACTTTTGTTTATATCCGTCTGATCTGAAAATAATGTGTAGCTTTTAAACAAAGACGAGATGTCACTTATGGCTACATGTTGTTGTCTGTTACTGAGTCAGGACTCAAAACTACGTGCATATGTGCCCTTGAAATAAGTAATAATTTAGCCTAACTTGGCCAACAGTATCAACAACAAATAGAATATTAGTTTATTTTAATTGCTAAATGAATTACGTCAAGTATTTTAAATACTGCATATTTTATTTTATTAGGTGTGGATCCAAATTGACAATTGGAAGGAATTAGTGCGCCTAACGAGAAATTCATCTACTGTCTGTGAGTTTTACATCGTGTGTGGCGAAGTGTGACAGCCACAATGACGAGAGCATCACGCCTGCTCCTGCTGCTGGTAATGGTAGTGAAAGTAATGAGTGGCCCACACACACCAGGTGCTGTTTATCCTCGTCAGGACACACCAGGTGCTGATCATCCTCGTCCTCGACGGGAGGCACCAGGTGCTGATCATCCTCGTCCTCGACGGGAGGCACCAGGTGCTGATCATCCTCGTCCTCGACGGGAGGCACCAGGTGCTGATCATCCTCGTCCTCGACGGGAGGCACCAGGTGCTGATCATCCTCGTCCTCGACGGGAGGCACCAGGTGCTGATCATCCTCGTCCTCGACGGGAGGTACCAGGTACTGATCATCCTCGTCCTCGACGGGAGGCACCAGGTGCTGATCATCCTCGTCCTCGACGGGAGGTACCAGGTACTGATCATCCTCGTCCTCGACGGGAGGCACCAGGTGCTGACCATCCTCGTCCTCGATGGGAGGCACCAGGTGCTGACCATCGAAGTAGGCGCAGCGAGCCGCAACATCCACACACTCGTCTCACTACGGTAAGAATTTGCCACTCTTTTGTATATTCATTATTCTCATCCATATTTCTTGTCCTCCGTTTCCACATGACAGTATTTAGCAATCAGTGAACCAGCTTAAGAAAGATTCTTTAGATTGGCTTCAAACTTTAACCCTGGTGTATTTTACTTAATGGAAGATTTGGATTGCTGTTGGGTTGTGTAGGTATCAATCGTATTAAAGAAAACTGAATGTTAATATTTTCTGTGGGATTACTTGATAACTCTTTTTATGATTAACTTCAAATTTCCAACGCTGATGTATTTTACTTAGTGGATAAATGTTTTCAGACGGTGAAAAAGTCACAATACCTTGGCAGGAACAATTAAAAACCAACCTCAAATGAAATGTGATTCAGTATGGAAAACGGAAGTAAATAAAGGGATTGTAAATAGCGTGCTAAAAATATTTATCAGAGACAGAACTCGCAGCAATGGTTTCAAGTTGGAAAAATTTAGATTCAGAAAAGATATAGGAAAGCACTGGTTTGGTAACAGAGTTGTGGATGAGTGGAACAAACTCCCAAGTACAGTTATAGAGGCTAAAACGTTGTGTAGTTTTAAAAATAGGTTAGATAAATACATGAGTGGGTGTGGGTGAGTGTGAGTTCAAAGTTTATTCTCTATAAAGATTACAATGTTGAATTTACAGAATTTGGTTGTTGTGTGGTTTACATGTAGTTAAATAATGATTACAGAGTGTACCACTAGAACGCCTAGCATGGCTAGGCATTTCAGGCAAACTTAGTTTAATTCTTTATTTTAAAATATTACAAATTATGAGGTAAGTTGGTATTATGGCTAAGTGACTAAATACTAGTTTGTGAGTTTAGCAATGTGAATGCTTTTGTTTTGGCACAGTACATAGTTTCAGTATTGGAGTATCATAGGATTCATTATTTTAAGATTGAGATTAATATTTCAGTTTATGGTCAAATGGGTGAGTGAGTGTAAGTGTGAACCACCAGGTGGTATTCGTGTAGTTGGACCTGATTAACTTGTGCTACTAGGTCAGTTGCCGTGTTCCCTTCTTAAGTGAATGTGACCTGACCTGACTAGTTGTGATGAATGGTTTGAAAAACCGACAAGTTGAAGATTGAGACACTTATGCAGCATATGGGAATCTTTATTCAGGAAACGTTTCGCCACACAGTGGCTTCATCAGTCCAATACAAAGAGGAAGGCGTAAGGAGAGGAGGAGAATGAGGTAATCAATCCCTCAACCTGGAGTCGATGTGTTCAGTCCATCAATCTTGTAGAATGTACAGCATAGGGCCGTAGACGTGGCTTATATACTGTAGTGAGGTGACCTGAAGCAGATGGAGGCGGGGTCATAGTGGTACCATCCACTAGTCGAAGTAGGTCTTCGTCCAAAGGTTGAACAAGTGTTGAAGAATTCTTTGTAACAAGATCCCATGATGCTGCAGTGTCTGACAGTTGTGATGAATGGTTTGAAAAACCGACAAGTTGAAGATTGAGACACTTATGCAGCATATGGGAATCTTTATTCAGGAAACGTTTCGCCACACAGTGGCTTCATGGGACTGATTACCTCATTCTCCTCCTCTCCTTACGCCTTCCTCTTTGTATTGGACTGATGAAGCCACTGTGTGGCGAAACGTTTCCTGAATAAAGATTCCCATATGCTGCATAAGTGTCTCAATCTTCAACTTGTCGGTTTTTCAAACCATTCATCACAACTGTCAGACACTGCAGCATCATGGGATCTTGTTACAAAGAATTCTTCAACACTTGTTCAACCTTTGGACGAAGACCTACTTCGACTAGTGGATGGTACCACTATGACCCCGCCTCCATCTGCTTCACGTCACCTCACTACAGTATATAAGCCACGTCTACGGCCCTATGCTGTACATTCTACAAGATTGATGGACTGAACACATCGACTCCAGGTTGAGGGACTGATTACCTCATTCTCCTCCTCTCCTTACGCCTTCCTCTTTGTATTGGACTGATGAAGCCACTGTGTGGCGAAACGTTTCCTGAATAAAGATTCCCATATGCTGCATAAGTGTCTCAATCTTTGACCTGACTAGGTTGGAGCATTGGCTTAAGCCGGTAGGAGACTTGGACCTGCCTCGCATGGGCCAGTAGACCTGCTGCAGTGTTCCTTCTTTCTTATGTTCTTATGCTCTTATATGAGGATGAGGAACAAGATGGGAGCACGTACTGTGCCTAGTGGAACAGAGCTTTTCACTGTAGCAGCCTCAGAGTTTACTCTGTGTACTACTATTCTTTGTGTTCTATTTGTTAAGAAATTATAGATCCATCTACCAACTTTTCCTGTTATTCCTTTATCACGCATTTTGTACGCTATTACACCATGGTCACACTTGTCAAAGGCTTTTACAAAGTCTGTGTATACTACATCTGCATTTTGTCTTCTAGAGCATCCAGGACTTTGTCATAGTGGTCCAGTAGTTGGAACAGACAGGAGCGACCTGCTCTAAACCCATGTTGCCCTGGGTTGTGTGAGTGATGGGTATTTTTTGGGTGGTGATCTTGCTTCTTAGAACCCTTTTTGCCTAACCTTTAACTTTATAATTAAACAGTTCTCACCCTACAGTGAAGTAATTTCAAAGAATGTGCAAAGTTTTCCACAGCCACAGTGAAATACTGACTTTGATTAGGAAGCTGGGTTGTAACACAAATATTACAATAACACTATTGGTGCCCACTGAGGCACCACAGTATCCTGGCCAACGACCACTGTCTTTTAGTCAAGTATCTCTGCTTAATAAATTATGTCACTCTTCTCGCCAGCCGGAGCTGTTCACGGTTCACGGGTACCCGGCGGAAGTGCACTGTGTCACCACCCAGGACGGCTACATCCTGGAGGTGCACCGCATACCACATGGACGCATGCACAGCATCGCGTCGGACGCCTCTCTGCAGACCGACTACCACCCAGACTCTTATACTCTTCCCAGTACAAACACATTCTCATGCCCCAATACCCTGCAGAACTTTCACACCCTCTTATATGCCAATACCTCACCGAAAATCCGCTCTTCCCTCCCGAATGCCTATTCCCACATGGACTCCCACACCCTCCCTAGTGCCCGTACCCACTCTCATGCCTACACCCTTCCACAAGTTTCTTCTCTCTTTCAAGCGTATGTCCTGCCACACACTAACTCTCGCCGAAGTAATTATCCACCTCCATATACTCACATCTTCCCTGAATCTTTATCACATGCTTTACACAACAATGATGGAGCAGTGGAGCGGGGTGAAGAGGTAAACAACGTGACCTTCAGTGCATCACGAGGTAGGTAAGTCGATCAGCTCTTCATTAACAACGAAGTGCTTTGCCATATCTTGTACGGTTTGCATGGAGGTGTCTCTGAAAGGTTGAATGTTTGGACACTAATATAATGTTCCAGTGTATGGCCGTAGTTTTCACGAGCTGATATTAATGATAAGATATCTGAAATCTTGAGGTTGTATCCACATTTGCTTAGACTAAATGAACAAACTATATTGAGATTGCAACCCAACTATGACCGATATTTTTGTGTGGTAATAAATAATTTTGTTTTTGAGACTGTATTCCTTACTGTACTTTGTACAACAACTATATGAAGTTATTATAAACTATAAAACGATTGATATTTCTTTCTAGTGATGTAACAATGCTCAGTGTGACTGACAAAAACCAGTTATTACCTCTGTAATCCTGTTATTTTTGTGCTACCTCTCACATGATGACCTCCGGTGCACACTAAACCCGTCCCTCACCTGGCACAACTAAATTACATCAACTTCATTTTATCACAGTTGAGGTCCGAGACTGAGTGGAGTGTATCCTTATATTCTCCGTCTCAACTCCTGATCACCTGCCGCCTGGGACTGATACCCTGCCGCCTGGGACTGATACCCTGCCGCCTGGGACTGATACCCTGCCGCCTGGGACTGATACCCTGCCGCCTGGGACTGATCACCTGCCGCCTGGGACTGATACCCTGCCGCCTGGGACTGATACCCTGCCGCCTGGGACTGATACCCTGCACTCAGCAGCAAGATAAATCACCTAGATTTTGATCTTTTCTTAGAATCAGTCAAGGATATAAAATGATTCACTTTATGCACTTTATTGAAATTTCTTATAAGACTGACACAGCGTATAATGTGTTCAGTAGTGCACTCTGGTTGTTGCAACCAGGCCTGCCATCGTAGTGCACTCTGGTTGTTGCAACCAGGCCTGCCATCGTAGTGCACTCTGGTTGTTGCAACCAGGCCTGCCATCGTAGTGCACTCTGGTTGTTGCAACCAGGCCTGCCATCGTAGTGCACTCTGGTTGTTGCAACCAGGCCTGCCATCGTAGTGCACTCTGGTTGTTGCAACCAGGCCTACCATCGTAGTGCACTCTGGTTGTTGCAACCAGGCCTGCCATCGTAGTGCACTCTGGTTGTTGCAACCAGGTCTGCCACCGCAGTGCACTCTGGTTGTTGCAACCAGGCCTACCATCGCAGTGCACTCTGGTTGTTGCAACCAGGCCTGTCATCGCAGTGCACTCTGGTTGTTGCAACCAGGTCTGCCACCGCAGTGCACTCTGGTTGTTGCAACCAGGCCTGCCACCGCAGTGCACTCTGGTTGTTGCAACCAGGCCTGCCATCGTAGTGCACTCTGGTTGTTGCAACCAGGCCTGCCATCAGTAGTGCACTCTGGTTGTTGCAACCAGGCCTGCCATCGTAGTGCACTCTGGTTGTTGCAACCAGGCCTGCCATCGTAGTGCACTCTGGTTGTTGCAACCAGGCCTGCCATCGTAGTGCACTCTGGTTGTTGCAACCAGGCCTGCCATCGTAGTGCACTCTGGTTGTTGCAACCAGGCCTGCCATCGTAGTGCACTCTGGTTGTTGCAACCAGGCCTGCCATCGTAGTGCACTCTGGTTGTTGCAACCAGGCCTACCATCGTAGTGCACTCTGGTTGTTGCAACCAGGCCTGCCATCGTAGTGCACTCTGGTTGTTGCAACCAGGTCTGCCACCGCAGTGCACTCTGGTTGTTGCAACCAGGCCTACCATCGCAGTGCACTCTGGTTGTTGCAACCAGGCCTGTCATCGCAGTGCACTCTGGTTGTTGCAACCAGGTCTGCCACCGCAGTGCACTCTGGTTGTTGCAACCAGGCCTGCCACCGCAGTGCACTCTGGTTGTTGCAACCAGGCCTGCCATCGTAGTGCACTCTGGTTGTTGCAACCAGGCCTGCCATCAGTAGTGCACTCTGGTTGTTGCAACCAGGCCTGCCATCGTAGTGCACTCTGGTTGTTGCAACCAGGCCTGCCATCGTAGTGCACTCTGGTTGTTGCAACCAGGCCTGCCATCGTAGTGCACTCTGGTTGTTGCAACCAGGCCTGCCATCGTAGTGCACTCTGGTTGTTGCAACCAGGCCTGCCATCGTAGTGCACTCTGGTTGTTGCAACCAGGCCTGCCATCGTAGTGCACTCTGGTTGTTGCAACCAGGCCTGCCATCAGTAGTGCACTCTGGTTGTTGCAACCAGGCCTGCCATCGTAGTGCACTCTGGTTGTTGCAACCAGGCCTGCCATCAGTAGTGCACTCTGGTTGTTGCAACCAGGCCTGCCATCGTAGTGCACTCTGGTTGTTGCAACCAGGCCTGCCATCGTAGTGCACTCTGGTTGTTGCAACCAGGCCTGCCATCGTAGTGCACTCTGGTTGTTGCAACCAGGCCTGCCATCGTAGTGCACTCTGGTTGTTGCAACCAGGCCTGCCATCAGTAGTGCACTCTGGTTGTTGCAACCAGGCCTGCCATCGTAGTGCACTCTGGTTGTTGCAACCAGGCCTGCCATCGTAGTGCACTCTGGTTGTTGCAACCAGGCCTGCCATCGTAGTGCACTCTGGTTGTTGCAACCAGGCCTGCCATCGTAGTGTACTCTGGTTGTTGCAACCAGGCCTGCCATCGTAGTGCACTCTGGTTGTTGCAACCAGGCCTGCCACCGTAGTGCACTCTGGTTGTTGCAACCAGGCCTGCCATCGTAGTGCACTCTGGTTGTTGCAACCAGGCCTGCCACCGCAGTGCACTCTGGTTGTTGCAACCAGGCCTGCCATCGTAGTGCACTCTGGTTGTTGCAACCAGGCCTGCCATCGTAGTGCACTCTGGTTGTTGCAACCAGGCCTGCCACCGCAGTGCACTCTGGTTGTTGCAACCAGGCCTGCCACCGCAGTGCACTCTGGTTGTTGCAACCAGGCCTGCCATCGTAGTGCACTCTGGTTGTTGCAACCAGGCCTGCCATCGTAGTGCACTCTGGTTGTTACAACCAGGCCTGCCACCGCAGTGTACTCTGGTTGTTGCAACCAGGCCTGCCACCGCAGTGCACTCTGGTTGTTGCAACCAGGCCTGCCATCGCAGTGCACTCTGGTTGTTGCAACCAGGCCTGCCATCGCAGTGCACTCTGGTTGTTGCAACCAGGCCTGCCACCGCAGTGCACTCTGGTTGTTGCAACCAGGCCTGCCACCGCAGTGTACTCTGGTTGTTGCAACCAGGCCTGCCATCGTAGTGCACTCTGGTTGTTGCAACCAGGCCTGCCATCGTAGTGCACTCTGGTTGTTGCAACCAGGCCTGCCATCGTAGTGCACTCTGGTTGTTGCAACCAGGCCTGCCACCGCAGTGCACTCTGGTTGTTGCAACCAGGCCTGCCACCGCAGTGCACTCTGGTTGTTGCAACCAGGCCTGCCACCGCAGTGCACTCTGGGTGTTGCAACCAGGCCTGCCATCGCAGTGCACTCTGGTTGTTGCAACCAGGCCTGCACCGCAGTGCACTCTGGTTGTTGCAACCAGGCCTGCCACCGCAGTGCACTCTGGTTGTTGCAACCAGGCCTGCCACCGCAGTGCACTCTGGTTGTTGCAACCAGGTCTGCCACCGCAGTGCACTCTGGTTGTTGCAACCAGGTCTGCCACCGCAGTGCACTCTGGTTGTTGCAACCAGGCCTGCCACCGCAGTGCACTCTGGTTGTTGCAACTAGGCCTGCCACCGCAGTGCACTCTGGTTGTTGCAACCAGGCCTGCCATCGTAGTGCACTCTGGTTGTTGCAACCAGGCCTGCCATCGTAGTGCACTCTGGTTGTTGCAACCAGGCCTGCCATCGTAGTGCACTCTGGTTGTTGCAACCAGGCCTGCCATCGTAGTGCACTCTGGTTGTTGCAACCAGGCCTGCCATCGTAGTGCACTCTGGTTGTTGCAACCAGGCCTGCCATCGTAGTGCACTCTGGTTGTTGCAACCAGGCCTGCCATCAGTAGTGCACTCTGGTTGTTGCAACCAGGCCTGCCATCGTAGTGCACTCTGGTTGTTGCAACCAGGCCTGCCATCAGTAGTGCACTCTGGTTGTTGCAACCAGGCCTGCCATCGTAGTGCACTCTGGTTGTTGCAACCAGGCCTGCCATCGTAGTGCACTCTGGTTGTTGCAACCAGGCCTGCCATCGTAGTGCACTCTGGTTGTTGCAACCAGGCCTGCCATCGTAGTGCACTCTGGTTGTTGCAACCAGGCCTGCCATCAGTAGTGCACTCTGGTTGTTGCAACCAGGCCTGCCATCGTAGTGCACTCTGGTTGTTGCAACCAGGCCTGCCATCGTAGTGCACTCTAGTTGTTGCAAAAAGGCCTACCATCGTAGTGCACTCTGGTTGTTGCAACCAGGCCTGCCATCGCAGTGTACTCTGGTTGTTGCAACCAAGCCTGCCATCGTAGTGCACTCTGGTTGTTGCAACCAGGCCTGCCATCGTAGTGCACTCTGGTTGTTGCAACCAGGCCTGCCATCGTAGTGCACTCTGGTTGTTGCAACCAGGCCTGCCACCGCAGTGCACTCTGGTTGTTGCAACCAGGCCTGCCATCGTAGTGCACTCTGGTTGTTGCAACCAGGCCTGCCATCGTAGTGCACTCTGGTTGTTGCAACCAGGCCTGCCACCGCAGTGCACTCTGGTTGTTGCAACCAGGCCTGCCACCGCAGTGCACTCTGGTTGTTGCAACCAGGCCTGCCATCGTAGTGCACTCTGGTTGTTGCAACCAGGCCTGCCATCGTAGTGCACTCTGGTTGTTACAACCAGGCCTGCCACCGCAGTGTACTCTGGTTGTTGCAACCAGGCCTGCCACCGCAGTGCACTCTGGTTGTTGCAACCAGGCCTGCCATCGCAGTGCACTCTGGTTGTTGCAACCAGGCCTGCCATCGCAGTGCACTCTGGTTGTTGCAACCAGGCCTGCCACCGCAGTGCACTCTGGTTGTTGCAACCAGGCCTGCCACCGCAGTGTACTCTGGTTGTTGCAACCAGGCCTGCCATCGTAGTGCACTCTGGTTGTTGCAACCAGGCCTGCCATCGTAGTGCACTCTGGTTGTTGCAACCAGGCCTGCCATCGTAGTGCACTCTGGTTGTTGCAACCAGGCCTGCCACCGCAGTGCACTCTGGTTGTTGCAACCAGGCCTGCCACCGCAGTGCACTCTGGTTGTTGCAACCAGGCCTGCCACCGCAGTGCACTCTGTTTGTTGCAACCAGGCCTGCCATCGCAGTGCACTCTGGTTGTTGCAACCAGGCCTGCCATCGCAGTGCACTCTGGTTGCAGCAACCAGGCCTGCCACCGCAGTGCACTCTGGTTGCAGCAACCAGGCCTGCCATCGCAGTGCACTCTGGTTGCAGCAACCAGGTCTGCCACCGTAGTGCACTCTGGTTGCAGCAACCATGTCTTCCACCGCAGTGCCCTCTGGTTACAACAACCAGGCCTGCCACCGCAGTGCACTCTGGTTGTTGCAACTAGGCCTGCCACCGCAGTGCACTCTCGTTGTTGCAACCAGGCCTGCCATCTTAGTGCACTCTGGTTGTTGCAACCAGGCCTGCCATCGTAGTATACTCTGGTTGTTGCAACCAGGCCTGCCATCGTAGTGTACTCTGGTTGTTGCAACCAGCCCTGCCATCGTAGTGCACTCTGGTTGTTGCAACGAGGCCTGCCACCGCAGTGCACTCTGGTTGTTGCAACCAGGCCTGCCACCGCAGTGCACTCTGGTTGTTGCAACCAGGCCTGCCACCGCAGTGCACTCTGGTTGTTGCAACCAGGCCTGCCACCGCAGTGCACTCTGGTTGTTGCAACCAGGCCTGCCACCGCAGTGTACTCTGGTTGTTGCAATCAGGCCTGCCACCGCAGTGCACTCTGGTTGTTGCAACCAGGCCTGCCACCGCAGTGCACTTTGGTTGTTGCAACCAGGCCTGCCACCGCAGTGCACTCTGGTTGTTGCAACCAGGCCTGCCACCGCAGTGCACTCTGGTTGTTGCAACCAGGCCTGCCATCGCAGTGCACTCTGGTTGTTGCAACCAGGCCTGCCACCGCAGTGCACTCTGGTTGTTGCAACCAGGCCTGCCATCGTAGTGCACTCTGGTTGTTGCAACCAGGCCTGCCACCGCAGTGCACTCTGGTTGTTGCAACCAGGCCTGCCATCGCAGTGCACTCTGGTTGTTGCAACCAGACCTGACACCGCAGTGCACTCTGGTTGTTGCAACCAGGTCTGCCACCGCAGTGCACTCTGGTTGTTGCAACCAGGCCTGCCACCGCAGTGCACTCTGGTTGTTGCAACCAGGTCTGCCACCGCAGTGCACTCTGGTTGTTGCAACCAGGTCTGCCACCTTTGTGCACTCTGGTTGTTGCAACCAGGCCTACCATCGCAGTGCACTCTGGTTGTTGCAACCAGGCCTGTCATCGCAGTGCACTCTGGTTGTTGCAACCAGGTCTGCCACCGCAGTGCACTCTGGTTGTTGCAACCAGGCCTGCCACCGCAGTGCACTCTGGTTGTTGCAACCAGGCCTGCCATCGTAGTGCACTCTGGTTGTTGCAACCAGGCCTGTCACCACAGTGTACTCTGGTTGTTGCAACCAGGCCTGCCATCGTAGTGCACTCTGGTTGTTGCAACCAGGCCTGCCATCGTAGTGCACTCTGGTTGTTGCAACCAGGTCTGCCACCGTAGTGCTCTCCGGTTGCAGCAACCAGGTCTGCCACCGTAGTGCACTCTGGTTACAGCAACCAAGCCTGCTACCGCAGTGCACTCTGGTTGTTGCAACCAGGCCTGCCATCGCAGTGCACTCTGGTTGTTGCAACCAGACCTGCCATCGCAGTGTACTCTGGTTGTTGCAACCAGGCTTGCCACCGCAGTGCACTCTGGTTGTTGCAACCAGGCCTGCCATCGCAGTGTACTCTGGTTGTTGCAACCAGGCCTGCCACCGCAGTGTACTCTGGTTGTTGCAACCAGGCCTGCCATCGCAGTGTACTCTGGTTGTTGCAACCAGGCCTGCCATCGCAGTGTACTCTGGTTGTTGCAACCAGGCCTGCCACAGCAGTGTACTCTGGTTGTTGCAACCAGGCCTGCCACAGCAGTGTACTCTGGTTGTTGCAACCAGGCCTGCCATCGTAGTGTACTCTGGTTATTGGAGCCTGGTCTGCCACCGCAGTGCACTCTGGTTACAGCAACCAGGCCTGCTACCGCAGTGCACTCTGGTTGTTGCAACCAGGTCTGCCATCGCAGTGCACTCTGGTTGTTGCAACCAGGCCTGCCACCGCAGTGTACTCTGGTTGTTGCAACCAGGCCTGCCACCGCAGTGTACTCTGGTTGTTGCAACCAGGCCTGCCACCGCAGTGCACTCTGGTTGTTGCAACCAGGCCTGCCACCGCAGTGCACTCTGGTTGTTGCAACCAAGCCTGCCACCGCAGTGCACTCTGGTTGCAGCAACCAGGTTTGCCACCGTAGTGCACTCTGGTTACAACAGCCAGGTCTGTCACTGGGTCAGTGCCAGTTATTGAGTAATTTCTCCGTCTACCGCTACAGCAGCAGCAGCAGGGGCGGAAGCAGAAGGTCTAGGCGCAGCAAGAACAGACACAGACGAGTGGTTTTCCTTATGCATGGCGTGTCCTCGTCTAGCGCCAACTTCGTCATGAACGATCCTGACCAGGCATTAGGTGAGCACAGAGGGAGAACCAAGAAGGGGTGAAGAAGGATGGGATTGGACCGGACATTAGTTATTGTAGCTAAAGATGTACTCGGCGCCGTTGTCGGCAATATCAGTTAATGATTTATTTTTTGTGTTTTCTCTCAGCATTCATATTAGCCGATAAGGGATACGACGTCTGGATCGGCAACTCGAGAGGAAATTTTTACGGTCAGCGCCACATCAGCCTCACTCCCAGCCAGCCAGAGTTCTGGAACTTTACGTAAGTAATATAGCATCAGAGTTTTGAAACTTCACGTATGTAGTATGTTGTCCAAGTTCTGGGACTTCAAACAGGTATTATGTCGTTCGAATTTTGGAACTCTATATAAGTGACATGCCCATGCACTCTGCCCCAGGGCCAGACTCATGGAACTCTGTGTTCATCAAGAACTGCAAGAAGCCCCTATCACGAGCCTTTTCCATCCTATGGAGAGGGAGCATGGACACGGGGGTCGTCCCTCAGTTACTAAAAACAACAGACATAGCCCCACTCCACAAAGGGGGCAGTAAAGCAACAGCAAAGAACTACAGACCAATAGCACTAACATCCCATATCATAAAAATCTTTGAAAGGGTTCTAAGAAGCAAGATCACCACCCATCTAGAAACCCATCAGTTACACAACCCAGGGCAACATGGGTTTAGAACAGGTCGCTCCTGTCTGTCTCAGCTACTGGATCACTACGACAAGGTCCTAAATGCACTAGAAGACAAAAAGAATGCAGATGTAATATATACAGACTTTGCAAAAGCCTTCGACAAGTGTGACCATGGCGTAATAGCGCACAAAATGCGCGCTAAAGGAATAACAGGAAAAGTCGGTCGATGGATCTATAATTTCCTCACTAACAGAACACAGAGAGTAGTCGTCAACAGAGTAAAGTCCGAGGCAGCTACGGTGAAAAGCTCTGTTCCACAAGGCACAGTACTAGCTCCCATCTTGTTCCTCATCCTCATATCCGACATAGACAAGGATGTCAGCCACAGCACCGTGTCTTCCTTTGCAGATGACACCCGAATCTGCATGACAGTGTCTTCCATTGCAGACACTGCAAGGCTCCAGGCGGACATCAACCAAATCTTTCAGTGGGCTGCAGAAAACAATATGAAGTTCAACGATGAGAAATTTCAATTACTCAGATATGGTAAACATGAGGAAATTAAATCTTCATCAGAGTACAAAACAAATTCTGGCCACGAAATAGAGCGAAACACCAACGTCAAAGACCTGGGAGTGATTATGTCGGAGGATCTCACCTTCAAGGACCATAACATTGTATCAATCGCATCTGCTAGAAAAATGACAGGATGGATAATGAGAACCTTCAAAACTAGGGAGGCCAAGCCCATGATGACACTCTTCAGGTCACTTGTTCTATCTAGGCTGGAATATTGCTGCACTCTAACAGCACCTTTCAAGGCAGGTGAAATTGCCGACCTAGAAAATGTACAGAGAACTTTCACGGCGCGCATAACGGAGATAAAACACCTCAATTACTGGGAGCGCTTGAGGTTTCTAAACCTGTATTCCCTGGAACGCAGGAGGGAGAGATACATGATTATATACACCTGGAAAATCCTAGAGGGACTAGTACCGAACTTGCACACGAAAATCACTCACTACGAAAGGAAAAGACTTGGCAGACGATGCACCATCCCCCCAATGAAAAGCAGGGGTGTCACTAGCACGTTAAGAGACCATACAATAAGTGTCAGGGGCCCGAGACTGTTCAACTGCCTCCCAGCACACATAAGGGGGATTACCAACAGACCCCTGGCAGTCTTCAAGCTGGCACTGGACAAGCACCTAAAGTCAGTTCCTGATCAGCCGGGCTGTGGCTCGTACGTTGGTTTGCGTGCAGCCAGCAGCAACAGCCTGGTTGATCAGGCGCTGATCCACCAGGAGGCCTGGTCACAGACCGGGCCGCGGGGGCGTTGACCCCCGAAACTCTCTCCAGGTAAACTCCAGGTAAGTATTATATTGCTCGGTCTGTGACCAGGCGAGGCCTGGTCACGGCCGCGGGGGCGTTGATCCCTGAAACCCCCTCCAGGTATACTCCAGGTATTAGTACGGTAGCAAGTAGCCTGTGTTCTGGAATTTCAAGATGAGGAATTTACGAATCAGATAAGGACGAAGGATAGCTGCCTTGAAAGTCTTGAAAAACCCAGACCGAATATTATCTTCGGAGATTTCAGTCCCTTAAATACAACGTGGAAGAAAGTAAATCATAGCATTGTACAAGAAATAGTTACAGATACACAGCTAAGAACTAGTTTGGCTTCGTTAAGTTTGCTTTAAACCAACATACAACAAAAATCACTAGAAATGAGAAGACGCTGGAGTTGATTTTCGCTAACAACGGCAAATTACCAGAGACATAACTTATCACATCATAAAAGTACAAACAATAATAAATTCCGGGCTGGAAAACCTGAGTAATAGTGCACGAGAAGGAATGTTCAGCAAGTCTAACGTCAACAATCACAGAATTGACCGGGATATAATTAACAAAGAACTATCAGACATTCCTTAGGAATTAGTCATGAGCACTTTAAATTCTCACTAGTACTTTGAAAAACTGAACAGAGAAACATGCAGCATCTGCATTAAATATGCACCACTGAGAAAAAATACAAGGAGATTAAATATAGAAAGAGAGCGTATAAGAATGTACAGATGAACAAAAAGTTACCAAACTGCATGAAAACGTGAATATGTCACATGGAAAGAACGCTAGTCTTCGCTAAGAGTTTACGAAGAAAGAACAATAATTTAAGAAAAAGCAAAACAAGAGCAAAAAGCTCAAAGATATTGCAAAAAAAAAAAAAGAAAAATATTTTTACATACGCAAATCCAAGTTAGGAACTACCTAATCACAGGAGGTTCATACAATAACAGTGAAAACAAATGTTTTATACATGTGAAGGCTACAATGACCATATAAGTGAAATCAACACTAACACCGTAGAATTCGTAAAAAAGGGAAAGCGTGCCCACTGATGGCAGCACCTGAACTGGATTCGTTGATTTTTTTGTAAAGAAATGCAACTAGCATGAACACTCGGTATCATTTGGTGAAATACCAGACAAATCACCTTTGCATAAAGAAAACAGTAGAGCGCCAGCCAGAAATTTCAGAGCAGTAGATTAACATCGCACATTTTAAAAGTCTTTGAAAGAGTGATGAGACACCAAATTATGAATATTATGGAATGGCACAACCAAACCATGATGGGTTTAAAGCGGGACGATTATGCTTACCACAGCTACTTAACCACAGGCGCTGGAACTAAATCACAATGAAGATGTGGTGTACACGGATTTCACAAAGGCATTTAACAAATGCAATCTTGGGGTGATTAATACAAAATGAACGTAATAGGTGTAACAGGGAAAATCGACAAATTGATATTCATCCTTTTAACGTATGGAACACGAAGAATAGTAGTAAAGAGAACAAGATTTAGCATTAACAAAGTAGAAAACTCAGTGCCCAAGGCACAGTCCTTTACTGTTTTTCATCTCCATAGCAGACATAGACCAAAAACACCCTCCACAGTTTCGTATTCTTTGCGGATAATACCAATATAAGCATGAAAATGACTTCGGGGGATTACCAATAGGCCCCTGGCTGTCTTCAAGAAGGAGATGGACAGGCACCTAAAGTCAGTACCTGATCAACCGGGCTGTGGTTCGTGCGTCGGTTTGTGTACGGCCGGCAGTAACAGCCTGGATGATCAAGCCCTGACCCACTGCGAGGCCTGGTCATGGACCAGGCCGCTGGGGCTGTGGAGAAAATTTCTCCAGGAGGGGGGTATCAGCCCCCTTCAGCCCCTTTCAGCCCTCTGAGGGACTCAGCCCTCCAGAGGGGCTGATGGTGTCTTGCTTCTGCATCTCTGCATCAACACTTTAATTGATTCCAGATGCAGTACGAGCGTGTGTCACAACGAGAGTTATAACGAGAGTAATTAATCTCTGTACCACAACAGGAAAGGTACAGGGAAACTTCTACCTCACTTTATGTACATGTGGGACATAATGAACTCTCAGTTATTGAGATATATCAAGAAATCTAGCATTTGTGTTGCAAACTGTTGCAGTTTGGCAAGGAAGGCAAATCTGCTTGTATCAGTGAATCCTTTATATGAGGGCAAGTCAGGCCAGCGGGGCATGCTGCAGAGTAGATTCCTTTTAGACTTTGTCAAAGCAACTCGTGCTTCGACTAAGTCTAAAAGGCCAGTGATATAACAGTCAGTGATTCACGCAGCGAGGCAGTGAATCAGTAATGGGTGGTATGAGTTATTGAGACTACTGGTAACTGATACTAATGGTAACATACTACTGAGAGCTAGACTTGTCACTTGATGGCTGCACTTGTCACTTGATGGCTGGACTCATCACTTGATGGCTGGACTTGTCACTTGATGGCTGGACTCATCACTTGATGGTTGGACTCGTCACTTGATGGCTGGACTCGTTACTTGATGGCTGGATATGTCACTTGATGGCTGGACGTGTCACTTGATGGCTATGTCATGTGGGGGTTCGTATGCTGGAATTGGGTAAAATAACCTGCTTCGAACGGCTGGTAAATTATTATTAACGGTAAAATAAGATGAGCGCCAAGCCTGACCTGCTGTCCCTGCTACTCTACTCGGAACTGAGCTGCCGAGTGCCTGGAGGGCGAGCGGAATCGAAAATCATACTAGGTCAGTAGTAACGGTCAGTAATATAACAGTCAGTGATTCACGCAGGGAGGCGGTGAATCAGTAATGGTTGGTACAAGTCATTGACACTACTGGTAACTGATACTACTGAGAGCTAGACTTGTCACTTGATGGCTGGACTCGTCACTTGATGGCTGGACTCGTCACATGATGGCTGGACTCGTCACATGATGGCTGGACTCGTCACTTGATGGCTGGACTCGTCACATGATGGCTGGACTCGTCACATGATGGCTGGACTCGTCACATGATGGCTGGACTCGTCAGATGATGGCTGGACTCGTCACTTGATGGCTGGACTAGTCACATGATGGCTGGACTCGTCACTTGATGGCTGGACTCATCACTTGATGGCTGGACTCGTCACTTGATGGCTGGACTCGTCACTTGATGGCTGGACTCGTCACTTGATGGCTGGACTCGTCACATGATGGCTGGACTCGTCACTTGATGGCTGGACTCGTCACATGATGGCTGGACTCGTCACTTGATGGCTGGACTCGTCACTTGATGGCTGGACTCGTCACTTGATGGCTGGACTCGTCACTTGATGGCTGGACTCGTCACATGATGGCTGGACTCGTCACATGATGGCTGGACTCGTCACTTGATGGCTGGACTCGTCACATGATGGCTGGACTAGTCACATGATGGCTGGACTCGTCACTTGATGGCTGGACTCGTCACTTGATGGCTGGACTCGCCACTTGATGGCTGGACTCGTCACTTGATGGCTGGACTCGTCACTTGATGGCTGGACTCGTCACATGATGGCTGGACTCGTCACTTGATGGCTGGACTCGTCACTTGATGGCTGGACTCGTCACTTGATGGCTGAACTCGTCACTTGATGGCTGGACTCGTCACTTGATGGCTGGACTCGTCACTTGATGGCTGGACTCGTCACTTGATGGCTGGACTCGTCACTTGATGGCTGGACTCGTCACATGATGGCTGGACTCGTCACTTGATGGCTGGACTCGTCACTTGATGGCTGGACTCGTCACTCGATGGCTGGACTCGTCACTTGATGGCTGGACTCGTCACTTGATGGCTGGACTCGTCACATGATGGCTGGACTCGTCACATGATGGCTGGACTCGTCACATGATGGCTGGACTCGTCACATGATGGCTGGACTCGTCACTTGATGGCTGGACTCGTCACTTGATGGCTGGACTCGTCACTTGATGGCTGGACTCGTCACTTGATGGCTGGACTCGTCACATGATGGCTGGACTCGTCACTTGATGGCTGGACTCGTCACTTGATGGCTGGACTCGTCACTTGATGGCTGGACTCGTCACTTGATGGCTGGACTCGTCACTTGATGGCTGGACTCGTCACATGATGGCTGGACTCGTCACTTGATGGCTGGACTCGTCACTTGATGGCTGGACTCGTCACTTGATGGCTGGACTCGTCACTTGATGGCTGGACTCGTCACTTGATGGCTGGACTCGTCACATGATGGCTGGACTCGTCACATGATGGCTGGACTCATCACTTGATGGCTGGACTCGTCACTTGATGGCTGGACTCGTCACATGATGGCTGGACTCGTCACTTGATGGCTGGACTCGTCACTTGATGGCTGGACTCGTCACATGATGGCTGGACTCGTCACTTGATGGCTGGACTCGTCACTTGATGGCTGGACTCGTCACATGATGGCTGGACTCGTCACTTGATGGCTGGACTCGTCACTTGATGGCTGGACTCGTCACTTGATGGCTGGACTCGTCACTTGATGGCTGGACTCGTCACTTGATGGCTGGACTCGTCACTTGATGGCTGGACTCGTCACATGATGGCTGGACTCGTCACATGATGGCTGGACTCGTCACTTGATGGCTGGACTCGTCACTTGATGGCTGGACTCGTCACATGATGGCTGGACTCGTCACTTGATGGCTGGACTCGTCACTTGATGGCTGGACTCGTCACATGATGGCTGGACTCGTCACTTGATGGCTGGACTCGTCACTTGATGGCTGGACTCGTCACATGATGGCTGGACTCGTCACTTGATGGCTGGACTCGTCACTTGATGGCTGGACTCGTCACTTGATGGCTGGACTCGTCACTTGATGGCTGGACTCGTCACTTGATGGCTGGACTCGTCACTTGATGGCTGGACTCGTCACATGATGGCTGGACTCGTCACATGATGGCTGGACTCGTCACTTGATGGCTGGACTCGTCACTTGATGGCTGGACTCGTCACATGATGGCTGGACTCGTCACTTGATGGCTGGACTCGTCACTTGATGGCTGGACTCGTCACATGATGGCTGGACTCGTCACTTGATGGCTGGACTCGTCACTTGATGGCTGGACTCGTCACATGATGGCTGGACTCGTCACTTGATGGCTGGACTCGTCACTTGATGGCTGGACTCGTCACTTGATGGCTGGACTCGTCACTTGATGGCTGGACTCGTCACTTGATGGCTGGACTCGTCACTTGATGGCTGGACTCGTCACTCACATCACCATGCTTCTTACATTAAAAACGTTATTTCATCCACGGATGTGGAGTATACCTGGAGAGGCTTTCGGGGATCAACGCCCCCACGGCCCGGTGTGTGACCAGGACTCATGGTGGATCAGGACCTGATCAACCAGGCTGTTGCTGTTTTCCGCACGTAACCCGACGTATGAACCACAGCCTGTTTGGTCAGGTACTGACTTTAGGTGCCTGTTCAGCGCCTTCTTGAAGGCAGCCAGGGGTCTATTGGTAATCCCTCTAATGAATGCTGGGAGGCAGTTGAACAGTTTTAGGCCCTGACACTTACTGTGTTGTCTCTTATCGTGCTAGTGAATCCCTGCTTTTCATTGCTGGGATGTTATATCGTCTGCCGAGTCTTTTGCTTTTATAGGGAGTGATTTTCGTGTTCAAGTTTGGTACTAATCCCTCTAGGATTTTCCAACTGTATATAATCATGTATCTCTCCCGCCTGCATTTTAGGGAGTACAGGTCGAGGAACTTCAAGCGTTCCCAGTAATTTAGGTGTTTTATTACAGTTATGTGTGTTGTGAAGGTTCTCTGTACATTTTTTAGGTCAGAAATTTCACCTACCCTGAAAGGTGCTGTTAGTATGAAGCAATATTCCAGCCTAGATAGAACAAGCGAACTAAAGAGAGTGTCATCATGGGCTTGGCATCCTTGGTTTTGATGGTTCTCATTATCCATCCTGTCATTTTGCTAGCAGATGCGATTGATACACTGTTATGGTCTTTGACGGTGAGATCCTCTGACATGATCACTCCCAGGTCTTTTACATTAGTTTTTCGCTCTATTTTGTGGTTTGAATTTGTTTATAATCCGATATAGTTTTAATTTAGTCTCGATTTCCATATCGGAGTAATTGAAATTTCTCGTCATTGAACTTCATATTGTTCTCTGCGGCCCATTGAAAGATTGGTTGATGTCCACCTGGAGTCTTTCGGTGTCTTCAATGGAGGACACTGTCATACAAATTCGGGTGTCATATGCAAAGGAAGACACTGAGCTGTGGCTTACATCCCTGTCTATGTCAGTATGAGTATAAGGCACAGGATGGGGGCGAGTACTGTGCCTTGTGGAACAGAGCTTTTCACCGTAGCCGCCTCAAACTTTACTCTGTGTACTACTACTCTTTGTGTTCTATTTCTCAGGAAATTATAGATCCATCTACCAACTTTTCCTGTTATTCCTTTATCACTCATTTTGTGCGTTATTACACCATGGTCACACTTGTCAAAGGCTTTCACGAAGTCTGTGTATACTACTGTGTATTCTTGCAGTTCTTGATGAACACGGGTTCCATTAGTCTGGGCCTGGGGCAGAGTGCATGAGCATATCATTTATCGTCTTTTCGAAGTCATTTGGCGTCAGGATAATATCACATAGGTTCGAGTCTATCTAATTCTGTGTGTCACACATAAAAAATTCATTTAGGTCGTCGATTCTCAGTCTGGTTAGCGGCTCGCTAAAAACCGAGTCATATTGGGACTTGAGTAGCTCACTCATTTCCTTTCTGTCATCTGTGTAGGACCCATCTCGTTTAAGTAAGGGCCCGATACTAGATGTTGTTTTCTACTTTGATTTGGCATAAGAAAAGAAATATTTTGGGTTTCTTTCAGTTTCATTTATGGCTTTTAGTTCTTTCCACGTATCTTGTCTCTTGTAAGATTCCTTTAACTTTTGTTCGATGTTTGCTTAGTCTCTGACCCGTGTCTCCCTACGTATTGCAGATATAGTGGTCTCTTTTAGCAGCTTTGCCTTCGCTTGTATAGGGAGCGCCTTTCTCTTTCTAGTTTACATCTTCTCCTCCTTTTCCTTAAAGGAATATGCCTTGAGCATACCTCGAGTGCGACAGAGTTAATTTGTTCTAGACATAGGTTTGGATCCATGTTGCTTAGGCTATCTTCCTACTTTATATCACTTAGGGCCTGGTTTACTTGGTCCCACCTTATGTTTTTGTTTTTGAAGTTGAATTTGGTGAAAGCTCCCTAGTGAATGATCACATTTTGTCGGTCAGGGGCCCCGCGCATACATATCTGTACCTCTGTTATGTTGTGATCTGAGTATATTGTTTTTGATATGGTAATATTTCATATCAGATCATCATTGTTAGTGAAGATGAGGTCCAGTGTATTCTCCAGTCTTGTAGGTTCTATTATTTGCTGGTTTAATGTGAATTTGGTGCAGAGATTTAAAAGCTCGTGTGTGTGCGAGTTTTCATCTGAGCTGCCTCCTGGTGTTATCTCTGCTATAACATTATTTGCTATATTCCTCCATTTTAGGTGACATAGGTTGAAATCATACCAGTGATGAATTTTCACAAGCTGTTCCTGGAATTGTTGAGAAGTTGCATCTGAAAGCTTGTATACAACCTCAGTGACCAGGTTTTGGTTCTCGATCTTTACTGCCAAAACTTCAACTACATCATTTGAGGCATTTAGTAGTTCCGAGCATATAAGTACTAGCAGTAGTAGTAGTACTACTACTGCTCCTACTACTGCTGCAACTTATACTACTATTATTAATATTGCTTCTGCTGCTACTGATACCACTAATACTATTACTGCTACTGCTAGTAATACTACTACTACTACTACTACTACTAATTATTATTATTATTATTATTATTATTATTATTATTATAAATATCATAATGACCTTGCTGCAGGTGGGACGAGATAGGTCTCTACGACATACCAGCCATGCTAGGCTATGTGCGTGAGGTGACAGGAGCCAGACAGATGTACTATGTTGGTCACTCCATGGGTGCTGCTGCTGCCTTCATCATGATGAACTACTACCCACACATCAACTCCTGGGTCAGTATACAGTATTACGCTGCTCTTCCGTCTTCTTGATCAAAGTGAAAATGTAAATGCGTCGTACCCATACAGAAATATTAAGAAATTTGTTATTTTTGATACACAGTAAGAGAGAAAGGACCACAATGGAAATAAGAGGGAAAGTCCATCGTCAAAGGCTCTGCGCAGTTAACTTAGCCTAAGCTAACTTAATCGAACGTAACCTAGCAAAACCTAATCTAACCTAACCTAAGCCAATCTGACCTAATCTAACCTAGGCTAACCAGACCTAACCTACCTGATCTAGCCTAATCGACCCTAACCTAACCGGACTCACGAAATCGTTTTCCAGGAGCTCTGTCAAGCTCTTGGTGAGCGAATCGTTGCCGCAGTAAAAATGTTTCATTAGTTGCAGATGTGTCCCTTTATCTACCATACATTGTCCGTAATTCAACCAACATTATTAAACCAAACTGACTTCAACGAACTGAGAGTGTAGCTGTAGTTCCCCGTCAACTACAATTCTTACTGTGCATGAGATGTTTGTATAACGCAGCATATCATTCCTTCCTCTTATCCCACTCACTTCCGTCTTATTATCAACATTCCTCGAAGGGAAGCCTACTCTTATTTCTTCTTTACATTAATGACCTGCCAAACTCGTCTCAAAATAATGAAACTCAAATCGGTTCTGTTGAGGGACAACATTACCCTACATCTAGCTATGACAATCTTCTCAGTACCACACAGGCAAAATTAAATGACAAATATGATGCAAGGGAGAGACTTGTTTGCTTTATGCTCAGCAAGGAAGATGACTGCAACATTCCTTTCACTAATTATGAACTTGATGTAGCACTAAGGGCAACTCCACATCGCCTGGTGAGGATGGTATTACTTAACAACATACTCAGATTGCTGTGTCGAATACCAGGTAATCCTTTACGTGTCCATCTCACGCTATGCAAAAACTCAATGCACATAAAAGGCCCTAAAATCTGGAATTCATTACCTGTAAATATAAAAGAAACACTAGCTGTTTATAAATTCAAGTCTCTTCTCAAAGTTCACTTACTCACTCAAACCCAAATAAATACTGAATAACTGAACCATATAAATTGTATATCCTAAATGTTACTCACAATTATATCACACAAATGTTAAACCTAACTTTGTTATTTTTTTAAATACACTACCTAACAGAATACTCCATTCTACTGAATGAACAGCAATGCATGCAACCATAGGACCTGTCTTTGTAATACTCATTTGTATTTTATAGTTATCTGTTTACAATAATGTCTTATCACTGATTTCATCATTGCTTAGTTAATCTTAAGTTAATTTTAAGCCAGCCCGTAATGCTATGCATATAAGTGGCTTTGGCATGCTGCTCTTACCTGTATTTTTTGTACCTCTGTTTGTATGCTAAAATTTCTAAATAAATAAATAAATAAATAAATAAATATAACATGAGCTATGTAACTGGGGAGCTCCCTCAATCTTGGAGCAACAGCCTCATCATTCCAATTCCTAAGCCCAATCAACAAAATGCATTTCGACAAATATCTCTTACTAGCTGCTTGTGTAAAACATTCGAGAGGATGATTCTTAATCGTCTCATGTACAGAATTAAACAATTCTTGTCTCCCCGGTTGCATGGCTTCATGCATGGAAGGAGTGTGCATTACTGCATTACCACCTTTCTCACCGTGCACACTGACAGCTCATACACTACCTTCCTTGACCTTAAATCTGCTTTTAATGTAGCCAACCGACATGTAATCATTAGCGAACTTGCCAGAATGGATGTTGGAGGATGGCTTCTCCGCTCGATTAAAGGCTACCTGCCCAACAGAAAATCTTCTGTGTTGCTCCAGGGGCATAGAAGTATAACTAAAGACTTTGAATTAGGAACCCCACAGGGAGGTGTGCTCAGTCCCACTCTATTTAATATTCCAATTAATGCCTTAATGCTATGTCTAGCCAGCCCCGTCATTATATGATTAGTTTTGCTGATGATGTAATAATTCACACCACCGGATTCTCCAACACCCTAAACATCCTTAATTAACCATGTACAAGCCTCGTGTCAGGACCTGGAGTTGATAATCTCTACTGATAAAACAAAGATACTCAGTAGGCGTCCTCCTCGACAAAGAGACACACCGCCAGATCCACTTGCATGATGGGTCTCTTCTAGAATATGTAACCAGATACAGGTATTTAGGCTTTGAGGTCCCACTACTTGGACCTGCTATAACGAGGCTGTCGCCAATACAAAGAAAGACTGAGAGCACTTAGAGTTGTGGCAGGATTTCACCTCAGGTATGGTGCTAATGTTAAAATTGTGAAAATGATGTATCTTGCTTATATTAGATCATTGGTTGATTATGCTGCGCCACTACTTGCTCTTGTGTCTGACTGGAAGCTTGGAGGGCTGGAAAAACTGCAGAACGAAGCAATGAGGATCATTTTAGGATGCCCTCGTACTGCCAAAATTTTAAATAAGCAAAAAGAACTTGATATTCCAAGCATCAGAGATCGTGTTACTGAAAGAAATATCCTAATTGGGGTTAATATGCTCAGGCAAACCCATTCAAACCCCTGCACAGAAGCCCTCCAAACTTTCCTCAGCACTGGTGAACACCTCTCCAGATGGATCGATAACACTGGTACCGACCTCGGCATGAATCAGATACATGATCTATGTCAAGTAAGGCAACAGCGGCACTTCTCCGCTCCATGGGATATTACCCCATTCCAAACTGCCATTCCTCCATTTCCTCCCAGACTACTTCTTAAATCACAACCAAAGCTTCGCCTTGAAGCCAAACATGATCCCTTAAGCTGTATTGATAACTTAGTCACACAGCACACTCTCACAAATTATTTACATTAATGGTTCTGTTCACCAATCCACTGCTGTCGTACACAATGATGGCTCTCTTTAAGAAATTGGAGCACGCATCAATAATTGGGCCTCTGCCCTTCAAACAGAACTGTTTGCCATACTCATTGCGCTGAAATGCATCCATGTAGCTAAGATTAACACTTTAATTGTAACTGATTCTCTGTCATCCATAAATGCTCTCAACTCATTAAGTATAAATTGTGACATGCTCGTGTCAGACGCCAGACACAGTGGAGTCAGAGTGCACATGCTGTGGATTCCATCTCACATTGGTCTTCGGATGCATGATAGAACTGATAAATTGGCTAAGCTGTATGCTTTCTAAGGAAGGGTAGATTACAATCTTTATTTGCCAGGTAGCAGTTTTAGAACAATAATACGAAAAGAACTTCAACTGAATTTTATTGACTTAAGACTCAGTTAGATTCACACAAGTCATTCCATCTATCATCTTTCTATCATGCAGTTGGAGCCACATACCTATGGTGTATCCAACAAAATAAGCCGACTCTTGGATGTCACTACCGTCAGCCTCCGGCTGGGTTACAAGTATCTTTGGCAGGTTGAATCACCACCACCAGATGTAGACCAAACGAAATGTAAACTTTGCTAGATGGACTATTGTCACACCCTGCGTCATTATGTACTGGAGTGGGATCAAATTAATGCGTTCAGAGACAACTCACTCAGAAATGTTCAAGATATGTCTAAGTATTTTATCCACAGTGGTATATCACAGACCATTCTGGAAAAATACCCTGACTTTGCTCCCTGTAAATAATGCATTACCACTTGTGTACTCACCTAATTGTACTCACCTAATTGTGGTTGCAGGGGTCGAGACTCAGCTCCTGGCCCCGCCTCTTCACTGATCGCTACTGGGTCCTCTCTCTCTCTGCTTCCTGAGCTTTGTCATACCTCTTCTTAAAGCTATGTATGGTTCCTGCCTCCACTACTTCACTTGCTAGGCTATTCCACTTCCTGACAGCTCTATGACTGAAGAAATACTTCCTAACGTCCCTGTGACTCGTCTGGGTCTTTACCTTCCAGTTGTGACCCCTTGTCCCTGTGTCCCCTCTCTGGAACATTCCATCTCTGTCCACGTTGTCTATTCCCCGCAGTATCTTGTATGTCGTTATCATGTCTCCCCTGACCCTTCTGTCCTCCAGTGTCGTCAGTCCGATTTCCCGATGTGTGTGTCTTTGTGTGTACTCACCTAATTGTAGTTGCAGGGGTCGAGACTCAGCTCCTGGCCCTGCCTCTTCACTGAACGCTACTAGGTACTCTTTGTCCCTGCTCCATGAGCTTTATCATACCTCACCTCGTCTAAAACCTATGTATGGTTCCTGCCTCTACTACATCGCTCACGAGACTGTTCCACTTCCTGACCACTCTATGACTAAAGAAATGCTTCCTAACATCCCTGTGAATCATCTGAGTCTTCAACTTCTGAGATGACCCCTTGTTTCTGTGTCCCCTCTCTGGAACATCTTGTCTCTGCCCACCTTGTCTATTCCACGCAGTATTTTGTATTTCGTTATCATGTCTCCCCTATCCCTCCTGTCCTCCAGTGTCGTCAGGCCGATTTCCCTTAACCTTTCTTCGTAGGACATTCCCCTTAGCTCTGAAACTAACCTTGTCGCAAACCTTTGCACTTTCTCTAATTTCTTAACGTACTTGACCAGGTGCGGGTTCCAAACTGGTGCTGCATACTCCAGCATGGGCCTGACGTACACGGTGTACAGTGTCTTGAAAGATTCCTTACTTAGGTATCGGAATGTGTGTGTGTGTGTGTGTGTGTGTGTGTGTGTGTGTGTGTGTGTATGTGTGTGTGTGTGTGTGTGTGTGTGTGTGTGTACTCACCTAGTTGAGGTTGCAGGGGTCGAGTCCTAGCTCCTGGCCCCGCCTCTTCACTGGTCGCTGCTAGGTCACTCTCCCTGTGTGTGTGTGTGTGTGTGTGTGTGTGTGTGCTCACCTAGTTGTACTCACCTAGTTGAGGTTGCAGGGGTCAAGTCCTAGCTCCTGGCCCCGCCTCTTCACTGGTTGCTACAAGGTCACTCTCCCTGAACCGTGAGCTTTATCATACCTCTGCTTAAAGCTATTACCTGGAGTTTACCTTGAGAGAGTTCCGGGGGTCAACGCCCCCGCGGCCCGGTCTGTGACCAGGCCTCCTGGTGGATCAGAGCCTGATCAACCAGGCTGTTACTGCTTGCTGCTCGCAAACCAACGTACGAGCCACAGCCCGGTTGGTCAGGAACCGACTTTAGGTGCTTGTCCAGTGCCAGCTTGAAGACTGCCAGGGGTCTGTTGGTAATCCCCCTTATGTATGCTGGGAGGCAGTGTATGGATCCTGCCTCCACTACATCGCTTCCAAAACTATTCCACTTCCTGGCTACTCTGTGGCTGAAGAAATACTTGTGATTCATCTGTGTCTTCAATTTCCAACTGTGTCCCCTTGTTGCTATGTCCCATCTCTGGAACATCCTGTCTTTGTCCACCTTTTCAATTCCTCCCAGTATTTTGTATGTCGTTATCATGTCCTCCCTATCTCTCCTGTCCTCCAGTGTCATCAGGTTGATTTCCCTTAACCTCTCCTCGTAGGACATACCCCTTAGCTCTGGGACTATTTTTGTTGCAAACCTTTGCACTTTCTCTAGTTTCTTTACGTGCTTGGCTAGATGTGGGTTCCAAACTGATGCTGCATACTCCAATATGGGCCTAACGTAGACGGTGTACAAAGTCCTGAACGATTATTTATTAAGATGTCGGAATGCTGTTCTGAGGTTTGCTAGGCGCCCATATGTTGCAGCAGTTATTTGGTTGATGTGCTCTTCAGGAGATGTGCCTGGTGTTATACTCACCCTAAGATCTTTTTCCTTGAGTGAGGTTTGTAGTCTCTGGCTCCCTGGACTGTACTCCGTCTGTGTTCTTCTTTGCCCTTCCCCAATCTTCATGACTTTGTACTTGGTGGGGTTGAACTCCAGGAGCCAATTGCTGGACCAGGTCTGCAGCCTGTCCAGATCCCTTTGTAGGTGTGTGTGTGTGTGTGTGTGTGTGTGTGTGTGTGTGTGTGTGTGTGTGTGTGTGTGTGTGTGTGTGTGTGTGTGTGTGTGTGTGTGTGTCTGTGTATGTGTGTGTGTTTGCACGTGTATTTGTGTACTCATATATGTGTGGGTGCTTGTACTCGTGTGTGTATGTATACTCGTGTGTGTGTATGTGTAATCACGTATTTGTGTGTGTGTGTGTGTGTGTACTCACCTAGTTGTACTCACCTAGTTGTGGTTGCGGTAGTCGATTCACAGCTCCTGGCCCCACCTCTTCACCTGGCTGCTACTCGGTCACTCTTACTGCTCCATGAGCTTTATCATACCTCTTCTTAAAGCCATGTATGAATCCTGTGTGTGTGTGTGTGTGTGTGACCCAACAATTAATATTTGCACCAATAACTCATTACAGTTATAACCGGGTGTGGACGTGTGAATTACTCATTACTCTATAATTTGTTCATGATTGTAGCCATGTATAAACGTAAGTAAATTTACTTACAGGATTCATTACCTTTGTAACTTGTGAGTTCATTACCTTTGTACCTAGTTCAGCGCTGATTATGTACGTCTGTAATATGTAAATACCTTTGTAACTTGCCATGATTGTGACCAGATCTACCTGGAGTTCATTACCTTTGTAACTAGTTCAGCTATCATAACTTTGGGGTCCAGTCCCTGGACCCATTATGTACCTCTGTAATATTTTGACTACCGCCCACACCATGGGTATAAGGTTCGTAATAAAATATTAAACTAAGTGAATTATAGATTTTTTTCATTTTCAAATATATGTAAAAGCCTAATAACATGTCAACGCTATCATATATTAAGTGAGCAATATAGCTAGGCCTAAAAAATGCATATACAGTACACACATTACTTACCTTAAAATATTTTCGTCCTTAGCTTATGGTGAATATATATGGTGTAGGGAGTGTGGATGGTGTAACGCGGCGCCTGACTGTTGCTGTCTGGATGACCACCAGTCAGCTTACACTTCTATATAATGTTTGGGAAAAATGCGAAAAATATACAAAAGAGCATAAAGATAAATAATGTATACATAGCAAGACAAGATGAGGGAAAATTCTTCAAATTCAGATTCAAATGTGTATAGATTCAAATGTGTATAGATTCAAATGTGAATAGATTCAAATGTGTATAGATTCTGTGTATAGATTATAATGTGTGGTTTACATATTATAAAATAATTATAAAATAAAGTACTTATTACAAAGGCCACTAGCAGGCCTAGGTAGGCCTAGGCATTTCTGGCAGGCTAATGCTATTTCTTACACTATATTGACACAGGTTATGGATCAAACTGGTATTAAAGTGAGGTAGTTGTAGTAACTTGATTTACAAAGTCAGGCAGCTCAAAACATTTAAAAATTAACAATTAGTTTATGTATTAGTGGGAATGTTGTGGTCTTGGCCTGATACAGTTTATGTTACAGTTGCTATAATGGAGTGTCTCAGACCAACTTATGACTAACTTAAGAATTATGTACCAAAAACTATATTCAGAACTTTATGTTGACAGTCATTAGTGTAAATTAGTGCATTCTCCTTAACAACAAACTTCAATTTAACATATTCAGCACATAACACATTCAACATATATCAACATATTCAGCACATATCAATACATTCAGCACATAAACCATACCCCCGGCAGGGATTGAACCCGCGGTCATAGAGTCTCAAAACTCCAGCCCGTCGCGTTAGCCACTAGACCAGCTAGCCACAATAAGATTCATCCAACTAGGTATATTTCTACACCATAGGAAGGTTAGCACAGGCACCGCGGGTTCAATCCCGGCCGGGGGTATGGTTTGTTTGCAATCGTGTCCTTACGATTTCTTGAGTCATGTTGACGGCAGTGAAGGGACCTGAGCTAGAGTTCGTCACGGCCACGCTAGCTGGAGATTCGTCTGTAAAAACTTGCATTTGTGGTCACAGAGGTGCCTGTGCTAACCTTCCTATGGTGTAGAAATATACCTAGTTGGATGAATCTTATTGTGGCTAGCTGGTCTAGTGGCTAACGCGACGGGCTGGAGTTTTGAGACTCTATGACCGCGGGTTCAATCCCGACCAGGGGTATGGTTTGTTTGCAATCGTGTCATTACGATTTCTTGAGACATTCAGCACATATCAACACATTCAGCACTTATCTACACATTCAGCACATAACACAGCACATATCAACAAATTCAGCACATTTAGCACATATCACTACATTCAACACATAACACAACCAGCACATATTAACACACTCGGCACTATCAATATCAACATACTCAGCTCATAACATATTCAGCATATATCAACAAATTCAACACATTTAGCACATATCAATACATTCCGCACATAACACTTTCAACTCATTCAGCAAATATCAACACACACTCAGCACATATGAACACATCACCCAAATAACTGCTGCATCATACGGGCACCTAGCACACCTAAGAACAGCATTCCAACATCTCAATAAGGAATCATTCAGGACCCTGTACACTGTGTACGTTAGGCTTATATTAGACTATGCAGCACCAGTTTGGAACCCACACCTAGCCAAGCATGTAAGGAAACTAGAGAAAGTGCAAAGGTTTGCAACATGACTAGTCCTCCAGGGAAATCGACCTGGAGGACAGGAGAACTAGGGGGGAATATGATAACGACATATAATATGTTGAGAGGAATCGACAAGGTGAACAGAGACAGGATGTTCCAGAGATGGGACACAGCAACTGGGGGTCACAATTAAAAGATGGAGACTCAGATGAGTCACAGGGATGTTAGAAAGTATTTCTTCAGTCACAGAGTTGTCAGGAAGTGGAATAGTTTGGGAAGTGATGTAGTGGAGGCAGGATCCATATATAGTTTTAAGAAGAGGTATGATAAAGTTCATGGAGAAGGAAGAGTGACCCAGTAGCGACCAGTGAAGAGGCGAGGCCAGGAGCTCTGACTCGACCCCTGCAACAACAACTAGGTGAATACAACTAGGTGAGCACATTTAACACAATCAGCACATATCAACACACTCAGCACATATCAACACATTCAACACATGCAGGAAGATTGAACACTGTAAAACCATCAGCACATATCACTGACTTTGTTATGAGCCAAGAGTTACTTTATCTCATAGACGACCTGGGTACTCCTATCACAAGAGTAGATCAGTTAGTAATTCCTAAATCATTTGTGAATGTAGCCCAGCTAACTCACGATGTGCCAGTTGTCGTACACCTTGGTATGGATCATTCAGTAAACTAGCCAAACTGCAATACTTTTAACCTTACATGACAACTGATATTTCTGAATGTGTTAAGAAATGTATTGTTTGCATGCAAAACAAAGGTAATATTAGTGCACCTAATCCAGTCCAAGTATATCCCACTATTAGCGAATCTTGGGAAAGAGTAACTCTAGATTTGTTAACTAATTTCCAATGTTCCCTCCAAGGCAACAAGCATCTGTGTGTAATGGTATACCATTTCACCAGATACTGTGAGTTAGTACGTACAGCAGATAAGACTGCTGAGACAGTAGCAACAACATTTAAGGAACGCATAATCTGCAGACATACGACTTCTAAGTCCCTCAAAACAGATACTGGAGGCGAATTCTACAACGAGATTCTTGAAAAGCTGTATACTTTGTACAAGATATCTTATGTCAACCATTGTCCCTCACCATCCTGCCAGCAATGGTTTAGCCAAAAGAACCAATACTCAACCCCTGCCAATTTGGATTCAGGAAAAATAAAAGCACTAATGATGCAATCATAAAAATGCTAGATCTGCTTTACACAGCAGTGGAAAATAAGGAATATCCACTAGGAATTTTTATTGACCTAAGAAAAGCTTTTGACACAGTAGACCACGACACCCTACTCCACAAACTTGACCATTACGGTATAAGAGGCCATGCGCTTGCTTATTTCAAATCTTACCTTACTAATAGGTATCAGTATGTCACCATTAAAGACACAGCATCAACAACACGGCCAGTTGATACTGGAGTTCCGCAGGGAAGTGTCCTTGGTCCCCTGCTCTTCCTCATATACATCAATGATCTTCCAAACGTATCCCAACACCTGAAACCCATTCTCTTTGCTGACGACACGACTTATGTCATCTCGCACCCTAATCTTGCCACCCTCAACACCATTATTAACGAGGAGCTGATCAAAATATCGACTTGGATGACAGCCAATAAACTTACACTTAACACTGACAAAACCTACTATATTATGTTTGGTAGCAGAGCAGGAGATGCACAAATTAACATTAAGATCGACAACACTCTAATTACCAGACATAATGAGGGCAAATTCCTAGGCCTATACCTTAACAACAACCTGAATTTCAGCACCCATATCCAACACATAACCAAAAAAGTATCCAAAACGGTTGGGATCCTCTCCAAGATACGATACTACGTGCCGCAAAATGCCCTTCTCACACTATACCACTCACTTATTTATCCATACCTCACCTATGCTATTTGTGCTTGGGGATCAACTGCAGCAACACACCTAAATCCAATAATAACCCAACAAAAAGCTGCAGTAAGAATAATCATTAAATCTCATCCCTGGCAACACCCCCCCCCCACTCTTCATAGATCTAAACTTACTCCCTGTTCAGTACATCCACACTTACTACTGTGCAATCTACATCTACAGGACCTTAAACTCCAATATCAACCTTGACCTAAAACGCTTTCTTGATAGTTGTGACAGAACCCACAGGCATAACACCAGACACAAACATCTCTACGACATTCCCCGTGTCCGACTAAACCTTTACAAAAATTCAATGTATGTCAAAGACCCTAAAATCTTGAACACCCTACCTGAAAACTCAAGAATTGCAGACACATTCATCACCTTCAAAACTACCATTAGAAAACGTCTTATCTCCCTGATACGCCCTGTCAACTAATCACACGAATACCACCAGGTGGTTCACACTTACTCACTCACCCATTTGACCATAAACAGAAATATTAATCTCAATCTTAATATAATGAATCCTGTGATACTCCAATACTGAAACTATGTACTGTGCCAAAACAAAAGCATTCACATTGCTAAACTCATAAACTAGTATTTAGTCACTTACCCATAATACCAACTTACCTCATAATTTGTAATATTTTAAAATTAAGAATTAAACTAAGTCTGCCAGAAATGCCTAGCCATGCTAGGTGTTTTAGTGGTACACTCTGTAATCATTATTTTACTACATGTAAACCACACAATAACCAAATTCTGTAAACTCAGCATTGTAATCCTTATAGAGAATAAACTTTGAATTTGAATTTGAATAAGAAAGTGGTGGATGCCTTGAGAGCAACTATTAATGCTAACACTGCAACCTGGGAGGAATTCATTCCTGACATACAGTGTAATATAAATTCTGCTAACAATACCTCTGTTGGAGATACCCCACACTATGCATAGTATGACATAGACAAGCGTTTACCATGTGTTATATTCCATTCCGAAACCAAACTATAATTCAGATGATTTCGTATCGACTCGTACCAGCTTAGCTCAAATTGACTTCAGAGGAATCCGAGAAACACTTTATAAATTAACAGCAAAATTTACAAGTCACGAACACTCGAACAAAATTAAAATAGGCTTAAGAGTTATGTTTACTAATTTCAATAAAACATCCTCAGTGTCCAAGCTCGACCAAAAGTTTGTTGGTTCCTATCGAGTAGTTGAGCATATAAGTGGTAACAAGTATAAAGTTAGAGAAATTGGTAGTGGTCAGTACAAAGAATCACATTTAAAGCATGTGAGGTTAGTATGTGATGATGTTGAGGAATTACTTGGCTACCAGACGAGTGAGCCAGACTCTGACAGTCCTACTGATCCAGTACTTTCTAACAACCTGATCGACGTACAACCTGACTCGTTATTTTCTATGTACACGACAGGTGATGAGGAATCCTCAAGTTCCAGTTGTTAACAGTAATGCTAATCCTCCTCAATCACGTGTTAGTTGTTGCCACAGAATTTGGCCCCTTTAGACATAATGACCACTCTGCATATGTAAATCTCACCCTAGGAGAGTTGGAGTTAAATTTAAATAAGATTTACACCAGGGAGGGAGTGGACCTAGCAGCGACCAGCGAAGGGGAGGGGCCAGGAGCTGCGACTCGACCCCTGCAACCACAAGTAGGTGGGTATACACACAGAGAGTCATCAACAATATATATTGTCTTCTCAGGTACGAGTGATGGCTGTCTTAGCTCCCTCTTCTTACGTCCGTGGCGACACACTTGTACCTATGTCACTTGTCTCACCTTTTGCTAATATTATTGATGTAAGTATGTACCTTTAAATTTAGCTGTAACAAAAATATTATTGTGGAATATAATGTAATATTTAACATTACATACAGAAATATTTAACATCATACTCAGTAATATTTAACATCACATTCAATAATATTTAACATCACATTCAGAAATATTTAACGTCACATTCAGAAATATTTAACATCAAATTCGTGATGTTGAAGATTTGCATATAAAATTGCATTCATTAGTCTGTATAATCACATTTGTTGATATTTGACATGTAAGATAAGATAAGAGAGATAAGATTTCGTTCGGATTTTTAACCCCGGAGGGTTAGCCACCCAGGATAACCCAAGAAAGTCAGTGCGTCATCGACGACTGTCTAACTTATTTCCATTGGGGTCCTTAATCTTGTCCCCCAGGATGCGACCCACACCAGTCGACTAACACCCAGGTACCTATTTGCTGCTAGGTGAACAGGTGTAAGGAAACGTGTCGAAATGTTTCCACCCGCCGGGAATCGAACCCGGGTCCTCCGTGTGTGAAGCGGGAGCTTTAGCCACCAGGCCACCGGGCCGGATAGTCTAACAGTTAACATGTATCACAGGATAGTCTAACAGTTAACATGTATCACAGGATAGTCTAACAGTTAACATGTATCACAGGATAGTCTAACAGTTAACATGTATCACAGGATAGTCTAACAATTAACATGTATCACAGGATTGTCTGACAGCTGACCTGTGTTACAGGATAGTCTGACAGCTGACATGTGTTGCAAGATAGCCTGACAGCTGTCCTGTGTTGCAGGGCCGTGCAGGAAATTCTTCATGCTTGTGTAGTCTCCTCTCTTGTAGTTTGGCTTCATTCGTCCTGCCCTTCCTGCTTCCCTCTCCACTTGCAACTCTATGTATTCGAAGCTCAGAACCACATGATTACTGGCCCCCAGGGGTCTTTCATATATGATGTCCTCATTGTCTGCACTAAACCAGGTGAATAATAGGTCCAGTCTTGCTGGTTCATCCTCTCCTCTCTCTCTGGTAGTGTCCCTTATGTGTTGATACATGAGGTTTGCCAGTACCACCTCCATCATCTTAGTCCTCCACGTTTCTGGGCCCCATGTGGCTCCAGGTTCTTCCAGTCTATTTCTTTGTTGTTGAAATCACCCATAATCAGTAGCTTTGCCCTGCTCACATGAACCCTTCTGGCCACTTCAGCCAATGTGTCAATCAGCGCTATATTACTCTCATCATACTCTTGCCTTGGCCTCCTGCTGTTCTGTGGTGGGTTATACATCACTGAAAATGCCAACTTGGAACCTCCAGACTGAAGTGTTCCTATTTTGTAGTTTCTTGCTTCTCCTCTGTCTCCTCTCTCCAGCTCATCAAAATCCCATTGGTTTTTGATGAGCAGTGCCACTCCTCCACCTCCTCTGTTCCCTCTGTCTTTCCTCAGGATCTGATATCCCATTGGAAAGATGGCATCTGTTATCATACCTGTGAGCTTGGTTTCTATGAGAGCTATAATGTCCGGTGATCCCTTTTTGACTCTTCCGTGCCACTCCTCCCACTTATTTGTTATTCCATCAGTGTTGGCGTACCATACCTTCAGTTTCCTCTCCAGCACTGTGCTCTAGGGGGTCTGTGAGGATGGGGGACCTGGCAGTGTACTGTGGGATTCTATAGCTGAGTGTTGAGTGGGAGCTGTGGGTGTGGGTTGTGGTTTGTGTTGGTATAGCGTGAATGGTTGTAGGATTTTGGGGATGGTTCTGTGTGTGCTTGCTCTGGTTGCTCTGCCCTGCTCTGGTTGTCCTCTGCTGATTCTGTCCTTGTCTCTCCTCCTAGCTTGTTTTGCTGTTTTACACAAATAACACGCACATAGAAGACGTTTCGGTCCGACTTGGACCATTTACAAAGTCACACTAACGAGAAATGGAGCAGGACGGGCATATATAGGCAGGAAGAGGAAATGGTGGTAGTAGTGGTAGTAGTAGTAGTAGTAGTAGTAGTAGTAGTAGTAGTGGTGGTGGTGGTGGTGGTGGTAGTAGTAGTAGTGGAGAATTAAGGAGGAGGAGCCAGTCAAATACAAAGAAAGGGGAGCACTGTAAGGAAGCTAGGTGCCCACAGAGGGAGAGCAAGTACACAGAGGTGGATCACAGATGCGGAGGGCACGGAGAAAGAGGGACATAAGAACACTTTTTTTCACAGAGGAAGTATGATAGGAAATGTAGTGAATGTACATGCCACTGTGCATAGGTTTGCGGTAAACGGAAAAGGAAAAACCTGTATCTGAGCGGTGGACATGGTCATCAAGGAAATGAAGCAAGGAATTAGATTCCCATTCAGTTCCTTCCAGCAGAAATTTTCACTCTTCATAATTCGTTTTCCCGTCTTGGCTACCCTTCCCATTTCATAGACTCTGCCCTCTCACGTGCTAAACGTAATTTCTTCTCTCCCAAACTCTCTACTCCTGGGAACTCTTCTGTCCTCTGCCTTCCCTACATTTCCGGTCTTTCTAATCTCAACAATTCTCTCCGTCCCTTAGACATCAAGGTTACTTTCCGCCAGACTAACACTCTTCGCACTAATCTCGTTCATACCTCTCCTCCCTCTACAGATGTTCCTGGTGTCTACTCCATTTCTTGCTCCTCCTGTCCTCTTCAATACTTTGGAGAAACTGGTCGATCTCTGTCTGACAGACTTAGGGAGCACAAAAATAGTGTTAGGCTTGCCGACACTAACAATGCTCTGTTTTGTCACGTCAGAGATCACAGCCATCCTATTGACTGGTCTTCTACTAAAACTGTCTTCCCTACTTCCAACTTTAACAGTTGCCATCTTGTTGAATCCTCCCTAATACACAATTTTCCTTGTATGAATCTTAGTCCTGGCTTCGTCTCTGTAGATGCCTTCCTCTCCCACTACATTGTAAAATGATCCAAACTTCAGAACACCCATGACTTAACCTGATTCCTCCTTTTTTCTTCTTCTCCCTCTTCCCCTTTCCACTTTCCCTTTTTCTCCTCTGGGTTGTCTTTCTTTCTTCTGTCTTGTGTTTCTGTTCCTTCATTATTTATTTCATTACTTCCCCTCCCCCCACCTATGTGTACTTGCTCTCCCTCTGTGGGCACCTAGCTCCCTTGCAGTGCTCCTCTTTCTTTGTATTTGACTGGCTCCTCCTCCTTAATTCCCCACTACTACTACTACTACTACCACCACTACTGCTACTACTGCTACTACTACTACTACTACTACTACTACTACTACTACTACTACTACTATTACTACTACTACTACTACTACTACTACTACTGCTGCTGCTGCTGCTGCTACTACCACTACTACCACCACTACCTCTTCCTGCCTATATATACCCGTCCTGCTCCATTTCTCGTTAGTGTGATTTTGTAAATGGTCCAAATCGGACCGAAACGTCGTCGTAAGCTCCTCTCTTCTGTTTGGGTTATTTGTGTATCATTCCAGTCACGATATTGTGCCTTTTTTTGTTATTTGCTGTTTTGTCCTCTCTCTCAGCTGCTGTCATTCTGTTTGTGTTCTGTCTTGATCTAGGCACACCCTCTTGTTTTCTGCCAAATCCTTCAACCGTGGTTTCTCTTGCAGGATCCTGTTCTGCACTGTTTCTGTCCTGAAAATCTGCTTGATCGGTCGTCTTCTCCCCTTCAAATACCCCCCTATCCTCTGAAAATTTACAATCTCGGACATGTCCTCTTCACCTATTTCTGTGATGATGTTCTCAATCTCCCTTCTTTCTGCCTGCTGTCTTTCAGTTTGTGCCCTTCCCTCGCTCTCCTGAAGCCCATGAATAAATACCGACTTCGCCCTCTCCTTCTCCCATTGCCTTCCCTCTGTGACTCTGATTCCTGTCTGTACATAGCCATTTTCTCTCTTTTTTTCCTGTAGCTCTTGGTGGTATGTTTGAGTCACTGCATTTATCCTATCCCCCTCTCCACCTGCACCTAGCTGCTCTCCCCCTTCACTCCTTGGCCCTCCTTGGTAGGCTGATATGGTTTAGCATAAGTTATGCCTCCTTCCTTCCTGGTGGGCCTCCCAGCTTCATATGCTGTGTCTTCTCTGAGCACTACCCTTGTAACTCTTTTCAGCCTGTTTACCTCATCCCTTATCTTGGCTACTGCAGTTTCGACTTGAGGCTCCCATTTCTTCTCCTCCAACCTCTTTTCCAATTTCACAGAAAGCTCTGTCTCCATTTTTTGTAGAAAGCTCTCCTAGTTTTCTCTCTCAGTCTTGTTCAATACTTTTGCACTGCTCTCCCATCCACTCCTCCCCACCAGAACCATTCTTCCCTGATCCCTGGTTCCTTCGAATCCCCCTCTGACCCACCATTTTTCTTTTTGTTTAGAGAAGGGAGAAGTAGAGGGGAAAGAGAGTTGGGGAGGGGGAGAGAGAGAGAAGGGAGAGGTAGAGGAGACAGAGAGAAATGGAGCATGTATGTGTGTATGTAATCATCTAATTGTACTCACCTAATTGTGGTTACAGGGGTCGAGACTCAGCTCCTGGCCCCGCCTCTTCACTGATCACTACTAGGTCATATCTCTCTCTCTGCTTCCAGAGCTTTGTCATACCTCGTCTTAAAGCTATGTATGGTTCCTGCCTCCACTACATCACTTGTTAGGCTGTTCCACTTCCTGACGACTCTATGACTGAAGAAATACTTCCTAACATCCCTCTGACTCGTCTGAGTTTTCAGCTTCCAATTGTGACCCCTTGTTTCTGTGTCCCCTCTCTGGACAGAGAGGAAGGATATAGACTCATTAGAGATCACACAGAGAAAAATGACTAAAATGATTTACTGTGTAAGGAACCTCCCGTATGAAGATAGACTTAAAGCCTTAAATCTCCACTCTCTGGAGAGGCGTAGAATGAGGGGAGATATCATTGAAGTGTATAAGTGGATGAAGGGCATAAACATGGGAGACATTAATAAAGTACTGAGGGTGTCGAACCAGGTAAGAACCAGAAATAATGGATTTAAGTTGAATAAATTTAGATTTAGAAAGGACATAGGTAAGTACTGGTTCTCTAACAGAGTTGTAGATGCGTGGAACAATCTTCCCAGTGGGGTGATAGAGGCCAGGACCTTGGGTAGCTTTAAGAAGAGACTGGACAAATATATGGAACAATGCTCTTCTCCAGACTGAGGGACTGACCACCTCAAAACTTTAAGGGTGATGGACTGATTACATCGTCTTCAAGTATCTTCTGCTCCTATCAACTTTTCTGTACTTGACTGAAGAAGCCTACTGTGTAGGCGAAACGTTTCATAATAAAGATACCTAACTGTTGCATATGTGTCTTACCTAACAACATGAGTGGAAGGGGTTGGGTTTGATTGGTGTCATTGGGTACGGGAGTTATTTCTTGGGTACCTTTAGGTAGAGGTCGTTTTGATAAGGACCTGCCTCGCATGGGCCAGTAGGCCTTCTGCAGTATTCCTCCATTCTTATGTTCTTATGTTCTTATGAAAAACCTGTCTCTGTCTACCTTATCTATTCCACGCAGTATTTTGTATGTCGTTATCATGTCTCCCCTGACCCGCCTGTCCTCCAGTGTCGTCAGTCCGATTTCCCTCGCCCTTTATTCGTAGGACATACCCCTGAGCTCCGGAACTAGCCTTGCTGCAAACCTTTGCACTTTCTCTAATTTCTTGACGTGTTTGACCAGGTGTGGGCTCCAAACTGGTGCTGCATACTCCAGTATGGGCCTGATGTACACAGTGTACAGTGTCTTGAACGATTCCTTACTTAGGTATCGGAACGCTATTCTCAGGTTTGCCAGGCGCCCGTATGCTGCAGCAGTTATCTGGTTGATGTGTGCCTCCGGAGACATGCTCGGTGTTATGGTCACCCCCAGATCTTTCTCCTTGAGCGAGGTTTGCAGTCCTTGGCCACCTAGTCCATACTCTGTTTGCGGTCTTCTTTGCCCTTCTCCGACCTTCATGACTTTGCATTTGGCAGGGTTGAATTCAAGAAGCCAGTTGCTGGACCATGTGTCCAGCCTGTTCAGGTCTCTCTTTGTGTGTGTGTGTGTGTGTGTGTGTGTGTGTGCTCACCTAATTGTGGTTCCAGGGGTCGAGACTCAGCTCTTGGCCCTGCCTCTTCACATAGTTGTACAAAAGAAATACAGTGGTTGAGTGTACATGCCAAAAGCCCCTTGTATATTTGTTTTACTGTCAGTTATGTGTGACCTATGCTCCTGTGTGCACACTTACTAATGTGTTTGCCTACATGTGGTGACCCAGACTCTCCTACTAGCTCTTCTTCCTTCCTGTGTGCTGTATGTATGATATTTAGCTTTCCAGAGTAGAGTTTGTGACCCCCAGCTACCAGTGATGCAGGGCCAAACACTGATCATTCAATATGCAACCACAAAATGATGATTTGTACATCATGCCTGGCAGAGGTGTCGTCTGGGATCCTGGCTGTGTTGCAACTGCAACTGAATTGTAAAGGACCTGCCTAGTATGGGCTAACAGGCCTGCTGCAGTGTTCCTCATTTCTTATGTTCTTATGTTCTTATGTTCGATGATTCTCATTGTGACGACACTCCTGGCCCTGGTTCTTCTTCAGTTTCTTCTTCTCTTTAATTATTCTATTCACATTAACCATGCTATCAGGCGAACAATTTAAACCCTTATTATCCACACTTGTTTGTGTGTGAGTGTGTGTGACCCAATTAATATTTGCACTAATAACTCATTACAGTTGTGACCGGGTGTAGACGTGTAAGTTGCTCATTACTTTGTAATTTATTCACGATTGTAACCATGTATGATGTGTGGATGATTCATTACCTTTGTAACTTGGTGGTGATTGTGAGTGGATGTACCTGGAGTTCATTACCTTGTGACTTGGTCATGATTGTGACCAGATCTACCTGTAGTTCATTACCTTGTAACGTGGTCATGATTGTGACCAGATCTACCTGTAGTTCATTACCTTGTAACGTGGTCATGATTGTGACCAGATCTACCTGGAGTTCATTACCTTTGTGTCTTATTCAGCTGTCAAAATTTTGCGGCCCATTCCCTGGACCCATTATGTACCTCCTGTGATGTAGTTGATGTAGTTCCTTCATCCCAAGATGTCGATGTGTCTGACAGGATAAATGTGTTACGCTGATAAATGTGTTGGTTTTGTAAACCATTTATTCATATTTTGTCATGTGTTGCAGAAGAGCCTGACACAGGGAGGGCTGCTGCAGTTGTTCCCGCTGACGGAGAAGTCGAGGGAGGCATCGTCGGCTATATGCAGTACCAGGCGTTTGACCACCTTCTTGTGTGTTCTGTTTTACTTCGCTACATCTGGTGGTCCCAACCACATCTACCTCGACAAAGTAACTACCTCCTCCTCTTCTTTTTCATCCTTCTCCTCCTCCTCCTCCTCTTCTTCTTCTTCCTCCTCCTCCTCTTCCTTCTCCTCCTCGTAGTTAACAAACTCGTCTACCTACTTTCTCCCACCATCATTGATTGAAATTCTTCCTTCATCCCTCATCCCCCCCTCTCCCACCCCAACAACTGATAGTTGCAGATATTGTCCATAAGTAGGCATAACACCTGTCAGATATTTACTGGTATCGTCCATAAGTAGATCTAACAACTGTCAATATAGGTCTAAAGACTATCACTTGCAATGTTTGTCTTTATCGAAGAGAAGAAAATGTCAAGCTTTATTTGCATTTAAAATTGTTGATCACAGTGTTGTGACCACAGTGTTGTGATGATCACAGTGTTGTGATGATCACAGTGTTGTGATGATCACAGTGTTGTGATGATCACAGTGTTGTAACCACAGTGTTGTGATGATCACAGTGTTGTGATGATCACAGTGTTGTAACCACAGTGTTGTGATGATCACAGTGTTGTGATGATCACAGTGTTGTGATGATCACAGTGTTGTGATGATCACAGTGTTGTGATGATCACAGTGTTGTGATGATCACAGTGTTGTGATGATCACAGTGTTGTGATGATCACAGTGTTGTGACCACAGTGTTGTGATGATCACAGTGTTGTGACCACAGTGTTATGATGATCACAGTGTTGTGATGATCACAGTGTTGTGATGATCACAGTGTTGTGATGATCACAGTGTTGTGATGATCACAGTGTTGTGATGATCACAGTGTTGTGATGATCACAGTGTTGTGATGATCACAGTGTTGTGATGATCACAGTGTTGTGATGATCACAGTGTTGTGATGATCACAGTGTTGTGATGATCACAGTGTTGTGATGATCACAGTGTTGTGATGATCACAGTGTTGTGATGATCACAGTGTTGTGATGATCACAGTGTTGTGATGATCACAGTGTTGTGATGATCACAGTGTTGTGATGATCACAGTGTTGTGATGATCACAGTGTTGTGATGATCACAGTGTTGTGACCACAGTGTTGTGATGATCACAGTGTTGTGACCACAGTGTTGTGATGATCACAGTGTTGTGACCACAGTGTTGTGATGATCACAGTGTTGTGATGATCACAGTGTTGTGATGATCACAGTGTTGTGACCACAGTGTTGTGATGATCACAGTGTTGTGACCACAGTGTTGTGATGATCACAGTGTTGTGACCACAGTGTTGTGATGATCACAGTGTTGTGACCACAGTGTTGTGATGATCACAGTGTTGTGACCACAGTGTTGTGATGATCACAGTGTTGTGATGATCACAGTGTTGTGATGATCACAGTGTTGTGACCACAGTGTTGTGATGATCACAGTGTTGTGACCACAGTGTTGTGATGATCACAGTGTTGTGACCACAGTGTTGTGACCACAGTGTTGTGATGATCACAGTGTTGTGACCACAGTGTTGTGATGATCACAGTGTTGTGACCACAGTGTTGTTTACCTGGAGTTTACCTGGAGAGAGTTTCGGGGGTCAAAGCCCCCGCGGCCCGGTCTGTGACCAGGCCTCCTGGTGGATCAGCGCCTGATCAACCAGGCTGTTGCTGCTGGCTGTACGCAAACCAACGTACGAGCCACAGCCCGGCTGATCAGGAACTGACTTTAGGTGCTTGTCCAGTGCCAGCTTGAAGACTGCCAGGGGTCTGTTGGTAATCCCCCTTATGTGTGCTGGGAGGCAGTTGAACAGTCTCGGGCCCCTGACACTTATTGTATGGTCTCTTAACGTGCTAGTGACACCCCTGCTTTTCATTGGGGGGATGGTGCATCGTCTGCCAAGTCTTTTGCTTTCGTAGTGAGTGATTTTCGTGTGCAAGTTCGGTACTAGTCCCTCTAGGATTTTCCAGGTGTATATAATCATGTATCTCTCCCTCCTGCGTTCCAGGGAATACAGGTTTAGAAACCTCAAGCGCTCCCAGTAATTGAGGTGTTTTATCTCCGTTATGCGCGCCGTGAAAGTTCTCTGTACATTTTCTAGGTCGGCAATTTCACCTGCCTTGAGAGGTGCTGTTAGAGTGCAGCAATATTCCAGCCTAGATAGAACAAGTGACCTGAAGAGTGTCATCATGGGCTTGGCCTCCCTAGTTTTGAAGGTTCTCATTATCCATCCTGTCATTTTTCCAGCAGATGCGATTGATACAATGTTATGGTCCTTGAAGGTGAGATCCTCCGACATAATCACTCCCAGGTCTTTGACGTTGGTGTTTCGCTCTATTTCGTGGCCAGAATTTATTTTGTACTCTGATGAAGATTTAATTTCCTCATGTTTACCATATCTGAGTAATTGAAATTTCTCATCGTTGAACTTCATATTGTTTTCTGCAGCCCACTGAAAGATTTGGTTGATGTCCGCCTGGAGCCTTGCAGTGTCTGCAATGGAAGACACTGTCATGCAGATTCGGGTGTCATCTGCAAAGGAAGACACGGTGCTGTGGCTGACATCCTTGTCTATGTCGGATATGAGGATGAGGAACAAGATGGGAGCTAGTACTGTGCCTTGTGGAACAGAGCTTTTCACCGTAGCTGCCTCGGACTTTACTCTGTTGACGACTACTCTCTGTGTTCTGTTAGTGAGGAAATTATAGATCCATCGACCGACTTTTCCATGGTCACACTTGTCGAAGGCTTTTGCAAAGTCTGTATATATTACATCTGCATTCTTTTTGTCTTCTAGTGCATTTAGGACCTTGTCGTAGTGATCCAGTAGCTGAGACAGACAGGAGCGACCTGTTCTAAACCCATGTTGCCCTGGGTTGTGTAACTGATGGGTTTCTAGATGGGTGGTGATCTTGCTTCTTAGGACCCTTTCAAAGATTTTTATGATATGGGATGTTAGTGCTATTGGTCTGTAGTTCTTTGTTGTTGCTTTACTGCCCCCTTTGTGGAGTGGGGCTATGTCTGTTGTTTTTAGTAACTGAGGGACGACCCCCGTGTCCATGCTCCCTCTCCATAGGATGGTAAAGGCTCGTGATAGGGGCTTCTTGCAGTTCTTGATGAACACAGAGTTCCATTTATTTATTTATTTATTTATTATAAATTTGAGCACACATACAGAGGTACAAAAAATACAGATAAGAGCAGCATGCCAAAGCCACTTATACTATGCATAGCATTACGGGCTGGCTTAAAATTAACTTAAGATTAACTAAGCAATGATGAAGTCAGTGATAAAACATTAATGTAAACAGATTACTATAAAGCACAAGTGAGTATTACAAAGACAGGTCATATGGTTGCATTCAGTCATATGAAGGATTCTGGTAGGTAGTGTATTTAAAAAAATAATAAAGTTAGATTCGGTTTTAGGTTTAACATTTATGTGATATAATTGTGAGAAACATTTAAGATATACAATTTATAAGGTTCAGTTATTCAGTATTTATTTGGTTTTGGGTGAGTAAGTGATCTTTGAGTAGAGACTTGAATTTATAAACAGGTAGTGTTTCTTTTATATTTACAGGTAATGAATTCCAGATTTTAGGGCCTTTTATGTGCATTGAGTTTTTGCATAGTGTGAGATGAACACGAGGAACATCAAAGAGTGATCTGTGCCTTGTGTTATGGTCATGTGTTCTGTTGAGGTTGGCAAGGAGATGTTTGAGGGGAGGGTTAATATCAGAGTTAAGTGTTCTATGTATGTAATAGGTGCAGTAATAAGTATGGATGTTTTGTATGAGTCTGGCCCTGGGGCAGAGTGCATGGGCATGTCATTTATCGCCTGCTCGAAGTCATTTGGCGTCAGGATAACATCGGATAGGCTTGTGTTAATCAAATTTTGTAGCTCTCATAAAAAATTCATTTTGATCTTCGACTCTCAGTCTGGTTAGCGGCTTGCTAAAAACTGAGTCATATTGGGACTTGAGTAGCTCACTCATTTCCTTGCTGTCATCTGTGTAGGACCCATCTTGTTTAAGTAGGGGCCCAATACTGGGCGTTGTTCTCGATTTTGATTTGGCATAGGAGAAGAAATACTTTGGGTTTCTTTCGATTTCATTTATAGCTTTTAGTTCTTCCCGCGATTCCTGACTCCTAAAGGATTCTTTTAGCTTAAGTTCGATGTTTGCTATTTCTCTGACCAGTGTCTCCCTGCGCATTTCAGATATATTGACCTCTTTTAGCCGCTCTGTTATTCTTTTCCGTCGCCTGTAAAGGGAGCGCCTGTCTCTTTCTATTTTACATCTACTCCTCCTTTTTCTTAGAGGAATAAGCCTTGTGCATACATCGAGTGCCACCGAGTTAATCTGTTCTAGGCATAAGTTTGGGTCTGTGTTGCTTAGTATATCTTCCCAGCTTATATCGGTTAGGACTTGGTTTACTTGGTCCCACTTTATGTTTTTGTTATTGAAGTTGAATTTGGTGAATGCTCCCTCGTGACTAGTCTCATTTTGTCGGTCTGGGGCTCCTCGCATACATGACTGAACCTCAATTATGTTGTGATCTGAGTATATTGTTTTTGATATGGTGACATTTCTTATCAGATCATCATTGTTAGTGAATATGAGGTCTAGTGTATTCTCCAGTCTAGTAGGCTCTATTATTTGCTGGTTTAAATTGAATTTTGTGCAGAGATTTAAAAGCTTGTGTGAGTGTGAGTTTTCATCAGAGCTGCCTCCTGGTGTTATTACTGCAACAATATTATTTGCTATATTCCTCCATTTTAGGTGCCTTAAGTTGAAATCCCCCAGGAGCAAGATGTTGGGTGCAGGAGCTGGAAGATTTTCCAGACAGTGGTCAATTTTTAACAGCTGTTCCTGGAATTGCTGGGATGTTGCATCCGGAGGCTTGTAGACTACCACAATGACTAGGTTTTGGTTCTCGACCTTTACTGCTAAAACTTCCACTACGTCATTTGAGGCATTAAGCAGTTCTGTGCAAACAAGTGACTCTGCAATGTACAGGCCAACCCCCCCCCCTTTTGCCTGTTCACTCTGTCACATCTGTATAGGTTGTAACCTGGGATCCATATTTCATTGTCCAAGTGATCCTTTATGTGGGTCTCAGTGAAAGCCGCGAACATTGCCTTTGCCTCTGCAAGCAGTCCACGGATGAAAGGTATTTTGTTGTTTGTTGCTGGCTTTAGACCCTGTATATTTGCAAAGAAGAATGTTATCGGACTGGTGGTATTGTTGGTACTGGGGGGGATTATTTTTTTTCCGGCATTAGTATCTGTATCTGTTGGTTTGGAGTGGAGGCCATCGACTGTGGTTCCACTCCAGGAATGACTGGATTTGGTGTACGATTTCTGCCATTTCCTGCCAGTTTTTTTTCCTTCCTGGCACTAAAAAACCTCTCCCTCTTGAGTGGCTGTGGCTACCCAGGTTTTCCCATGGCCTGGATGTTTTGTATCTTTTTGTCCCCTTTAGATGGTATGCCTGGCAATTTAAGTTATAGCACAGTCTTTCCTGTACTGAGGAGGTACACATTTCAGGGTGAAAAAGCTTACAGGAAGGGAGTTTGCATTTTCCTGTTGTCATATGGGCATGGCATTTTCTAGGGTGGTCATAGTTGCACGTTCCATCTGTTTTTCCAGATTTCCCATGCCAGCAGATACCAAGTGCATAGTATGTGCACAGGCTTGGTTTCCGCTTGCCTTGGGTTTCTGTGACTGTATTCCCTGTTGGTGCATGTTTCCCTGTCTTACTTCTATCCTCCCTAGCACCAACAATGGAGCTCCCACCAGTTGTTTTTGGTAATTTATCCTCACTATTGCTATTGGAGTCCTCTTGTTTGCTATTTCCTGCGGTATTTCTAGTTTGCAATATTGGTTTTATCTTATCTTTGACTACACTTGTTTCCCTACTATGGCTCCTATCCCCTATGAGGTCATTTATATGTATTCCTTCCTGCGTATAATTCCCGACTACCTGGACAAAATCTCCAGCTTCACCATTACTGTCTCCCAGGACAGTATCTCCAGCTCACCATTTCTGTCTCCCAGGACAGCACCTCCAGCTTCACCATTACTGTCTCCCAGGACAGCACCTCCAGCTTCACCATTACTGTCTCCCAGGACAGCACCTCCAGCTTTACTATTACTGTCTCCCAGGACATCACCTCCAGCCTTACAGTTTGTGACTACATGGCCAGTATCAAGGGCAGTACCATTCAGCCCAGACTTTTTATGTTCCCATCTGTTGTAGAAAGCTTCCAGGTTTTCTATGAAAGCAGCTTTGATGTTGTCCTCTTTTAATACCCTTGTGATTTTAGTCCACAGATTTTCCTCATTTGGGCATACCCAGAAACACTTCTCTGTTTTAATACTGCTTGTAGCTAGTTCTGGGATATCTGCACAAGGGGCGTGACACCAATTTCCACAAAAATGACAATTTATCCATGTGGAGGCCCGTTTGTTTGACTGACCACAGACTACACACAGCTTCATAATGATTTGAATGGTTGATTTACTGCAATTCTACTAGCAACCTCTTGAATATTATATTAATAACCTTAAATAAAGCTCTAGCTATTTGTATTTCTGTTTCTAACTCTTTTTGTATATTGGACAGCTTACCGTCACGTTCCTGATTTTTAATGTTTGTGTTTATAAGGGCGCCTACAGTGTTGTGATGATCACAGCGTTGTGACCACAGTGTTGTGATGATCACAGTGTTGTGACCACAGTGTTGTGATGATCACAGTGTTGTGACCACAGTGTTGTGATGATCACAGTGTTGTGACCACAGTGTTGTGATGATCACAGTGTTATGATCACAGTGTTGTGATGATCACAGTGTTGTGACCACAGTGTTGTGATCATCACAGTGTTGTGACCACAGTGTTGTGATGATCACAGTGTTGTGACCACAGTGTTGTGATGACCACAGTGTTGTGATGATCACAGTGTTGTGACCACAGTGTTGTGATGACCACAGTGTTGTGATGATCACAGTGTTGTGATGATCACAGTGTTGTGATGATCACAGTGTTGTGATGATCACAGTGTTGTGATGATCACAGTGTTGTGACCACAGTGTTGTGACCACAGTGTTGTGATGATCACAGTGTTGTGATGACCACAGTGTTGTGATGATCACAGTGTTGTGACCACAGTGTTGTGATGATCACAGTGTTGTGACCACAGTGTTGTGACCACAGTATTGTGATCACAGTGTTGTGACCACAGTGTTGTGATGACCACAGTGTTGTGATGATCACAGTGTTGTGACCACAGTGTTGTGATGATCACAGTGTTGTGACTACAGTGTTGTGATGATCACAGTGTTGTGATGATCACAGTGTTGTGATGATCACAGTGTTGTGACCACAGTGTTGTGATAATCACAGTGTTGTGACCACAGTGTTGTGATGATCACAGTGTTGTGACCACAGTGTTGTGACCACAGTGTTGTGATGATCACAGTGTTGTGATGATCACAGTGTTGTGACCACAGTGTTGTGACCACAGTGTTGTGACCACAGTGTTGTGATGATCACAGTGTTGTGATGATCACAGAGTTGTGATGATCACAGTGTTGTGATGATCACAGTGTTGTGATGATCACAGTGTTGTGACCACAGTGTTGTGACCACAGTGTTGTGACCACAGTGTTGTGACCACAGTGTTGTGATGATCACAGTGTTGTGATGATCACAGTGTTGTGACCACAGTGTTGTGACCACAGTGTTGTGACCACAGTGTTGTGACCACAGTGTTGTGATGATCACAGTGTTGTGATGATCACAGTGTTGTGACCACAGTGTTGTGACCACAGTGTTGTGACCACAGTGTTGTGATGATCACAGTGTTGTGACCACAGTGTTGTGATGATCACAGTGTTGTGATGATCACAGTGTTGTGACCACAGTGTTGTGACCACAGTGTTGTGATGACCACAGTGTTGTGATGATCACAGTGTTGTGATGATCACAGTGTTGTGATGATCACAGTGTTGTGATGATCACAGTGTTGTGATGATCACAGTGTTGTGACCACAGTGTTGTGACCACAGTGTTGCGATGATCACAGTGTTGTGATGACCACAGTGTTGTGATGATCACAGTGTTGTGACCACAGTGTTGTGATGATCACAGTGTTGTGACCACAGTGTTGTGACCACAGTATTGTGACCACAGTGTTGTGACCACAGTGTTGTGATGACCACAGTGTTGTGATGATCACAGTGTTGTGACCACAGTGTTGTGATGATCACAGTGTTGTGACTACAGTGTTGTGATGATCACAGTGTTGTGATGATCACAGTGTTGTGATGATCACAGTGTTGTGACCACAGTGTTGTGATAATCACAGTGTTGTGACCACAGTGTTGTGATGATCACAGTGTTGTGACCACAGTGTTGTGACCACAGTGTTGTGATGATCACAGTGTTGTGATGATCACAGTGTTGTGACCACAGTGTTGTGACCACAGTGTTGTGACCACAGTGTTGTGACCACAGTGTTGTGATGATCACAGTGTTGTGATGATCACAGAGTTGTGATGATCACAGTGTTGTGATGATCACAGTGTTGTGATGATCACAGTGTTGTGACCACAGTGTTGTGACCACAGTGTTGTGACCACAGTGTTGTGACCACAGTGTTGTGATGATCACAGTGTTGTGACCACAGTGTTGTGACCACAGTGTTGTGACCACAGTGTTGTGACCACAGTGTTGTGATGATCACAGTGTTGTGATGATCACAGTGTTGTGACCACAGTGTTGTGACCACAGTGTTGTGACCACAGTGTTGTGACCACAGTGTTGTGATGATCACAGTGTTGTGATGATCACAGTGTTGTGACCACAGTGTTGTGACCACAGTGTTGTGACCACAGTGTTGTGATGATCACAGTGTTGTGACCACAGTGTTGTGATGATCACAGTGTTGTGATGATCACAGTGTTGTGACCACAGTGTTGTGACCACAGTGTTGTGACCACAGTGTTGTGACCACAGTGTTGTGATGATCACAGTGTTGTGACCACAGTGTTGTGATGATCACAGTGTTGTGACCACAGTGTTGTGACCACAGTGTTGTGATGATCACAGTGTTGTGATGATCACAGTGTTGTGACCACAGTGTTGTGATGATCACAGTGTTGTGATGATCACAGTGTTGTGACAATCACAGTGTTGTGACCACAGTGTTGTGATGATCACAGTGTTGTGACCACAGTGTTGTGATGATCACAGTGTTGTGACCACAGTGTTGTGACCACAGTGTTGTGACCACAGTGTTGTGACCACAGTGTTGTGATGATCACAGTGTTGTGATGATCACAGTGTTGTGACCACAGTGTTGTGATGATCACAGTGTTGTGATGATCACAGTGTTGTGATGATCACAGTGTTGTGATGATCACAGTGTTGTGATGATCACAGTGTTGTGATGATCACAGTGTTGTGACCACAGTGTTGTGACCACAGTGTTGTGACCACAGTGTTGTGATGATCACAGTGTTGTGATGATCACAGTGTTGTGACCACAGTGTTGTGATGATCACAGTGTTGTGACCACAGTGTTGTAATGATCACAGTGTTGTGACCACAGTGTTGTGATGATCACAGTGTTGTGATGATCACAGTGTTGTGACCACAGTGTTGTGATGACCACAGTGTTGTGATGACCACAGAGTTGTGATGACCACAGTGTTGTAATGATCACAGTGTTGTGACCACAGTGTTGTGATGATCACAGTGTTGTGACAATCACAGTGTTGTGACCACAGTGTTGTGATGATCACAGTGTTGTGACCAGAGTGTTGTGACAATCACAGTGTTGTGACCACAGTGTTGTGATGATCACAGTGTTGTGACTACAGTGTTGTGATGATCACAGTGTTGTGATGATCACAGTGTTGTGATGATCACAGTGTTGTGACCACAGTGTTGTGATAATCACAGTGTTGTGACCACAGTGTTGTGATGATCACAGTGTTGTGATGATCACAGTGTTGTGACCACAGTGTTGTGACCACAGTGTTGTGACCACAGTGTTGTGACCACAGTGTTGTGATGATCACAGTGTTGTGATGATCACAGTGTTGTGACCACAGTGTTGTGACCACAGTGTTGTGACCACAGTGTTGTGACCACAGTGTTGTGATGATCACAGTGTTGTGATGATCACAGTGTTGTGACCACAGTGTTGTGACCACAGTGTTGTGACCACAGTGTTGTGATGATCACAGTGTTGTGACCACAGTGTTGTGATGATCACAGTGTTGTGATGATCACAGTGTTGTGACCACAGTGTTGTGACCACAGTGTTGTGATGACCACAGTGTTGTGATGATCACAGTGTTGTGATGATCACAGTGTTGTGATGATCACAGTGTTGTGATGATCACAGTGTTGTGATGATCACAGTGTTGTGACCACAGTGTTGTGACCACAGTGTTGCGATGATCACAGTGTTGTGATGACCACAGTGTTGTGATGATCACAGTGTTGTGACCACAGTGTTGTGATGATCACAGTGTTGTGACCACAGTGTTGTGACCACAGTATTGTGACCACAGTGTTGTGACCACAGTGTTGTGATGACCACAGTGTTGTGATGATCACAGTGTTGTGACCACAGTGTTGTGATGATCACAGTGTTGTGACTACAGTGTTGTGATGATCACAGTGTTGTGATGATCACAGTGTTGTGATGATCACAGTGTTGTGACCACAGTGTTGTGATAATCACAGTGTTGTGACCACAGTGTTGTGATGATCACAGTGTTGTGACCACAGTGTTGTGACCACAGTGTTGTGATGATCACAGTGTTGTGATGATCACAGTGTTGTGACCACAGTGTTGTGACCACAGTGTTGTGACCACAGTGTTGTGACCACAGTGTTGTGATGATCACAGTGTTGTGATGATCACAGAGTTGTGATGATCACAGTGTTGTGATGATCACAGTGTTGTGATGATCACAGTGTTGTGACCACAGTGTTGTGACCACAGTGTTGTGACCACAGTGTTGTGACCACAGTGTTGTGATGATCACAGTGTTGTGACCACAGTGTTGTGACCACAGTGTTGTGACCACAGTGTTGTGACCACAGTGTTGTGATGATCACAGTGTTGTGATGATCACAGTGTTGTGACCACAGTGTTGTGACCACAGTGTTGTGACCACAGTGTTGTGACCACAGTGTTGTGATGATCACAGTGTTGTGATGATCACAGTGTTGTGACCACAGTGTTGTGACCACAGTGTTGTGACCACAGTGTTGTGATGATCACAGTGTTGTGACCACAGTGTTGTGATGATCACAGTGTTGTGATGATCACAGTGTTGTGACCACAGTGTTGTGACCACAGTGTTGTGACCACAGTGTTGTGACCACAGTGTTGTGATGATCACAGTGTTGTGACCACAGTGTTGTGATGATCACAGTGTTGTGACCACAGTGTTGTGACCACAGTGTTGTGATGATCACAGTGTTGTGATGATCACAGTGTTGTGACCACAGTGTTGTGATGATCACAGTGTTGTGATGATCACAGTGTTGTGACAATCACAGTGTTGTGACCACAGTGTTGTGATGATCACAGTGTTGTGACCACAGTGTTGTGATGATCACAGTGTTGTGACCACAGTGTTGTGACCACAGTGTTGTGACCACAGTGTTGTGACCACAGTGTTGTGATGATCACAGTGTTGTGATGATCACAGTGTTGTGACCACAGTGTTGTGATGATCACAGTGTTGTGATGATCACAGTGTTGTGATGATCACAGTGTTGTGATGATCACAGTGTTGTGATGATCACAGTGTTGTGATGATCACAGTGTTGTGATGATCACAGTGTTGTGACCACAGTGTTGTGACCACAGTGTTGTGACCACAGTGTTGTGATGATCACAGTGTTGTGATGATCACAGTGTTGTGACCACAGTGTTGTGATGATCACAGTGTTGTGACCACAGTGTTGTAATGATCACAGTGTTGTGACCACAGTGTTGTGATGATCACAGTGTTGTGATGATCACAGTGTTGTGACCACAGTGTTGTGATGACCACAGTGTTGTGATGACCACAGAGTTGTGATGACCACAGTGTTGTAATGATCACAGTGTTGTGACCACAGTGTTGTGATGATCACAGTGTTGTGACAATCACAGTGTTGTGACCACAGTGTTGTGATGATCACAGTGTTGTGACCAGAGTGTTGTGACAATCACAGTGTTGTGACCACAGTGTTGTGATGATCACAGTGTTGTGACTACAGTGTTGTGATGATCACAGTGTTGTGATGATCACAGTGTTGTGATGATCACAGTGTTGTGACCACAGTGTTGTGATAATCACAGTGTTGTGACCACAGTGTTGTGATGATCACAGTGTTGTGACCACAGTGTTGTGACCACAGTGTTGTGATGATCACAGTGTTGTGATGATCACAGTGTTGTGACCACAGTGTTGTGACCACAGTGTTGTGACCACAGTGTTGTGACCACAGTGTTGTGATGATCACAGTGTTGTGATGATCACAGTGTTGTGATGATCACAGTGTTGTGATGATCACAGTGTTGTGATGATCACAGTGTTGTGACCACAGTGTTGTGACCACAGTGTTGTGACCACAGTGTTGTGACCACAGTGTTGTGATGATCACAGTGTTGTGACCACAGTGTTGTGACCACAGTGTTGTGACCACAGTGTTGTGACCACAGTGTTGTGATGATCACAGTGTTGTGATGATCACAGTGTTGTGACCACAGTGTTGTGACCACAGTGTTGTGACCACAGTGTTGTGACCACAGTGTTGTGATGATCACGGTGTTGTGATGATCACAGTGTTGTGACCACAGTGTTGTGACCACAGTGTTGTGACCACAGTGTTGTGATGATCACAGTGTTGTGACCACAGTGTTGTGATGATCACAGTGTTGTGATGATCACAGTGTTGTGACCACAGTGTTGTGACCACAGTGTTGTGACCACAGTGTTGTGACCACAGTGTTGTGATGATCACAGTGTTGTGACCACAGTGTTGTGATGATCACAGTGTTGTGACCACAGTGTTGTGACCACAGTGTTGTGATGATCACAGTGTTGTGATGATCACAGTGTTGTGACCACAGTGTTGTGATGATCACAGTGTTGTGATGATCACAGTGTTGTGACAATCACAGTGTTGTGACCACAGTGTTGTGATGATCACAGTGTTGTGACCACAGTGTTGTGATGATCACAGTGTTGTGACCACAGTGTTGTGACCACAGTGTTGTGACCACAGTGTTGTGACCACAGTGTTGTGATGATCACAGTGTTGTGATGATCACAGTGTTGTGATGATCACAGTGTGTGTGACCACAGTGTTGTGATGATCACAGTGTTGTGATGATCACAGTGTTGTGATGATCACAGTGTTGTGATGATCACAGTGTTGTGATGATCACAGTGTTGTGATGATCACAGTGTTGTGACCACAGTGTTGTGACCACAGTGTTGTGACCACAGTGTTGTGATGATCACAGTGTTGTGATGATCACAGTGTTGTGACCACAGTGTTTTAATGATCACAGTGTTGTGACCACAGTGTTGTGATGATCACAGTGTTGTGACCACAGTGTTGTGATGATCACAGTGTTGTGATGATCACAGTGTTGTGACCACAGTGTTGTGATGACCACAGTGTTGTGATGACCACAGTGTTGTGATGATCACAGCGTTGTGACCACAGTGTTGTGATGATCACAGTGTTGTGACAATCACAGTGTTGTGACCACAGTGTTGTGATGATCACAGTGTTGTGACCACAGTGTTGTGACAATCACAGTGTTGTGATGATCACAGTGTTGTGACCACAGTGTTGTGATGATCACAGTGTTGTGACCACAGTGTTGTGATGATCACAGTGTTGTGACCACAGTGTTGTGATGATCACAGTGTTGTGACCACAGTGTTGTGATGATCACAGTGTTGTGACCACAGTGTTGTGATGATCACAGTGTTGTGACCACAGTGTTGTGATGATCACAGTGTTGTGATGATCACAGTATTGTGACCACAGTGTTGTGATGATCACAGTGTTGTGACCACAGTGTTGTGACCACAGTGTTGTGACCACAGTGTTGTGATGATCACAGTGTTGTGATGATCACAGAGTTGTGATGATCACAGTGTTGTGATGATCACAGTGTTGTGATGATCACAGTGTTGTGACCACAGTGTTGTGACCACAGTGTTGTGACCACAGTGTTGTGACCACAGTGTTGTGATGATCACAGTGTTGTGACCACAGTGTTGTGACCACAGTGTTGTGACCACAGTGTTGTGACCACAGTGTTGTGATGATCACAGTGTTGTGATGATCACAGTGTTGTGACCACAGTGTTGTGACCACAGTGTTGTGACCACAGTGTTGTGACCACAGTGTTGTGATGATCACAGTGTTGTGATGATCACAGTGTTGTGACCACAGTGTTGTGACCACAGTGTTGTGACCACATTGTTGTGATGATCACAGTGTTGTGACCACAGTGTTGTGATGATCACAGTGTTGTGATGATCACAGTGTTGTGACCACAGTGTTGTGACCACAGTGTTGTGACCACAGTGTTGTGACCACAGTGTTGTGATGATCACAGTGTTGTGACCACAGTGTTGTGATGATCACAGTGTTGTGACCACAGTGTTGTGACCACAGTGTTGTGATGATCACAGTGTTGTGATGATCACAGTGTTGTGACCACAGTGTTGTGATGATCACAGTGTTGTGATGATCACAGTGTTGTGACAATCACAGTGTTGTGACCACAGTGTTGTGATGATCACAGTGTTGTGACCACAGTGTTGTGATGATCACAGTGTTGTGACCACAGTGTTGTGACCACAGTGTTGTGACCACAGTGTTGTGACCACAGTGTTGTGATGATCACAGTGTTGTGATGATCACAGTGTTGTGACCACAGTGTTGTGATGATCACAGTGTTGTGATGATCACAGTGTTGTGATGATCACAGTGTTGTGATGATCACAGTGTTGTGATGATCACAGTGTTGTGATGATCACAGTGTTGTGACCACAGTGTTGTGACCACAGTGTTGTGACCACAGTGTTGTGATGATCACAGTGTTGTGATGATCACAGTGTTGTGACCACAGTGTTTTAATGATCACAGTGTTGTGACCACAGTGTTGTGATGATCACAGTGTTGTGACCACAGTGTTGTGATGATCACAGTGTTGTGATGATCACAGTGTTGTGACCACAGTGTTGTGATGACCACAGTGTTGTGATGACCACAGTGTTGTGATGATCACAGCGTTGTGACCACAGTGTTGTGATGATCACAGTGTTGTGACAATCACAGTGTTGTGACCACAGTGTTGTGATGATCACAGTGTTGTGACAGTGTTGTGACAATCACAGTGTTGTGACACAGTGTTGTGATGATCACAGTGTTGTGACTACAGTGTTGTGATGATCACAGTGTTGTGACCACAGTGTTGTGATGATCACAGTGTTGTGATGATCACAGTGTTGTGACCACAGTGTTGTGATGATCACAGTGTTGTGACCACAGTGTTGTGACCACAGTGTTGTGATGATCACAGTGTTGTGACTACAGTGTTGTGATGATCACAGTGTTGTGACCACAGTGTTGTGATGATCACAGTGTTGTGTGATCACCACAGTGTGTGATGATCACAGTGTTGTGACCACAGTGTTGTGATCACAGTGTTGTGACCACAGTGTTGTGACCACATCACAGTGTTGTGACCACCGTGTTGTGATGATCACAGTGTTGTGACCACAGTGTTGTGATGATCACAGTGTTGTGATGATCACAGTATTGTGACCACAGTGTTGTGATGATCACAGTGTTGTGACCACAGTGTTGTGACCACAGTGTTGTGACCACAGTGTTGTGATGATCACAGTGTTGTGATGATCACAGTGTTGTGACCACAGTGTTGTGACCACAGTGTTGTGACCACAGTGTTGTGACCACAGTGTTGTGATGATCACAGTGTTGTGACCACAGTGTTGTGACCACAGTGTTGTGATGATCACAGTGTTGTGATGATCACAGTGTTGTGACCACAGTGTTGTGACCACAGTGTTGTGACCACAGTGTTGTGACCACAGTGTTGTGACCACAGTGTTGTGACAATCACAGTGTTGTGACCACAGTGTTGTGATGATCACAGTGTTGTGACCACAGTGTTGTGATGATCACAGTGTTGTGATGATCACAGTGTTGTGATGATCATAGTGTTGTGACCACAGTGTTGTGATGATCACAGTGTTGTGACCACAGTGTTGTGATGATCACAGTGTTGTGACCACAGTGTTGTGATGATCACAGTGTTGTGACCACAGTGTTGTGATGATCACAGTGTTGTGACCACAGTGTTGTGATGATCACAGTGTTGTGACCACAGTGTTGTGATGATCACAGTGTTGTGACAATCACAGTGTTGTGACCACAGTGTTGTGATGTTCGCAGTGTTGTGATGATCACAGTGTTGTGACCACAGTGTTGTGATGATCACAGTGTTGTGACCACAGTGTTGTGATGATCACAGTGTTGTGATGATCACAGTGTTGTGACCACAGTGTTGTGATGTTCGCAGTGTTGTGATGATCACAGTGTTGTGACCACAGTGTTGTGATGATCACAGTGTTGTGATCACAGTGTTGTGATGATCACAGTGTTGTGATGATCACAGTGTTGTGATGATCACAGTGTTGTGACCACAGTGTTGTGATGATCACAGTGTTGTGATGATCACAGTGTTGTGACCACAGTGTTGTGATGATCACAGTGTTGTGATGATCACAGTGTTGTGTCCACAGTGTTGTGACCACAGTGTTGTGATGATCACAGTGTTGTGACCACAGTGTTGTGACCACAGTGTTGTGATGATCACAGTGTTGTGATGATCACAGTGTTGTGACCACAGTGTTGTGACCACAGTGTTGTGACCACAGTGTTGTGACCACAGTGTTGTGACCACAGTGTTGTGACAATCACAGTGTTGTGACCACAGTGTTGTGATGATCACAGTGTTGTGACCACAGTGTTGTGATGATCACAGTGTTGTGATGATCACAGTGTTGTGATGATCATAGTGTTGTGACCACAGTGTTGTGATGATCACAGTGTTGTGACCACAGTGTTGTGATGATCACAGTGTTGTGACCACAGTGTTGTGATGATCACAGTGTTGTGACCACAGTGTTGTGATGATCACAGTGTTGTGACCACAGTGTTGTGATGATCACAGTGTTGTGACCACAGTGTTGTGACCACAGTGTTGTGATGATCACAGTGTTGTGATGATCACAGTGTTGTGACCACAGTGTTGTGATGTTCGCAGTGTTGTGATGATCACAGTGTTGTGACCACAGTGTTGTGATGATCACAGTGTTGTGATCACAGTGTTGTGATGATCACAGTGTTGTGATGATCACAGTGTTGTGATGATCACAGTGTTGTGACCACAGTGTTGTGATGATCACAGTGTTGTGATGATCACAGTGTTGTGACCACAGTGTTGTGACAATCACAGTGTTGATATCACAGTGTTGTGATGATCACAGTGTTGTGATGATCACAGTGTTGTGACCACAGTGTTGTGACAATCACAGTGTTGATATCACAGTGTTGTGATGATCACAGTGTTGTGATGATCACAGTGTTGTGATGATCACAGTGTTGTGATGATCACAGTGTTGTGATGATCACAGTGTTGTGATGATCACAGTGTTGTGACAATCACAGTGTTGTGATGATCACAGTGTTGTGACAATCACAGTGTTGTGATGATCACAGTGTTGTGATGATCACAGTGTTGTGATGATCATAGTGTTGTGATGATCACAGTGTTGTGATGATCACAGTGTTGTGATGATCACAGTGTTGTGATGATCACAGTGTTGTGACCACAGTGTTGTGATGATCACAGTGTTGTGATGATCACAGTGTTGTGATGATCATAGTGTTGTGATGATCACAGTGTTGTGATGATCACAGTGTTGTGACCACAGTGTTGTGATGATCACAGTGTTGTGATGATCACAGTGTTGTGACAATCACAGTGTTGTGATGATCACAGTGTTGTGATGATCACAGTGTTGTGATGATCATAGTGTTGTGATGATCACAGTGTTGTGATGATCACAGTGTTGTGATGATCACAGTGTTGTGATGATCACAGTGTTGTGACCAGTGTTGTGATAATCAGTGTTGTGACTACAGTGTTGTGATGATCACAGTGTTGTGACCAGTGTTGTGATAGTGACAGTGTTGTGATTATCACAGTGTTGTGATCACAATGTTGTGATGATCACAGTGTTGTGATGATCACAGTGTTGTAATGATCAGTGTTGTGATGATCACAGTTTTGACAGTGTCAGTGTCGCCACCAGGAGATGCTGCCTGTGATCTTCGCGCACTGGCCTACCAGTACCGGACTACACATCGTCACACACCTGCTACAACTACACCACTCAGGTGAGTCACACACCTGCTACAGCTATACCACTCCTTCTGAAGTGAATGTGACTATTGAGACACTTATACTCCATAGTGACATATTACAGAGCATTCTGGAAAAATACCCTGACTTTGCTCCCTGTAAATAAAGCATTACCACGTGTACTCACCTAATTGTGGTTGCAGGGGTCGAGATTCAGCTCCTGGCCCCGCCTCTTCACTGAGTGCTACTAGAACCTCTCTCTCCCTCCTCCATGAGCTTCATCATACCTCATCTACCTCATGCCTCCACTACCTCACTTGCTAGGCTATTCCACTTCCTAACAACTCTGTGGCTGAAGAAATACTTCCTAACATCCCTTTGGCTCATCTGAGTCTTCAGCTTCCAATTGTGACCCCTTGTTTCTGTGTCCCATCTCTGGAACATCCTGTCTCTGTCCACCTTATCTATTCCACGCAGTATTTTGTCGTTATCATGTCACCCCTGACCCTCCTGTCTTCCAGTGTCGTCAGACCGATTTCCCTTAACCTTTCTTCGTAGGACATTCCCCTTAGCTCTGGAACCAGCCTTGTTGCAAACCTTGGCACTTTCTCTAGTTTATTGATGTGCTTGACCAGGTGTGGGTTCCAAACTTGTGCTGTGTACTCCAGTATGGTCCTGACGTACGCAGTGTATAGAGTCTTGAACAATTCCTTACTGAGGTATCGGAACGCTATTTTCAGGTTCGCCAGGCGGCCATATGCTGCAGCAGTTGTTTGGTTAATGTGGGCTTCCGGCGAAGTGCTCGGTGTTATACTCACCTCCAGATCTTTCTCCTTGAGTGAGGTTTGCAGTCTTTGGCCGCCTAACCTATACTCTGTCTGCGGTCTTCTTTGCTCTTCCCCGATCTTCATGACTTTGCATTTGGCAGGGTTAAATTCTAGGAGCCAGTTGCTGGACCAGGCTTATAGCCTGTCCAGGTCTCTTTGTAGACCTGTCTGGTCCTCATCTAATTTAATTCTCCTCATTAACTTCACATCATCTGCAAATGAGGACACTTCTAAGTCTATCCCTTCCGTCATGTCATTCACATATACCAAGAATAGCACTGGTCCTAGGATTGACCCCTGTGGGACCCCACTCGTCACAGGTGCCCACCGTGATACCTCATCACGTACCATGACTCGCTGTTGCCTCCCTGTCAGGTATTCTCTGATCCACTGCAGTGCCCTTCGTGTTATACATGCCTGATCCTCTAGCTTCTGCACTAATCTCTTGTGAGGAACTATGCCGAAGGCCTTCTTGCAGTCCAAGAAAATGCAATCGACTCACCCCTCCCTCTCATGTCTTACTTCAGTTACCTTGTCATAAAACCGCAGTAGGTTTGTGACACAGGATTTGCCTTCCATGAATCCGTGGTAGAGCACCGTTCCAGGCGCTCTACCACTCTCCTCTTGATGACCTTCTCCATGACTTTGCATAGTATACACGTCAGTGACACTGGTCTATACTTTAGTGCTTCGTTTCTGTCCCTTTTCTTAAAGATGGGGATCACATTTGCCATCCTCCATACCTCAGTTAGTTGCCCAGTTTCAAGGGATGTGTTGAAGATTGTGGTTTATGGCACACACAGTGTCTCTGCTCCCTCTCTAACGACCCACGGAGATGTGTCCGGTCCCACCGCCTTTGAGGTATCAGGGTCACTTAGAAGCTTCTTCACCTTCTCCTCAGTTGTGTGTATTTCATCCAACACTTGTTGGTATATCCCTTGTTTGTGTACCCTTCTGTTTTGTCTTTCCAGTGCCCCTTTTGCCCCCACTGTAAATACTTCCTGAAATCTCGTGTTGAGCTCCTCACATACTTCTTGGTCGTTTCTTGTGAGCTCCCCATCTTCTTTCCTCAGCCTGATTGCCTGGTCCTTGACTGTTGTCTTCCTCCTGATGTGATTGTAATGCAGTTTTGGGTCAGACTTGACTTTCGATGCTATGTCGTTTTCGTACTGCCGCTGAGCCTCCCTCCTTGTCTGTGCATACTCGTTTCTGGCTCGTCGATTAATCTCTTTATTTTCCTGGGTCCTTTACCTTCTGTACTTTTTCCATTCTCTAGCACACTTAGTTTTTGCCTCCCTACACCCATTATTTCTGTTACCCTTGGGAACAAACCTTTGCTCTGCCTCCTTGCATATTGTTGTTATGTAGTCCATCATTTCGTTTACTGACTTTTCTACCAACTCTCTTTCCCACTGAACCTCTTGCAGGAAGGTCCTCATACCTGTGTAGTCCCCCCTTTTATAGTTTGGCTTTTCTCTTTCTGCTCCTGTTGCCCTGTCCACTTGTAAGTAAGTTTATTCAGGTATACACAAATACAGTTACATAGATTATCATACATAGCAGCATATGTGTAGAGAACCTGGGATAACCCAAAAAATTCAGACAGAGTGACTTATTTCCATTGGGGTCCTTTTACTTTATTATTATAATATAAAGGTGATAATATCTTATTATTATTCTGTAATGAAGATAACATCTTATTATCATACTATTAAGACTATCTACTACACGAGGGTCATTAAGACTATCTACAATACGAGGGTCATTACTAGGAATAAGATAAAATTACACCTGTGTTAGTTAAAAAAATTTAAATAATTCCCCTCCCTTTCTGTAGCTACATTCATTAGACACCTTTTGGCACTCTTCTTGAACTGGTTCATGCTATGACTGGCTTTGACATGTGCGGGCAGTCTGTTGTAGCTCTACGATGTATTCAGAGCTCAGAACCACGTGGTCACTAGCTCCAAGGGGCCTTTCATATGTGATGTCCTCGATGTCTGAGCTACTCAGGGAGAACACAAGGTCTAGTCTTGCTGGTTCATCTTCCCCTTTCTATCTGGTAGTGTCCTTAACATGGTGGTGCATGAGGTTTTCCTGTACCACATCCATCATCTTGGCTCTCCATGTTTCGGGACCCCCATATGGCTCCAGGTTTTCCCAATCAGTCTCCCTGTGGTTGAAGTCGCCTATAACCAGTAACTTTGCTCTACTCGAGTGAGCTCTTCTTGCCACCTCAGCTAGTGTGTCCACCATAGCTCTGTTGCACTCATCACATTCCTCTCTCGGTCTCCTGCAGTTCTGTGGTGGGTTATACATCACTTCAATGACAACCTTATGTTCCCCAGACTGAACTGTACCTACCATGTAATCCCTTTCTCCAGTCTCGTCCATTCCTTCCATTTCCCGATAACCTCATTGGTTTTTAATGAGCAGTGCAACCCCAACTCCCCCTCTGCTCCTTCTGTCCTTCCTCAGGATCTGATATCCAGGTGGGAAGATTATGTATGTTCTTGTCCCTGTGAGTTTTGTTTCTGTGAGTGCTATGATGTCTGGGGACATCTCCTTGATTCTTTCATGAAACTCCTCACATTTATTCGCTATTCCATCCACGTTTGTGTACCAAACCTTCAACTTCTTTTCTATAACTGTACCTCTATTTCTGTAACTCGTGTCCATATCACACTGTGTAAAAACTCCATGCACATAAAGGGCCAGTTATGTACCTCTGTAATCTTTTGACTACCGCCCACAGGATGGGTATGGGGTGCATAATAAACATTAAACTAACTAACATAAAGGGCCCCAAAATATGGAATTCATTACCAGAAGATACTAAAGTAACCCAGTCTGAAAATCAATTTAAGACTCTTCTGAATCACCCTAGACTAAATGCTAAATACTCAGTACTCACATACTCAATAGGTATTCCCATATCATAATTTCAACAATTACTTTTGAACCTTTTATCCATTGTCGACAAGAATATAATTCAATCATTGTTTTCACAAAAAGCATTTTTGAATATATGAATATATCTTTTGTATTATATAAATTAAATTCACTTACAATTAATAATCTACTGTACAACTATGATATAATTAATATTCTACTTTACAACTATAATATACTCCTTAGTATTAAGTAGTCAGTAAGCCAATAATGTTAAGTTGGCCCATAATGCCTAGGCATAATAGAGGCTCTCTTTGCATTGCAACCCACTATTGTAAATACATAATCTCAATGCACTATTTGCAAAGACAAATAAATAAATAAATAAATAAATAAATAAATAAATAAATAAATAAATAAATAAATGGTGGGTTTGGGGAGCAGGTGCCCTGGAGGGGGCCTGTAGGGGATTGCTGTTGGGGTGGGGTCTGTGGTGTGTGGGGTGGGGGCAGAGGGCTTTTGGGGGGTTGCTGTGGGGGTGAGGGTTGTGGTGAGGTGTGTGTGTGTACTCACCTAATTGTGGTTGTAGGGGTCGATACTCAGCTCCTGGCCCCGCCTCTTCACTGATCGCTACTAGGTCCTCTCCCTCTCTGCTTCCTGAGCTTTGTCATACCTCTTCTTAAAACTATGTATGGTTCCTGCCTCCACTACTTCACTTGCTAGGCTATTCCACTTCCTGACGGCTCTATGACTGAAGAAATACTTCCTAACGTCCCTGTGACTCGTCTGAGTCTTCAGCTTCCAGTTGTGACCCCTTGTTTCTGTGTCCCCTCTCGGGAACATCCTATCTCTGTCCACCTTGTCTATTCCCCGCAGTATCTTGTATGTCGTTATCATGTCTCCCCTGACCCTTCTGTCCTCCACTGTCGTCAGTCCGATTTCCCTCAACCTTTCCTCGTACGACATTCCCCTCAGCTCTAGGACTAGCCTTGTTGCAAACCTTTGTACTTTCTCTAACTTCTTGACGTGCTTGACCAGGTGTGGGTTCCAGACTGGTGCTGCATACTCCAGTATGGGCCTAACATACACAGTGTACAGTGTCTTGAACGATTCCTTATTAAGGTATCGGAACGCTATTCTCAGGTTTGCCAGGCGCCCGTATGCTGTAGTAGTTATTTGGTTGATGTGTGCCTCCGGTGACATGCTCGGTGTTATGGTCACCCCAAGGTCTTTCTCCCTGAGTGAGGTTTGTAGTCTTTGTCCGCCTAGCTTATACTCTGTCTGCAGTCTTCTTTGCCCCTCCCCAATCTTCATGACTTTGCATTTGGCAGGGTTGAATTTCTGGATCACATGTCCAGCCTGTCCAGGTCTCTTTGCAGTCCTGCCTCATCCCCATCCGATTTAATTCTTCTCATCAGCTTCACATCATCTGTGAATAGGGACACTTCAGAGTCTATTCCTTCCATCATGTCGTTCGCATATATCAAAAATAGCACTGGTCCTAGAACTGACCCCTGTGGGACCCCGCTTGTCACAGGCGCCAACTCTGATGCCTCTTCACTTACCATGACTTGTTGTTGCCTCCCTCTCAGGTATTCCTTGATCCATTGCAGTGCCCTCCCTGTTATATGCGCCTGATCCTCCAGCTTCTGCACTAATCTCTTGTGGGGAACTGTGTCAAAGGCCTTCCTGCAGTCTAGGAAAATGCAGTCAACCCACCCCTCTCTCTCATATCTTACTTCTATTACCTTGTCATAAAACTCCAGAAGGTTTGTGACACAGGATTTGCCTTCCATGAACCCATGCTAGTTTTCATTTATAATCTTGTTCCGTTCCAGGTGTTCCACCACTCTCCTCCTGATAATCTTCTCCATGACTTTGCACACAATACATGTCAGAGACACAGGTCTGTAGTTTAGTGCCTCATTTCTGTTTCCTTTCTTAAATATGGGGACTACATTTGCTGTCTTCCATTTCTCAGGTAGTTGCCCAGTTTCAAGGGATGTGTTGAAGATTGTGGTTAGGGGCATGCACAGCATCTCTGCTCCTTCTCTAAGGACCCACGTGGAGATGTTGTCCAGTCCCATCGCCTTTGAGGTATCAAGGTCACTTAGCAGCTTTTTTACCTCCTCCTCGGTTGTTTGTATGTCATCCAACACTTGTTGTTATATTCCCGCTTGATTTCCCTTTTGTGCTGTCTTCCCAGAGCCCTTCCTGTCTCTACTGTAAAAACTTCCTTAAATCTCCTGTTTAGCTCCTCACATACCTCCTGATCATTTCTTGTGAGTTCTCCACATTGTGTCCTCAGTCTGATCACCTGGTCTTTGACTGTTGTCTTCCTCCTGATGTGGCTATACAACAGTTTCGGTTCAGTCTTGATTTTCGATGCTATGTTATTTTCATACTGTTGCTGGGCCTCCCTCCTTACCTGTGCATACTCGTACCTGGCTCTGTGACTAATCTCCCTATTTTCATGTGTTCTCTGCCTTCTGTACTTTTCCATTCTCTATTGCACTTTGTTTTTTCCTCCTTACAATGTCGGGTAAACCAGGGGCTCGTTCTGGTCTTCCCATTGTTTCTGTTGCCCTTGGGAATAAACCTTTCCACTGCCTCCTTGCATTTTGTTGTTACATATTCCATCATTTCATTTACTGGCTTTCCTGCCAGTTCTCTGTCCCACAGAACCTCCTGCAGGAAGTTCGTCAACCCTATATAGTCCCCTCTTTTATAGTCTGGCTTTTCCCATTCAACTCCTGTTACTCTCTCCACTTGCAACTCTACTATGTGTTCAAAGCACAGAACCACGTGGTCACTAGCTCCTAGGGGACTCTCATATGTGATGTCCTCAATATCTGAATTGCCCAGGGTGAACACAAGGTCCAATCTTGCTGGTTCATCCTCCCCTCTCACTCTGGTAGCGTCCTTAACATGTTGGTGCATGAGGTTTTCCAGCACCACATCCAACATCTTGGCTCTCCATGTTTCGGGACCCCCATGTGACTCCAGGTTTTCCCAGTCAATCTCCCTGTGGTTGAAATCCCCCATAACCAGCAACTTTGCTCTACTTGATTGAGCTCTTCTTGCCACCTCAACAAGTGTGTCCACCATTGCTCTGTTGCTCTCTTCATATTCCTCTCTTGGCCTCCTGCAGTTCTGTGGTGGATTATACATCACTGCAATGACCACCTTGTGCTCCCCAGACTGAAATGTACCTACTATGTAGTCCCTTTCTCCTGTCTCGTCTATGCCTCCCATTTTCTCGAATTTCTATCTTTTTTTACGAGCAGAGCAACCCCTCTTCCCCCTCTGCCCCTTCTATCTTTCCTCATGATCTGGTATCCTGGCGGGAAGATTGCATCTGTTATTGTCTCTGTGAGTTTTGTTTCTGTAACTGTTATGATGTCTGGGGACTTCTCATTGATTCTTTCTTGCCATTCATCATGTTTATTTGTTAATCCATCCACATTTGTGTACCAAACCTTCAACTTCTGTTCTAATACTGTAACTGTGGTCCTGGGGAAATACTGGGGTTGGGAGAGCAGGAGCCCTGGTGGGGGCCTGTGGGGGGTTGCAGTGGAGGTGGAGGAAGAGCTCCCATAGGGGGTTGCTGTAGGGGTAGGGTTCGTGGTGCGGGGGGTGGGAACAGAGGGATCGGTGTGTGATGGTTGTTTTGGATTGTTCAGTTTCCTTGAGGGTGTAGTGGCTGGAGTCCTTCTGCAGGTGTTTCTGGGGGTGTGCTTGTCCTTCCACCTGTTCCTGGGTTATTCTGCTCTCCTTTTTCATTTCCTCCCATTCCTCCTTTCGTTTTTGCACTCTCTCTTTCAGTATCATCCTTTCCTCCTGTGCTCTGTCTCGATTGAGGTACACACTCATGAACTCCTGTTTGCCTCTCAACCGTGCTTTCTCCTGCAGGATCATGGTTCAAGTTGATTCTGCCGTGAAAATTACTTTGAGGGGCCGATTCCTTTTCTTTGTGAACCACCCGATTCTCCGAAAATTTGCCACCTGGGTCATGTCTCCCTCGCCTATCACCTTCATGATACCTTCAGTCACTTTTTTCTCCTCCTGCATTCTTTCATCATAAGTTTCCCCTTCAGCTTCGTCTAGCCCATAGACAAAAACTGATCTCTCCCTTTCCACCTCCCACTGTGACTCCCATTGCATCCTCTGAGGTGTTTTAGTTCCTTCCTGTGGAGTGTTCCTTCCTTCAGTCCCTTCCCTAGCTGTGGCCCCTATCCTCATTGGTTTGTCCTTCCTGCTCACCTGTTCCTGGACCCCACAAGTGTCTGGTAAGGTCCCTGCACGTATCCTAGTTCCTTCAATGTCTTCCAACCTCTCATTCTGTCCTAGTGTGCTCCCTGTCTTTGTTTTGGCCTTATGTGGGTTTGACAGGACCTCTGCATACAGTTTAGCTTCCATGCTCCCTTCAGACCCTTTGTCTGTGTCTGATGTAGACATTGCTGATGCTACTTCTGTATTATCTTTGTCTCTAGGCTGTTTCAGATTTCTCAGCTCCTCTAATAATCTCTGTATCTTCGCTTCTGCTACTATGGCATGTTGCTCCCACCTTCTGCATTCTGCTGCTAACCTCTCCTCCATCTTCCTTGCAAGCTCATCTAGCCTCCTTCCCCAGTCTTCCTCCCCTTTTTTGAGCTCTGCCTCCCAGTCCTCCCCCCGATTCGTCCTTAGGGCCCTTTGTTCTCATCCTAGTTCTAGGTTGCCCCATTGCACCACAGAAGGAAGGGGCAGAGATGGTTAGGGGGAGTGGGGATGGATGGTTATGGGGGAGGGGGAGGATGATTATTGGAGGGGGAGAGGTGGTTGGGGGAGGGGGTTAGATGGTTTGGGGGAGGGGTTAGATGGTTTGGGGGAGGGATAGGTGGCTAGGGGGAAGGGGAGAGGTGGTTAGGGGAAAGGGGAGTTTGTGTTTGTCAAGTGTATAGGTGCCTGTGTATGTGTGTGTGCATGTGTGGAAGTGAGAGGGATGAGATTAAGGGGGGAGGGGGAGAGAAGGATGCGTGACCCTTAGAAGCGGGGGAGGTGTGTGTGTACTCACCTATTTGTACTCACCTATTTGTGGTTGCAGGGGTCGAGTCAGCTCCTGGCCCCGCCTCTTCGCTGATTGCTACTAGGTCATCTCTCTCCCTGCCCCATGAGCTCTATCATACCTCGCCTTAAAACTATGTATGGTTCCCGCCTCCACTATGTCACTTTCTAGGCTATTCCACGGCCTGACTACTCTATGACTGAAGAAATACTTCCTAACATCCCTTTGATTCATCTGAGTCTTCATCTTCCAATTGTGACCTCTTGTGTCTGTGTCCCATCTCTGGAACATCCCGTCTTTGTCCACCTTGTCTATTCCGCGCAGTATTTTATATGTCGTTATCATGTCTCCCCTGACCCTCCTGGCCTCCAGTGTCGTCAGGCCGATTTCCCTCAACCTTTCTTCGTAGGACAATCCCCGTAGCTATGGGACTAGTCTTGTTGCAAACCTTTGCACTTTCTCTAATTTCTTGACGTGCTTGACTAAGTGTGGATTCCAAACTGGTGCTGCATACTCCAGTATGGGCCTGACGTAAATGGTATACAGAGTCTTAAACGAATCCTTACTGAGGTATCGGAACGCTATCCGTAGGTTTGCCAGGCGCCCATATGCTGCAGCAGTTATCTGATTGATGTGCGCCTCAGGAGATATGCTCGGTGTTATACTCACCCCCAGATCTTTTTCCTTGAGTGAGGTTTGCAGTCTTTGGTCATCTAAACTATATTGTGCCTGTGGTCTTCTTTGCCCTTCCCCAATCTTCATGACTTTGCATTTGGCAGGGTTAAAATCAAGGAGCCAGTTGCTGGACCAGGCTTGTAACCTGTCCAGGTCTCTTTGTAGTCCTGCCTGATCCTCATCCGATTTGATTTTTCTCATTAACTTCGCATCATCTGCAAACAAGGACACTTCTGAATCTATCCCTTCCGTTATGTCGTTCACATATACCAAGAACAGCACAGGTCCTAGGACTGACCCCTGTGGAACCCCGCTTGTCACAGGCGCCCACTCTGACACCTCGTCGTGTACCATGACTCGTTGTTGCCTCCCTGTCAGATATTCTCTGATCCATTGCAGTGCCTTTCCTGTTATGTGTGCCTGATCCTCTAGCTTTTGCAGTAACCTCTTGTGAGGAACTGTGTCGAAGGCCTTTTTGCAGTCCAAAAATATGCAGTCGATCCACCCCTCTCTCTCTTGTCTTACTTCTGTCACCTTGTCATAAAACTCTAGTAGGTTTGTGACACAGGATTTTCCTTCCCTGAAACCGTGCTGGTTGTCAATTATACACTTGTTTCTTTCCAGGTGCCCCACCACTCTCCTCCTGATGATCTTCTCCATGACCTTGCATACTATACACGTTAGTGATACAGGTCTGTAGTTTAGTGCCTCATGTCTGTCTCCCTTTTTAAAAATTGGGACTACATTTGCCATTTTCCATACCTCAGGGAGTTGCCCAGTTTCAAATGATGTGTTGAAGATCTTTGTTAATGGCTCAAACAATATCTCTGCTCCCTCTTTAAGGACCCATGGAGAGATGCTGTCTGGTCCCATAGCCTTTGAGGTGTCAAGTTCGCATAGCAACTTCTTCACCTCCTCCTTGCTTATATGTACCTCATCCAGCACTTGCTGGTGTGCCCCCCTGTTCTGATTTCCTGGAGTCCTACTGGTTTCCACTGTAAATACCTCTTTAAATCTTGTGTTGAGCTCCTGACATACCTCTTGGTCGTTTCTTGTGAATTCCCCATCACCCTTCCTCAGTCTGATTACCTGGTCCTTGACTGTTGTTTTCCTCCTGATGTGGCTGTACAACAGCTTCGGGTCAGTCTTTACTTTTGATGCTATGTCATTTTCATATTGTCTCTGAGCCTCCCTTCTTATCTGTGCATATTCGTTTCTGGCTCTTTGGCTGATTTCTTTATTTTCCTGAGTTCTCTGTCTTCTGTACCTTTTCCATTCTCTAGTACACCTAGTTTTTGCCTCCCTACACCTTTGGGTGAACCAAGGACTCGTTCTATTCTTCCCATTGTTTCTGTTTCCCTTGGGAACAAACCTCTCCTCTGCCTCCTTGCATTTTCTTGCTACATAGTCCATCATTTCTTGTACTGGTTTTAATGTCAGTTCCCTCTCCCACTGAATGTCTTGAAGGAAGTTCCTCATGCCTGAGTAGTTCCCCCTTTTGTAGTTTGCTTTTCCCAGCCTATTCCTGCTACTCTCTCCACTTGGAGCTCAACTATGTAGTCGAAGCACTGAACCACATGATCACTAGCTCCCAGGGGCCTTTCATACATGATACCCTCGATGTCCGAACTACTCATGGTGAATACAAGGTCCAGCCTTGCTGGTTCATCCTCTCCTCTCTCTCTGGTAGTGTCTCTAACATGTTGATGCATGAGGTTTTCCAGTACCACATCCATCATCTTGGCTCTCCATGTTTCGGGACCCCATGGGGCTCCAGGTTTTCCCAGTCAATCTCCTTGTGATTGAAATCACCCATAACTAGTAACTTTGCTCCCCCCATGTGTGCTCTCCTGGCCACCTCGGCTAGTGTGTCGATCATTGCTCTGTTGCTCTCATCATATTCTTCTCTTGGCCTCCTGCAGTTCTGTGGTGGGTTGTACATTACTGCAATTATCACCTTATGTCCCTCAGACTGGATTGTTCCTACTAAGTAGTCCCTTTCGCCCGTGCCATCCATTCCTTCCATTTTCTCAAAACCCCACTGGTTTTTAATGAGCAGTGCAACTCCTCCTCCCCCTCTCCTCCCTCTGTCTTTCCTGAGGATTTGGTATCCAGATGGAAAGATTGAATCTGTTATTATTCTGGTGAGTTTTGTTTCTGTGAGTGCTATTATGTCTGGGGATGTCTCTTTGATTCTTTCGTGCCACTCCTCATACTTGTTTGTTATTCCATCTGCATTTGTATACCACACCTTCAACTTCTTTTCTAAGACTGTGGTCTGGGAGGTATATCGGGGTTGGGGAAGTGGGAGACCTGGTAAGGAACTACGGGTTGTTGCTGTGGGGGTGGAGTTTGTAATGTAGTGGGTGGGGGCATTGGATGTACTCACCTATTTGTACTCACCTATTTGTGGTTGCAGGGGTCGAGTCTTAGCTCCTGTCCCCTCCTCTTCACCGGTTGCTACTGGGCCCTCTCTCTCCCCGCTCCATGAGCTTTATCAAACCTCGTCTTAAAACTGTGTATGGTTCCTGCCTCCACTACGTCATTTTCTAGGCTATTCCACTGCCTTACAACTCTATGACTGAAGAAATACTTCCTAATATCTCTCTGACTCATTTGTGTCTTCAACTTCCAATTGTGGCCTCTTGTTTCTGTGTCCCCTCCCTGGAACATCCTGTCTTTGTCCACCTTGTCTATTCCACGCAGTATTTTATATGTCGTTATCATGTCTCCCCTGACCCTCCTGTCCTCCAGTGTCGTCAGGCCGATTTCCCTTAATCTTTCTTCATTGGACATTCCCCTTAGCTCTGGAACTAACCTTGTCACAAACCTTTGTACTTTCTCTAGTTTCTTGACGTGCTTTATCAAGTGCGGGTTCCAAACAGGTGCTGCATACTCCAGTATGGGCCTGACGTACACGGTGTACAGTGTCTTGAACGATTCCTTACTAAGGTATCGGAATGCTGTTCTCAGATTTGCCAGGTGCCCATATGCTGCAGCAGTTATCTGATTGATGTGTGCTTCCAGAGAAATGTTCGGTGTTATACTCACCCCAAGATCTTTCTCCTTGAGTGAGGTTTGCAGTCTTTGGCCACCTAGCCTATACTCTGTCTGTGGTCTTCTGTGCCCTTCCCCTATCTTCATGACTTTGCATTTGGCAGGATTAAATTCGAGAAGCCATTTGCTGGACCAGGTGTCCAGTCTGTCCAGGTCTCTTTGAAGTCCTGCCTGGTCCTCATCAGATTTAATTCTCCTCATTAACTTCACATCATCTGCAAACAGGGACACTTCTGAGTCTAACCCTTCCATCATGTCGTTCACATATACCAAAAATAGCACTGGTCCTAGGACCGACCCCTGTGGGACCCCGCTCGTCACAGGTGCCCACTGTGATACATCATTACATACCATGACTCGTTGTTCCCTCCCTGTCAGGTATTCTCTGATCCATTGCAGTGCCCTTCCTGTTATATGCGCCTGATGCTCTAGCTTTTGCACTAATCTCTTGTGAGGAACTGTGTCAAAGGCCTTCTTGCAGTCCAAGAAGATGCAATCAACCCACCCCTCTCTCTCGTGTCTTACTTCTGTTATTTTATCATAAAACTCCAGAAGGTTTGTGACACAGGATTTGCCTTCCATGAATCCGTGCTGGTTGGCATTTATACTCTTGTTCCGTTCCAGGTGCTCCACCACTCTCCTCCTGATAATCTTCTCCATAATTTTGCATACTATACACGTCAATGACACAGGTCTATAGTTTAGTGCCTCTTTTCTGTCTCCTTTTTTAAAAATGGGAACTACATTTGCCATTTTCCATACCTCAGGTAGTTGCCCAGTTTCCAGGGACGTGTTGAAGATTGTGGTAAGTGGCATGCACAACATATCTGCTCCCTCTCTAAGGACCCACGGGGAGATGTTGTCCGGTCCCATTGCCTTTGAGGTATCGATGTCCCTTAGCAGTTTTTTCACCTCCTCCTCATCTGTATGTATGTCGTCCAACACTTGTTGGTGTATTCCTTGCTGGTGTCCCCATCTGGTCTGTCCCCCCAGAGTCCTTCCTGTCTCTACTGTAAATACTTCCTTAAATCTCGTGTTGAGCTCCTCACATATCTCTTGATCGTTTCTTGTGAGTTCTCCACCTTCTTTCCTCAGCCTTATCACCTGGTCCTTGACTGTTGTCTTCCTCCTAATGTGGCTATACAGCAGTTTCGGGTCAGATTTGACTTTCGATGCTATGTCGTTTTCATACTGTCGCTGGGCCTCCCTCCTTATCTGTGCATACTCGTTTCTGGCTCTTCTACTAATCTCCTTGTTTTCCTGGGTCCTATGCCTCCTGTACCTTTTCCATTCTCTGTTGCACTTAGTTTTTGCCTCCCTACACCTTCGGGTAAACCAAGGACTCGTTTTGGTCTTCCTATTATTTCTGTTTCCCTTGGGAACAAAACTTTCCTCTGCCTCCTTGCACTTTGTTGCCATATATTCCATCATCTCGTTTACTGATTTTCCTACCATTTCTCTGTCCCACTGAACCTCCTGCAGGAAGTTTCTCATACCTGTGTAGTCCCCCCTTTTATAGTTTGGCCTGTCCCCTTCAGTTCCTGTTACCTTCTCCACTTGTAACTCTACTATATAATCAAAACTCAGAACCACGTAATCGCTAGCTCCAAGGGGCCTCTCGTAAGTGATGTCCTCAATGTCTGAACTGCTCAGGGTGAACACAAGATCCAGTCTTGCTGGCTCATCCTCCCCTCTCTCTCTGGTTGTGTCCCTGACATGTTGATGCATGAGGTTTTCAAGTACCACATCCATCATCTTGGCTCTCCATGTTTCGGGACCCCCATGTGGCTCCAGGTTTTCCCAGTCGATCTCCCTGTGGTTGAAATCGCCCATTACCAGTAACTTTGCTCTGCTCGAGTGAGCTCTTCTTGCCACCTCAGCCAGTGTGTCCACCATCACCCTGTTGTTTTCTTCGTACTCCTCTCTTGGCCTCCTGCAGTTCTGTGGTGAGTTATACATCACTCCAATGACTACTTTATGTTCTCCGGACTGAATTGTACCTACAATGTAGTCTCTGTCTCCAATCATGTCCATGCCTTCCATTTCCTCAAATCCCCATCGGTGTTTTATGAGCAGTGCAACCCCTCCTCCCCCTCTACTCCTTCTATCTTTCCTCAGGATCTGATATCCTGTTGGGAAGATTGTGTCTGTTATTGTCTCAGCGAGTTTTGTTTCTGTGACTGCTATGATGTCTGGGGATTTTTCACTGATTCTTTCGTTCCACTCCTCATGTTTATTCGTTATTCCATCCGCGTTTGTGTACCAAACTTTCAGTTTCTTTTCTATCATTGTGGTCATGCAAGAATATTGGGGTTGGGGGAGCGAGAGCCTTGGTGGGGGCCTATATGGGGCTGTGGTGTAGGTGGGATTTGTGATGATGGGGGTGGGGTCAGAATGCCCATAAGGGACAGCTGTTGGGGTGAGGTTTGTGATATGGGGGTTGGTGGCAGAGGGAACAGTGAGTGGGTTGTAGTATAGGTTGCTCAGTTGCGTTGGGAATGTCGCGGTTGGAGTCTTTTGGTGGGAGATTCTGTGGGGTGTGTTTGCCCTTCCTCCTGTGTCTGGGTCCTGCTCATTTTCGTCATTGCCTCTCATTCCTCCTTGCATCTCTGTACCCTCTCTTTCAGTGTAGTCCTTTCTTCTTGTGTTCTGTCGCGGTCGAGGTATACTCTCTGGTACCCCTCTTTGTCCCTCAGTCTTGCTTTCTCTTGCAGAATCTTGGTTCGAACTGATTCTTCCTTGAAAGTTACTCTGACAGGCCGTATCCTTCCACTCGCAAACCACCCAATTCTCTGAAAATTTGTCACCTGGGTCATATCGCCTTCACCTATTGTTTTCATGATGCCTTCAATCATTTTTTTCTCCTCCTGTTTTATTTCTTCAAAGTTGTCCCCCTTGGCTTCTTGGAGCCCATACACAAAAACTGACCTTGCCCTTTCCTCCTCCCACTGAGTCTCCATCTGCTTCCTCTGAGGCATTTTATTTCCTTCCATTGACATGTTCTTGCCTTCAGTCCCTGTCATATCCGAAACTTCTATTCTCAGTGAACTGTCTTTCCTGACCAGCTGTCCCTTGCTACTGCAGTTGGCTGTTAGAATCTCTGCATATAGCATACCTTCATTGTCTTCTGACCTGTCATTTGATCTTAGTGTGCTCCTCGTCTTTTCCCTGGCCCCACGTGGGTCTGATAGGGCCTTCGTGTACGGCATGTCTCCGTTGTTGCTTACCGTCCCCTTGTCTGCGCCTGACATTGAATTTCCTGATGTCACATCTGAATTGTCATTTGTCTCTCTAATCTGTTTCAGGCTTTGCAGTTTCTCTTCTAAGCACTGTATCCTAGCTTCTGCTGCTAAGACCTGTACTTCCCACTTCCTGCACTCTTCAGCTATCTGCTCCTCCATTTTCTTACCAAGCTCTACTATCTTTCTTCCCCACTCTTCCTCCCTTTTTTGGAGCTCTAACTCCCAGTCTTTCCTCCCTGGTTCGTCTACCAGATCTCTGGTTTTAGGTCCTCTAGGGCCACCCATTTTTTTTTTTTTTTTTTTTTTTTTTTTTTTTTTTTTTTTTTTTTTTTTTTTTTTTTTTTTTTTACCACAGACAGAAGGCTAGAGGAGGGAGAGGGTGCGAAGGGGAGAGAGAAAGGGTAGAAAGAGGGAGAGAGAGGAGAAAGAAAGGGTAGAAAGAGGGAAAGAGAGGAGAGAGTATGGGGGTGAGGGATAAGACCAAGGGGAAGAGAGAGAGAGAAATGTGAGGGGGGAGAGAAAGGGTAGAGAGAGGGAGAAAGAGAGGGAGAGGGAGAGGGAGAGAGAGAGAGAGGGAGAAAGGAGGGTGAGGGAAAAGGCTATGAGAGAGAGAAATGGAGAGATGGAGAGAGAAGCCTATAGAGAGAGAGGAGGGTGAGAGATAGGGTTATGGGAGTGAGGGAGAGAGAGAGAGAGAGAGAGAGAGAGAGAGAGAGAGAGAGAGAGAGAGAGAGAGAGAGAAAGAAAGAGTAGGGGGAAGGGGAGGGAAAAAGGCTATGAGAGAGAGAAACGCGAGGGAGGGAAAGATAGGAGGGAGGAGGGAGTGAAGGCAAGAGCGGGGGAGGGGAAAGGTCTGTGGGGGAGGGAAAGGTATGTGGGGGGGTGAGGGGACGCAGTCAAATTCCAAGGATCAGCTGTGTGTACTCACCTAGTTGTAGTTTCAGGGGTCGAGACTCAGCTCCTGGCCCCGAGTGTATGTGTGTGCGCGCGTGTGTGTGTGTGAGCACGTCAGTTGTTTATATGTCCCAGAAATACAATTCACCCCTGTGTATCTGTAATACTAATAAGATACCATTAACACTGAGAGTAATTCTAATAATTATAATACTAGCGTGTGTTAACAAGTCATTCTTTCACCCAGTTATGTACTACCTTTTACTACATGTGTACGCAATACTTGCTCTCAGATTGTTCTGTCTTTGTGTCCTAAAACATTATCTCTCGAAACTGTTGTCAGGGCTGTAGTCCCATTAGCCACGACTTAATCCTCCTGCCTATTCCTTGCTCCTACAAATTTTATCTTCCTACAACTGCTAGGTGTTGTGTGTATGATAATTGCTCTGGAGCAGGGTTTGTGATAGCCAGCTACCAGTGATCGTAGGGCCGGCTCTACCACTCAAAACTTCCCGCCAACCACAAACAGGTGATTTGTACGTTACTCCTCAGAGGGGACGTCCATCCAGATGCCTGATGTACAATGCTCGCTGTACGATGCTCGCTGTACAATGACTCGTGCACCTCGCCCTTCTGCTGCTGACTTATCAGGGGTCGAGTCATAGCTCCTGGCCCTGCCTCTTCACTGACCACTACTAGGTCCTCTCCCTCTCTGCTGTGTGTGTGTGTGTGTGTGTACTCACCTAATTGTGGTTGCAGGGGTCGAGACTCAGCTCCTGTGTGTGTGTGTGTGTGTGTGTGTGTGTGTGTCTGTATGTGTGTGCTTGTGTGTGTGTTTGCATATGCATTTGTGTACACATATATGTGTGAGTGCTGGTACTCGTGTGTGTGTGTGTGTGTGTGGGTGTGTGTGTGTGTGTGTGTACTCACCTAATTGTGGTTGCAGGGGTCGAGACTCAGCTCCTGGCCCCGCCTCTTCACTGACCGCTACTAGGTCCTCTCCCTCTCTGCTGTACTCACCTAGTTGTACTCAACTAGTTGAGGTTGCAGGGGTCGAGTCCAAGCTCCTGGCCCCGCCTCTTCACTGGTCGCTACTAGGTCACTCTCCCTGAACCATGAGCTTTATCGTACCTCTGCTTAAAGCTATGTATGGATCCTGCCTCCACTACATCGCTTCCCAAACTATTCCACTTCCTGACTACTCTGTGGCTGAAGAAATGCTTCCTAACATCCCTGTGATTCATCTGTGTCTTCAACTTCCAACTGTGTCCCCTTGTTGCTGTGTCCCATCTCTGGAACATTCTGTCTTTGTCCACCTTGTCAAGTCCTCTCAGTATTTTGTATGTCGTTATCATGTCCCGCCTATTTCTCCTGTCCTCCAGTGTCGTCAGGTTGATTTCCCTTAACCTCTCCTCGTAGGACATACCTCTTAGCTATGGGACTAGTCTTGTTGCAAACGTTTGCACTTTCTCTAGTGTCTTTACGTGCTTGGCTAGGTGTGGGTTCCAAACTGGTGCTGCATACTCCATTATGGGCCTAACATAGACGGTGTACAGGGTCCTGAACGATTCCTTATTAAGATGTCGGAATGCTGTTCTGAGGTTTGCTAGGCGCCCATATGCTGCAGCAGTTATTTGGTTGATGTGCACTTCAGGAGATGTGCCTGGTTCCTTGAGCGAGGTTTGTAGTCTCTGGCCTCCTAGACTGTACTCCATCTGCGATCTTCTTTGCCCTTCCCCAATCTTCATGACTTTGCACTTGGTGGGGTTGAACTCCAGGAGCCAATTGCTGGACCAGATCCCTTTGTAGTTCTGCCTGGTCTTCGATCGAATGAATTCTTCTCATCAACTTTACGTCATCTGCAAACAGGGACACTTTGGAGTCTATTCCTTCTGTCATGTCGTTGACAAATACCAGAAACAGCACTGGTCCTAGGACTGACCCCTGTGGGACCCCGCTGGTCACAGGTGCCCAATCTGACACCTCGCTATGTACCATGGCTTGCTGCTGTCTTCCTGGCAAGTATTCCCTGATCCATTGTAGTGCCTTCCCTGTTATCCCTGCTTGGTCCTCCAGTTTTTGCACCAATCTCTTGTGTGGAACTGTGTTAAACGCCTTCTTGCAGTCCAAGAAAATGCAATCCACCCACCTCTCTCTCTCTCTCTTGTCTTACTGCTGTCACCACGTCATAGAACTCCAGTAGGTTTGTGACACAAGATTTCCTGTCCCTGAAACCATGTTGGTTGCTGTTGATGAGATCATTCCTTTCTAGGTGTTCCACCACTCTTCTCCTGATAATCTTCTCCATGACTTTGCATTTTATACATGTCAGTGACACTGGTCTGTAGTTTAGTGCTTCATGTCTGTCTCCATTTTTAAAGATTGGGACTACATTTGCTGTCTTCCATGCCTCAGGCAATCTCCCTGTTTCTATAGATGTATTGAATATTGTTGTTAGGGGTACACATAGCACCTCTGCTCCCTCTCTCAGGACCCATGGAGAGATGTTATCCGGCCCCATTGCCTTTGAGGAATCTAGCTCACTCAGAAGCCTCTTCACTTCTTCCTCGGTTGTGTGTACTGTGTCCAGCACTTGGTGGTGTGCCCCACCTCTCCGTCTTTCTGGAGCCCCTTCTGTCTCCTCTGTGAACATTTCTTTGAATCTCTTCTTGAGTTCCTCACATACTTCACGGTCATTTCTTGTTGTCTCTCCTCCTTCCTTTCTTAGCCTGATTACCTGGTCCTTGACTGTTGTTTTCCTCCTGATGTGGCTGTATAACAGCTTCAGGTCAGATTTGGCTTTCGCTGCTATGTCGTTTTCATATTGTCGTTGGGCCTCCCTTCTTATCTGTGCATATTCATTTCTGGCTCTGTGACTGCTCTCCTTATTCTCCTGGGTCCTTTGCCTTCTATATTTCTTCCATTCCCTAGCACACTTGGTTTTTGCCTCCCTGCACCTTTGGGTGAACCATGGGCTCATCCTGGCTTTTTCATTATTCCTGTTACCCTTGGGTACAAACCTCTCCTCAGCCTCCTTGCACATGGTTGTTACATATTCCATCATCTCATTAACTGGCTTCCCTGCCAGTTCTCTGTCCCATTGAACCCCGTTCAGGAAGTTCCTCATTCCCGTGTAGTCCCCTTTCTTGTAGTTTGGCTTCATTCGTCCTGGCCTTCCTGCTTCCCCCTCCATTTGTAGCTCTACTGTGTATTCGAAGCTTAAAACCACATGATGGCTGGCCCCAAGGAGTCTTTCATATGTGATGACCTCAATATCTGCACTACTCAAGGTGAATACTAGGTCCAGTCTTGCTGGTTCATCCTCTCCTCTCTCTCTTGTAGTGTCCCTTACGTGTTGGTACATGAGTTTTCCAGTACCACCTCCATCATCTTAGCCTTCCATGTATTTTGGCCCTCATGTGGCTCCAAGTTCTCCCAATCGATCTCCTTGTGGTTAAAGTCACCCATGATCAGGAGCTTTGCCCTGCATGCATGAGCTCTTCTGGCCACTGCAGCCAGTGTGTCAACCATCGCTCTATTGCTCTCGTCATACTCTTGCCTTGGCCTCCTGCTGTTCTGTGGTGGGTTATACATCACTGCAATTATCACCTTGGGACCACCAGAGTGAAGCGTTCCCGCTATGTAATCGCTTGTTTCTCCGCTGTCTCCTCTCTCCAGCTCATCACCTTATGATGTTTATATAAATTCTTGGCGAAAGGCTTCAGAAATGGAAATTATTATTATTATTATTATTATTATTATTATTATTATTATTATTATTATTATTATTATTATTATTATTGTGGAATATTCTTCACCTTTACCTCTATATTTGTGAACAGTCAGACTCAGGTGTAGAGAATGAAAAAAAAAGATTGTGATGCTAGTAAACCATCATTAACATCATCATTATTATATTGAAACATATTCAGAATTATTATAACATTAGTTAAATATTTAAAATGCATTAAGATATGAAGATGCAGTCCATTTCAATATGTCATCAACGTTGCAGGAGGGTTCCACGCCTTCGACTACGGTCAGGAGAAGAACTTGCAAGAGTATGGGTCGTCTTCACCTCCACATTACTCCCTCAGCAACGTCACCGTCCCCGTCGGTCTCTTCTGGTCCGAGGGAGACTGGGTCGTCCCTCCAAAGGTGAGGGGAAAAAAAAACTGCCTTTTATATGGTAGTTGCTGGTGTCCCATAGCTCGATCGCTAGAGCACGCAGCTCACACACTGAGGTCCGGAGTTCGAATTTCCTCTGGTACGGCTGGAAAACATCAGAGACATGTTTCCATAAGACACCTGCTGTTCCTGTCCCTATTCACCCATCAGTTTAAAATGGGTATCTGAGTGTTAGTCGACTGGTGTGAGTCGCGTCCTGGGACAAAATTGACCTAATTTGCCCAAAATGCTCAGCATAACAAAGGGCTTTCTGTATAGTAGTATGTCATTGATGTCAGCTATGGTCTGTATACCTTGTCCATGTACTTGTAGAAATAAAGATATTATTATTACTATTTATTATATTTAAACTTTGCGGCCAACAGTAACAGCCTGATTGATCAGGCCCTGATCCATCATGAGGCTTGGTCACAGATCGGGCCGTGGAGGCGCTGACTCCCGAAGCCCTCTCCAGGTATCTCCAGGTATGTACTTGCAATCAGGTGAGCATCTTGGAAGTTTTGGTCCAAGGAGTCAGTCAGTGTTCCAGAGCGAGAAGTTTCTTTCCTCGACATAATTATTTCTTGTGTTGTTGAGAAAATACATGTCCCATTACCAAAGCCTTGCCAGATCTTCAGAAGTTGACTGAACAATATAAATGACCGAAGTTGTGTATGTGGTTAGCGTCTTAATTTCATCACTGTTACTTAGACTGCGGCACCAACATGGTTATTAACACTCTGGCTGCGCTTATTGCTAAAAGAGAGAGATACAAAGTACTGAAGCAGGTTATCATGAACAAACAATACTGTACAAGAACAATTACATAAGTTAAAATTAATAATAAACAAGTGGATCTCTCCTTGTCTACAGTTTTTGTGTGTGGAGATGGATAATTAAACGATCCAATGCAAGATAACCAGAAATTTGATTATTTAAATCATATTATAAAATAATTAAAAATTAGAGTATAAGAAACAACAATGGTAGAAAATGTTAAAGTAACATGTTAGTGAAATGGAGATAAACACTGAAAAATTAGAGCCAACAAGGCAAAAGAATAATGAACTAGGAATTATATGGACCTCAGTCTGCCGACTGCCTGAGGCTGACACAGTCACACTGCCACTACACCTATGGAAAATTTTCTAGGGTGCTTATCTGTATGTACCTCAACATTATATACATACAAGTAATCTCATTGGGAGACAACCATATTGTTTACCGTAGTCACCCCGTGTAGACATGTGAGAAAACTTAACCACCTCTGGTCACTACAGGCGGCCCCTTCGACCTCACAATCTTATCCATATCTATCCGAGACCAGTATGGATTGGATAGCACCCAGAAGTACGGTGCTACTAATTGTGGACTGTATATATTATATTAGTTTAGCTGAATGAAGGGATGGGGGGGTAGGATACACATGGATACATCCATCAAGGAAAAACATTTGTACATAATCCCACCACTTACCAGCTGTTCTCTGGTGGTCACTTGATGTAGCTGGATCACTCATAACCTATCCAATTACAACATAACATAACTGGCCAGCATGAGTCTGTTATAACTAGAAGGGTTACTTAACTGTGGGTGATTGATACTCCTTATTTCCTCCATTCACCATCTCATCTCGATGTCCTGCTACACCGACACGGTTCTCATTCCGGCAGGACGAGGTATCCGTCGGTTTGTCCCGGTTTAGAAGTCGTGAATCAATGAACTTCACTTTCCTCGTCTCGGGAACAACAAGGTCTAACGTGTTCACTCGGAGCAAGGCGACTTATTTCACATCCCGCATTCTCTTAACTCAATGTTATTATCACTGATTACATTACCATTCACAAGACGATTTAACGTCTCATAACTATTATACAAATTAGAGGTCACTCCATTAAGATCTGAGGCCGATGAGCGAGGATTAACACACGGGTATGTCCCCTGGACACACACCCTGGCCGTGCACCTGCCACCCGGTCGAACATTATTCACTAATTTTACCACCCCTTTACAGTGGTCCCGTAAATCACGTTCCCTCACTCTTCACTAGGGACAGTCACGACACTTCCTATTATGAATTGAGGCCTATATTGATCCTTAGGCCCCCGTGAACGCCAGTTTCCTCATTCCCGGTTTTCTCAGCCTCCTGACCACATTCAAAACAATCCGCCTCTTACCATGGCCCGCGTCCACCTCTACCCCCGCACATCCGCGCATGCGCAAAGGGAACTCTTGGTTGTACTCTATTTTCAAATACATTTTTGACCCATATAGACACATTAAACACCTATTAGGCACTATAGTTTCGGAAAATTAAAATATTTTCCACACTGCGGCCGGGCGGAGGTCGTTGCTAGACGACTTACATAATGTGGAGTACAATTTTCCCATCTTCACTGGCCACCTGGCTTGGGAACTCCAACATTGATATTTACATAATCACCCATTAATTCTTTCCACCTGTTAACTCCTCAGGTAGGGCTCCATCTAAAGCACACTCAAGCCTCCATGCTTCTGGTATTAACTATTTCCCTCTTATTGTAAGGTATGACACTAAGTCTATGCTCTCGGGGCTAATTTGTTGGGCATACTGGAATTATGAGACTTTACAATAACAAGTCTCTCTCAGTATCCCAAGTCAGCCCCAGCACATTACTGCATATAGGCACCAACTCCATGGCCATCTATATTTATTGATCCCTCAAAATGGACTAATTAGTGTTCCATTCTCTCAGGGGCATAAGCCTATGCTCCCTGGATTAATTTATTGGGCATACTGGAATTATGAGACTTTAACAATAACAAGTCTCTCTCAGTATCCCAAGTCAGCCCCAGCACATTACTGCATATAGGCACCAACTCCATGGCCATCCATATTTATTGATCCCTCAAAATGGACTAATTACTGTTCCATTCTCTCAGGGGCATAAGCCTATGCTCCCTGGATTAAGTTATTGGGCATACTGGAATTTTGAGACTTTAACAATAACAAGTCTCTCTCAGTATCCCAAGTCAGTCCCAGCACCTTACTGCATTATTTCGTTAACCCCTTCACATATCCTCATTAGTTCCTCTTCAGTTGACGTCACACCCGGAAATTGTCCACATAAGATTATTTACCCAATTACTTCGCTCAGTGGACCACCTGTGCGCTTAAGGTGTGTATTTATCGTCGCCTGAAGTAGGAACAATTTATTATTTAACTGTTTATTAATTATATCATTATAAGCAGTCAACAATTTTGGTGTCTTGCTCAGTTCGCAGAGCTGGGCCCTTTAACTGTCCATACGCCATCCTATAATTAGTAGGTAATTCTGGACGGTCAAGCTTCCACGGAAGTCGCACCCAGTAATGTCCAGATTCACATTTAACATCCTTCAGGTATTGTTCCTGAGTAAAGGAATCATTTGGACTTTCCTCATTTATATTAATCCCTATGCTGTCCAGCTCCCACAAATTAGACTGGTTCAACATCTTTCTCGATAGAAGAATACTTGTACTGGGTTGACCTTTTATGAGTAAGACACCGTGACTGTATTCACTACTTCCTCTAGTCATTATTACTAGGCGGTAGTCTGCCATCTATTACATGGCCCGTACCAGTGTTGAGGAGAGTGACGCCGCATGGTTTTGGATTTATGCCCTTTATCCTGAATTATTACATCCAACACCGGCAAGGCTACCTCAGCTAGGCCATCATTATTGCCATTAGCTGCAACCTTTACATCCATTACTGTAGTGTCAGGGTTATTAACATTATCATTATGGTCACTATTATTATAAGAATCACATACAACCCTGCACATAACTGTATGGTGCCTTCTCTTGTTGCATGGATAGCAACTGTTCAATTTGGTATGACAATCCTTTACATTATGATTGTCTAGACATCTGATAAATCTGTCAAGTTCTTTCATTCTTTCCACTTTAATCTCCCATGAATTACAGGCATTACAATTTTTAGTGAAATGAGTACCCTGGCAGAAGAGGCAGTCTCTCTTTTCCTTGCCTGACCTCTTATTAACTGGGTTACCTTTACTGAGGTACTTATTCCTCTTACCTTGATGTGAGGAACCACTATTACTGATTCCTGTCACTTGATATGTGCCTATTTATCTCTTAATTATGATTATTACCACTGGGATTATTTTTCCCTTTTGAGACTTGACAGATACTTCAGTCATTATGTGTTATATCCTTAGAACTGTTTGGCTGACTTGTCTACAATTGAACAATTAATTCTTGCCGACCTAGTCTGATTTCCTCCAGACCGTACTCTGGAGGTTTTGGCAAACCCACCCTTTGCATTAATAGGTTGATCAGCTGCCTGGCTTACACCATTTAATTGATTCAAAGCCTTACTTTTACAAGACAGTTTTTCTTCCAATTCGTAATGTTGATTAATTAAAACATTCATTTCCATTCCATCTGCACAATTCTCTAGCAGATCTCTTTCACAGTCTTTAAACCACAATTTGTACCAATCAAATCTACTCTCTAAAGCATCTAAATATAACTTTAATTCATTAGGGTTCACGGTTCTTTGATTCACTAAATCAAATGCCTTCGTCACATGGCTTTTAATAGCCTGTAATGATGCTTTCATTACTCTAAAATTCACGGACTTGTCAGCCACATTAACTCCATTAGATCCAGTCATGGTTAGAGAATTATTAATCACTGATTATACAACTTAAGTAGGCGCCTTATAAGAGTAATTCTTGCACTTTACTCTTGTATAAATCCTAGCCACACATGTGCTAGCAATTAATTGGGCTAATTATCATCCATCACACGATCGATTAAACTTGTGCACCCTACACCCACTTCCTTCAATCAGTCACTTAATTATTAAGTAATTAATTCAATTAATTTTTTCACTGATTGCCTCCGGTTCAGGAAGGACCAACGGGCAGATATGGAAAATTTTCTAGGGTGCTTATCTGTATGTACCTCAACATTATATACATACAAGTAATCTCAGTGGGAGACAACCATATTGTTTACCGTAGTCACCCCGTGTAGACATGTGAGAAAACTTAACCACCTCTGGTCACTACAGGCGGCCCCTTCGACCTCACAATCTTATCCATATCTATCCGAGACCAGTATGGATTGGATAGCACCCACAAGTACGGTGCTACTAATTAATTGTGGACTGTATATATTATATTAGTTTAGCTGAATGAAGGGGTGGGGTAGGATACACATGGATACATCCATCAAGGAAAAACATTTGTACATAATCCCACCACTTACCAGCTGTTCTCTGGTGGTCACTTGATGTAGCTGGATCACTCATAACCTATCCAATTACAACATAACATAACTGGCCAGCATGAGTCTGTTATAACTAGAAGGGTTACTTAACTGTGGGTGATTGATACTCCTTATTTCCTCCATTCACCATCTCATCTCGATGTCCTGCTACACCGACACGGTTCTCATTCCGGCAGGACGAGGTATCCGTCGGTTTGTCCCGGTTTAGAAGTCGTGAATCAATGAGCTTCACTTTCCTCGTCTCGGGAACAACAAGGTCTAACGTGTTCACTCGGAGCAAGGCGACTTATTTCACATCCCGCATTCTCTTAACTCAATGTTATTATCACTGATTACATTACCATTCACAAGACGATTTAACGTCTCATAACTATTATACAAATTAGAGGTCACTCCATTAAGATCTGAGGCCGATGAGCGAGGATTAACACACGGGTATGTCCCCTGGACACACACCCTGGCCGTGCACCTGCCACCCGGTCGAACATTATTCACTAATTTTACCACCCCTTTACAGTGGTCCCGTAAATCACGTTCCCTCACTCTTCACTAGGGACAGTCACGACACTTCCTATTATGAATTGAGGCCTATATTGATCCTTAGGCCCCCGTGAACGCCAGTTTCCTCATTCCCGGTTTTCTCAGCCTCCTCACCACATTCAAAACAATCCGCCTCTTCCCATGGCCCGCGTCCACCTCTACCCCCGCACATCCGCGCATGCGCAAAGGGAACTCTTGGTTCTACTCTATTTTCAAATACATTTTTGACCCATATAGACACATTAAACACCTATTAGGCACTATAGTTTCGGAAAATTAAAATATTTTCCACAACACCCACATAATAACAAAGAATTCCAACCAGGGTTTTTACTTAGTCTTAAGAGTGATAATCCACACTGTTGCTTAAGACCACTTTACAGTACTTCCGGTGTCAACTCCAGTACGAAACAACAGTTGTCGATAGGACCACACATTCATGATAACATTAAACTGTCACAGTTTACCTGGAGTTTACCTGGAGAGAGTTTCGGGGGTCAACGCCCCCGCGGCCCGGTCTGTGACCAGGCCTCCTGGTGGATCAGCGCCTGATCAACCAGGCTGTTGCTGCTGGCTGCACGCAAACCAACGTACGAGCCACAGCCCGGCTGATCAGGAACTGACTTTAGGTGCTTGTCCAGTGCCAGCTTGAAGACTGCCAGGGGTCTGTTGGTAATCCCCCTTATGTGTGCTGGGAGGCAGTTGAACAGTCTCGGGCCCCTGACACTTATTGTATGGTCTCTTAACGTGCTAGTGACACCCCTGCTTTTCATTGGGGGGATGGTGCATCGTCTGCCAAGTCTTTTGCTTTCGTAGTGAGTGATTTTCGTGTGCAAGTTCGTTACTAGTCCCTCTAGGATTTTCCAGGTGTATATAATCATGTATCTCTCCCTCCTGCGTTCCAGGGAATACAGGTTTAGAAACCTCAAGCGCTCCCAGTAATTGAGGTGTTTTATCTCCGTTATGCGTGCCCTAAGATAAGATAAGATTTCGTTCGGATTTTTAACCCCAGAGGGTTAGCCACCCAGGATAACCCAAGAAAGTCAGTGCGTCATCAAGGACTGTTTAACTTATTTCCATTAGGGTCCTCAATCTTGTCCCCCAGGATGCAACCCACACCAGTTGACTAACACCCAGGTACCTATTTGCTGCTAGGTGAACAGGACAACAGGTGTAAGGAAACGTGTCGAAATGTTTCCACCCGCCGGGAATCGAACCCGGGCCTTCCGTGTGCGAAGCGAGAGCTCTAGCCACCAGGCCACCGGGCGATGTAAGAGGATGTGTACCTACCTACCTTAACTTGCTGACTTCACTGGTATGACCTGACTTCGACAGCTTTATTATGAGCCTCATACGCATGCTGTTTTACATGATTTTGTACTGTTTTATATGTGGTTTATCATTGCGTTCTTTCTCAATATGTCTGACATTATTACATAATTTGTGTCCTACAGGTTAACCAGTAAACGATGCAAAGAAATTCTTCCACATTGTTTTAGTCACATTGTGCACTGTCTCTGTTCTGGTGTGCACATACTGGCTGTCCTTAGTACCTCTGTAACATTATTTTCTGAAGTGTTTTACTTACTATGTAAAGGACAGATCTAGCCCAGTATTGTACCATCTCTAGGGTATTATTTAGTGTGACTATAAGCACGTGTTACACTGCCAATTTATTTCTAAAATATAGATTAGAGTCTTAGGAAGAATGATTAGAATGATTAGATTAGAGTAAGAAGAATGAATGTAAAGTTGACCTTGATGATATGTGCTTGCAGGGGATACAACAGACAGCAGCAGAGCTGCCCAGGGTGGTTCTCAACCTCAGAGTACCTCTTGCAGACTTCGCCCATGGTGACTTTCTTTTCGCAGAGAATGCTGCCCACCTCGTATACCGTCATATCTTGAACCTTTTCGATGACTTCAGTACCTGAGGAAAGTTTCGATGACTTCAGTACCTGAGGAAAGTTTCGATGACTTCAGTACCTGAGGAAAGTTTCGATGACTTCAGTACCTGAGGAAAGTTTCGATGACTTCAGTACCTGAGGAAAGTTTCGATGACTTCAGTACCTGAGGAAAGCTCTCTGACCTACACTGTGTGAACTTGCAACTTGATCGTCTCCTTTAATTCATGAACTAAATGTATTACAAAGTATATAAACAAAATATAAGGAACTTTGTTATACGGTACTGTAATTTATTTTTCACTCAAATAATATTTATTTATTTAATGTTTCTTAATTTATTAGTTTGAACTGCGTGGGTCCACTTATACACGGATTTTTTTATTTTTCAATAAATATTTTTTTTTTTTGAGATATGCGACCGAAAAAAATTAAGAAAAAGTTAGGTATGTCATGAATGTACAAAATATATGTAGATACTAGCATAAAGTATGCACAAATCCACCATGAAAAATTAAAATTTATCAGAACTTCCACAAACAACTTCAGATGTTGTGCTGAGTCGAGACAAATGTAAACAAACATCAAGATGCAATAATATCAATAATATTATTATTATTATTATTATTATTATAATCATAAATAAGTACTAAACCCTTAAAGGTCAATAACATATTAGAATAATATGTATAATTATATAATTAATAATATAATATATAATAATATATAATATAGTGATAATAAAAGGCCTGAGCTTGCTACCATCTGCAGCTCATAAGACTGCCATCCCCACGAGCCCCTTTGAGGCGGGGTAGATGGCAGACCAGAGGCCTAGCTTCTCCCTACGAGCCCCGTGAGGGCGGGGAATGTGGCTAGGCCTGGGGACACTTGGTCCCAAAGATGAGGAGGTACTGTACCTCCTCCCATGGGAGACTTAATCTCCAGTCAAATTGGCGAGTGTTATGATTAAGATATATTCTCCTTCTGTTATATAAATGTGTATATATATAATTCTTTATTAATTTAATATACAGTCCACAAATTTATATATTTACCAGCATTCCTGGTGATGTATTTTTCATTTGTAATTAATAGGTCCAGAACAACTTGTGAATATGACAATGGTAGGTATCGAAGGGGGACATTTTTGCGACCTAAGTGTCCAAAATTCCTACTTGTCTAACTGATAAATAATAATTATCTTTGTTCATTTACTGTTATGTATATAATGATACATTCAGATAAATGTAATTTTCCACAGGTAATGAGCTCCAAAATTTTGGGCCTTTTATGATTAGATTTTAGATTTTGCCACCGAAGTGGCTAGTTTATTGTGCACCCCATATCCATCCTGTGGACGGTAGCGCGAGAGCATATGGATACACAAAAGGCCTAGGAACTAGGCCCCAAAGGGTTAACAGGAATACATATGGATTTATATCTACATATCTATAGTTCACTTATCTGTTACAAGCAAATTTAGGAAATTTGCTTAGTATATCTGGTATCTTATTTTCATTAATAAGATATCTTGACATGTCACATAGGTTATTATACTGTCTGTCTCTGTATTCCTCAATAAGTGGACAATTAAGCACATAGTGTTCAAGAGAGTGACCATATGCCTGATCACATAATTTACATTTAGTTTGATCATCATCTGTGTGTCTCCCAAACTGCCAGAAGTACTTGTAACCAAGCCTAAGCCTGGCCACTACAACATCAGTCTGTTCACATTGCAAGTTGCTCCATAAACATACTTATCTACGTTCATGTTATCATAGTGGGTTATAGATCTACTCAGGCTTCTAACTGCATTCCTATAACAATCATTTTCATTATTTACTGCTCTCCTAATATTATTCCTAATGCTAGACACAGTTATACCAAAGTTATATTCTACATTCTCCTTCTCGATACTCTTCTTGGCTAACATATCAACTTTATCATGAAGGAGTAATCCAATGTGTGATGGGATCCATAGCAATTGTACATTAATTCCTTTGTCCCTAATTTTTGAGTATCTATACCTGGCTTCCCCAATGAGCATGTTGTTGGAGTCATTATATGAGCCAAGAGCCTTCAATGATGACATAGAATCAGTAATGATGATAGAGTCAAGCTCAGTGTCATAGGTTAGCTTTAGCGCCATTAGGATTGCAAACAATTCAGTTTGCAGTGTAGACGCCCAGTTGTTAATTCTTATGCCTAACTCAACAAATTTATTATCGTTCTTAACTAGGGAGGTGGCAACAAGAGCAGATGCAGCCCTGCCAGAAGACTCCTGCTTAGATCCATCAGTGTATATAACTTGTGATAACTTGTTACTACCAGCTAGGTGAGAAATTTCTTCTTGAGCAGTTGCTCTAACAAGAGATTTAAGGAAGGGATTACTAGCAATGAGCTTCTTGGGTGGGACTTGTAGGTATGTGATATTAAATGAACAGATCATTGTCCTCATCGCCTCCGAGCCGTGTGGACGAGCTGCGCAGACGCTCCTGTTTGAGTTTGTTTTGCGCAGTTTACCTGATTGAGCTGCCCCTAGCGTTGGTTGGTGGAAACTTTATTTTCTCCAACATGGCGCTGAATAGCAGAAGAAGAATCAACACTGTCTGCATTGAGATGATCCGTGGTGCTGTCACAGGATCCAACATGGATTTATTATTACCAGCGATCATTCGCGATACCTATGGTATAGCAAATGAGGAGATATGTGGTGTTGCATTAAATGGAATGACAAGAATCTTCGTTAAAATGACGTCTGCACAAGTCTACGAGGCAGTGGTCGACAAGTATCAGGAGACCATCATACCGGTTAATACAGCTGTGTCGGTGAGACTTCATGATGTATCTCGACATTACACCTGGGTGAAAATCAGGAATGTGCCTTTTGAGGCGACTGATTTTGATATTACCAGTGAACTGCGTACTTATGGGACGGTTCACGTAGCCACAGCAGGGAGATGGGCAACTGGACCGTATGCAGGTGCGCTGGAAGGCGCGTATACAGTTAAAATGACTCTTCGACACCCTATTCCTTCATATATTGTGTTGAAAGAATTAAGGACTCAAGTCTATGTAATGTATGCGGGGCAACAACGTACGTGTCGGCTATGTGGGTCATATGACCACATCGCGGCGCAGTGTGGGAAACGAAGTGGGTATCCGGCACAACAGCAACGGCAACAGCAGCAACAGCAGCCAGTGGACGAGGTTGGCGATGAGCGAGAACAGTCTCTTGCTACACCGCCCCAACAACGGTTGTCATGGAGTGAGGAGGTGGACAAAGAAAAGGAGCTCGAATCGCCAATTGTAACGCTTCAAGGAGAATCTCAGTCATTGGACATACATAAGGTTTTTGAGGAGAGACTACCTAATATGGGTGAAGAAGTGGCGGCGTCTTTGGTAAAGGCGTTGGATGACTTGTTAGAGGAATCGGTCCTAGATCAGGTGGAAGACCCAGGCTTAGTTCTGGGGAAGGCTGTGAATGATGGTATGGCAGAAGATGACGGTTTGTCGACGAGAGAGTCTAAAGGATTGAAGGTGCATGCAGTAGAGGTGGAGGTGCATCAGGACGGTGCTTCAGATGTCAAAATGCAGGTGGAGGGCGGGACACGAAAGAGGACTGCAGCATCATCGGATTCTGATGATGTGCTAACTCCTGCCCAACGCCCTGGGAAAAAGTCTTGGGTGGAGGTACAGAAGAGAGGGAATGGTGAACCCAAGGATCAAGGGATTGCAAAGGTGATTCCCAACAAAGGGGGGAGGGACAGAGGTGTTGCAAAGCGAACTGGGGTAAAGTCAATGCCGGGGACAAAAGGAAAACCCATTTGTTGAATTCAAGTGTTTTACTATAAATATTAACGGGTTGAGAGCTGAGAGGAAGCTTAAGTAGTTTAATGAGTATTTGGTGCGACTTGGTGTGGATGTGGTATTCTTACAGGAACATAATTTTAGGCCTGGTTATGAGTTGGATATGAGTGGTTATAATGTGTACATGGAACATGCGACACGTTTGAAAGGTGGGGCTGCCATTTTGGTAAAGGAAACTAGCCCGTTTATAGTAAGGCGTAGTGAAGGGGGGGAGGGGAGGGTAATTAGAGTGGATGGAACTTGGGGTAGGGTTCCCATTAGTTTAGTATGTGTATATGGTCCGGCTGAGGGTGACGTGAGTATTAAAACTAAATTTGTTCGGGACGTGCTGGTCTATTTTTTACGTGGTTTACCGAATGTTGCAATAATAGGCGGAGATTGGAATTGCGTGATACGTCGTAAAGATGTGGAGCCCAGAGGTGCGGGGTGTTGTTTGGGTATATTGGGGGATATATTGACCGGGGTGGGGTTAAAGGATGTGTGTGGGGGGGGAGGGATGGTAGAGCATACCTTCATTAAACGAGGTTATGCGGCGAGGTTGGACCGAATGTACGTGCCTTGTGCGGTTACTGTGCGGAGGGTGGATGTGATAGATGTGGTTTTTTCGGATCATAGAGGAGTGGTAATAGATGTGGATATTGAGGGTGTGCCTCGGAGGGGTCCATCATTTTGGAAATTGAATGTAAAGTTATTAAAGGAAGAGGATAGTCTTTTGTCTTTTGGACATATGTGGGATCGTTTAGTGGTAGAAGCACCAGGGGATGTTGCCATGGTTAATTGGTGGGAAACAATAGCTAAAAAACGTATTAAGGAATATTATATTAATCGAGGGAAGAGATATAATCAGTTACAATATGGTTTTCAAAAATATTTAGAGGGGCAGTTGCGCGACTGTTATGCACAAATTAATGCTAATTATCCTGTTAATGAAATTGAAAGTTTGAAGGAAAATATCCGGAATTTACAAAATGAGAGGTTTGATGGGGAAAGGCTTAAGGGTGGGATTGAGGAGGTTTTGTGGGGAGATCGGCCGTCGGCGTGTGTGTTGCGGAGTCAACACACACGTCGCAAGGCAATGGAGTTAATGGGGTTGAATGTTCAGGTAGGTATGCAAGGGTATAAAGTGGACCAGGTGTTGACGACGACTGAGGGTATGAGTGGGTATATTGATGCTTGGGTTAAGTTGAAAACGCAATGTGTGGGAATAAGTGAAATAGCATTACAGTCAATTGGAAGGTTTGTGCAGTGTGAGTTGACAGAGCATGATCGATTCGTTTTGGAAGGGCCGATAACGGAGTGCGAGACATGGGAAGCTTTATCCGGGGCGCAATTAGGTAAGGCACCAGGAATTGATGGGTTGCCCAGTGACTTTTATCTCCAAAATTGGAGCGTTTTAAAAGAATTTTTGGTAAGATTATTCAATATCCTTAAGCGGGATCGGGTTTTAGGGGCACAGCAGCGGATGGCTGTGGTCGTTTTAGTGCCTAAAGGTGAGCCATTAACAGTTAAAGACTATCGTGCTATTTCGTTATTGTGTGGTGATTATAAGATTTTTGCAAGAATTTTAGCTAACAGAATAAAAAAAGGTCCTGGGTAAAGTGATCGATAAGGGACAATATGGGGTGCCGGGAAGGTCTATGTATGACGGGCAAGGTTTGATTAGAAGTTTTATTGAAGAAAGAGTAAAATTGGGAGTGGGGGGGGGGTGTTGGCTATAGATTGGGAGGCGGCATATGATAGTGTAGAAAGGGAAGCGTTATGGAAGATTATGAGATGGCAGGGGTTTGGAGAGGAAATTATATCTTGGGCCAAATTAATGTATCAAGATGCATCCTTGCGGGTGCAGGTAAATGGAAGGTTAGGAGAACAAATTCAGATGAGCAGGGGTCTACGTCAAGGTTGTCCCCTTTCACAAATATTTTTTGCGTGTTTACAGGATCCCTTTTATAGAGGAATTAGGGTCTTATTGGCAGCAAATGGGGTTGGTGACGAAAGGGGTGGGGGGGCTGGCATTGTTGGATATGTTGATGACACAACGATTTTAGTAAGTGGTAACAGGGATTTGCCTCGGGTGGAAAAGTTAGTAAATGTTTTTGAAAAGGCTTCTGGCATGTCAATTAATAAGGAGAAAACGAAGTATATGGATCTTGGAGATAGGTTAAGTGAGGAATGTGAAGTAGTTGAAAGGTGGAAAAAGGTGGACCAATTACTGATATGTGGGATCGTTTATATAAGTGATATCAAGTTAGCACAACAAATAAATTCAGTGCGTATTGTAGATGGTGTACTGAAGCGCCTCAGTGGTTTACGAGCTGCACACTTAACTTTGCATCAAAGAGTTTACCTGGAGTTTACCTGGAGAGAGTTTCGGGGGTCAACGCCCCCGCGGCCCGGTCTGTGACCAGGCCTCCTGGTGGATCAGCCCCTGATCAACCAGGCTGTTGCTGCTGGCTGCAGGCAAACCAACGTACGAGCCACAGCCCGGCTGATCAGGAACTGACTTTAGGTGATTGTCCAGTGCCAGCTTGAAGACTGCCAGGGGTCTGTTGGTAATCCCCCTTATGTATGCTGGGAGGCAGTTGAACAGTCTCGGGCCCCTGACACTTATTGTATGGTCTCTTAACGTGCCAGTGACACCCCTGCTTTTCATTGGGGGGATGGTGCATCGTCTGCCAAGTCTTTTGCTTTCGTAGTGAGTGATTTTCGTGTGCAAGTTCGGTACTAGTCCCTCTAGGATTTTCCAGGTGTATATAATCATGTATCTCTCCCTCCTGCATTCCAGGGAATACAGGTTTAGAAACCTCAAGCGCTCCCAGTAATTGAGGTGTTTTATCTCCGTTATGCGGGCCGTGAAAGTTCTCTGTACATTTTCTAGGTCGGCAATTTCACCTGCCTTGAAAGGTACTGTTAGAGTGCAGCAATATTCCAGCCTAGATAGAACAAGTGACCTGAAGAGTGTCATCATGGGCTTGGCCTCCCTAGTTTTGAAGGTTCTCATTATCCATCCTGTCATTTTTCTAGCAGATGCGATTGATACAATGTTATGGTCCTTGAAGGTGAGATCCTCCGACATAATCACTCCCAGGTCTTTGACGTTGGTGTTTCGCTCTATTTTGTGGCCAGAATTTGTTTTGTACTCTGATGAAGATTTAATTTCTTCATGTTTACCATATCTGAGTAATTGAAATTTCTCATCGTTGAACTTCACATTGTTTTCCGCAGCCCACTGAAAGATTTGGTTGATGTCCGCCTGGAGCCTTGCAGTTTCTGCAATGGAAGACACTGTCATGCAGATTCGGGTGTCATCTGCAAAGGAAGACACGGTGCTGTGGCTGACATCCTTGTCTATGTCGGATATGAGGATGAGGAACAAGATGGGAGCTAGTACTGTGCCTTGTGGAACAGAGCTTTTCACCGTAGCTGCCTCGGACTTTACTCTGTTGACGACTACTCTCTGTGTTCTGTTAGTGAGGAAATTATAGATCCATCGACCGACTTTTCCTGTTATTCCTTTAGCACGCATTTTGTGCGCTATTACGCCATGGTCACACTTGTCGAAGGCTTTTGCAAAGTCTGTATATATTACATCTGCATTCTTTTTGTCTTCTAGTGCATTTAGGACCTTGTCGTAGTGATCCAATAGTTGAGACAGACAGGAGCGACCTGTTCTAAACCCATGTTGCCCTGGGTTGTGTAACTGATGGGTTTCTAGATGGGTGGTGATCTTGCTTCTTAGGACCCTTTCAAAGATTTTTATGATATGGGATGTTAGTGCTATTGGTCTGTAGTTCTTTGCTGTTGCTTTACTGCCCCCTTTGTGGAGTGGGGCTATGTCTGTTGTTTTTAGTAACTGAGGGACGACCCCCGTGTCCATGCTCCCTCTCCATAGGATGGAAAAGGCTCGTGATAGGGGCTTCTTGCAGTTCTTGATGAACACAGAGTTCCATGAGTCTGGCCCTGGGGCAGAGTGCATGGGCATGTCATTTATCGCCTGTTCGAAGTCATTTGGCGTCAGGATAACATCGGATAGGCTTGTGTTAGTCAAATTTTGTGGCTCTCTCATAAAAAATTCATTTTGGTCTTCGACTCTCAGTCTGGTTAGCGGCTTGCTAAAAACTGAGTCATATTGGGACTTGAGTAGCTCACTCATTTCCTTGCTGTCATCTGTGTAGGACCCATCTTGTTTAAGTAGGGGCCCAATACTGGACGTTGTTCTCGATTTTGATTTGGCATAGGAGAAGAAATACTTTGGGTTTCTTTCGATTTCATTTATGGCTTTTAGTTCTTCCCGCGATTCCTGACTCCTAAAGGATTCTTTTAGCTTAAGTTCGATGCTTGCTATTTCTCTGACCAGTGTCTCCCTGCGCCTTTCAGATATATTGACCTCTTTTAGCCGCTCTGTTATTCTTTTCCGTCGCCTGTAAAGGGAGCGCCTGTCTCTTTCTATTTTACATCTACTCCTCCTTTTTCTTAGAGGAATAAGCCTTGTGCATACATCGAGTGCCACCGAGTTAATCTGTTCTAGGCATAAGTTTGGGTCTGTGTTGCTTAGTATATCTTCCCAGCTTATATCGGTTAGGACTTGGTTTACTTGGTCCCACTTTATGTTTTTGTTATTGAAGTTGAATTTGGTGAATGCTCCCTCGTGACTAGTCTCATTTTGTCGGTCTGGGGCTCCATGCATACATGTCTGAACCTCAATTATGTTGTGATCTGAGTATATTGTTTTTGATATGGTGACATTTCTTATCAGATCATCATTGTTAGTGAAGATGAGGTCTAGTGTATTCTCCAGTCTTGTAGGCTCTATTATTTGCTGGTTTAAATTGAATTTTGTGCAGAGATTTAAAAGCTCGTGTGAGTGTGAGTTTTCATCAGAGCTGCCTCCTGGTGTTATTACTGCAACAATATTATTTGCTATATTCCTCCATTTTAGGTGCCTCAAGTTGAAATCCCCCAGGAGCAAGATGTTGGGTGCAGGAGCTGGAAGATTTTCCAGACAGTGGTCAATTTTTAACAGCTGTTCCTGGAATTGCTGGGATGTTGCATCCGGAGGCTTGTAGACTACCACAATGACTAGGTTTTGGTTCTCGACCTTTACTGCTAAAACTTCCACTACGTCATTTGAGGCATTAAGCAGTTCTGTGCAAACAAGTGACTCTGCAATGTACAGGCCAACCCCCCCCTTTTGCCTGTTCACTCTGTCACATCTGTATAGGTTGTAACCTGGGATCCATACTTCGTTGTCCAAGTGATCCTTTATGTGGGTCTCAGTGAAAGCCGCGAACATTGCCTTTGCCTCTGCAAGCAGTCCACGGATGAAAGGTATTTTGTTGTTTGTAGCTGGCTTTAGACCCTGTATATTTGCAAAGAAGAATGTTATCGGACTGGTGGTATTGTTGGTACTGGGGGGGGATTTTTTTTCCATGGGGTTGGTGACGAAAGGGGTGGGGGGGTTGGTGACGAAAGGGGTGGGGGGGCTGGCATTGTTGGATATGTTGATGACACAACGATTTTAGTAAGTGGTATCAGGGATTTGCCTCGGGTGGAAAAGTTAGTAAATGTTTTTGAAAAGGCTTCTGGCATGTCAATTAATAAGGAGAAAACGAAGTATATGGATCTTGGGGATAGGTTAAGTGAGGAATGTGAAGTAGTTGAAAGGTGGAAAAAGGTGGACCAATTACTGATATGTGGGATCGTTTATGTAAGTGATATCAAGTTAGCACAACAAATAAATTCAGTGCGTATTGTAGATGGTGTACTGAAGCGCATCAGTGGTTTACGAGCTGCACACTTAACTTTGCATCAAAGAGTAATTACAACGAATGTCCTATTATATAGTAAACTTTGGCATGTAGCAGCAATATATCCGATACTTCGTAGTGAGATACAAAGGTTACAAAAGCGCGTTTTTAGATTCATTTGGGGTACTGGAAGCGAATGGTTAGGTAGAGCGGTTGTCACACTCCCGGTTGGCCGAGGAGGGCTGGGTCTTATAGCTGTTGAAAAGAGGATTATGAGTGTGTATTTGAAACGTAGTTATAAGCGGGAGGGGGGGGGGGCGAGGGAAGGCGGACTTCATAAGATACGTCAGGATATGCAACGGTGGTGGGTGGGTAGGGAGTTCATAATAGGTGAGGCAATGTTACGGGTCATCATAAACATGAGCGATCCTTCACATATTAAATTGGGAAACCTTGATAGGGTGGAAGGTAAGGCAGTGGTAGAAGGTGTTTATCCGATGTATGATTGGCGTAATATCTGGGGGCGTTTGAACAAATTACGTTTAAAACCTAAAGTACGAGAAGTAAGGTATAGATTTTTACATGGGATCTTACCGTCTGGAATGGTTTTATTCCATAAGAGAATACGGGAGGATGGGATATGCAAGGCTTGTGGTGGATGGGAGACTGTTTTCCATATAGTGTATTTTTGCGAATGTATTGAACTAATAAGGGTTTGGTTGGGTAAGGTAATAAGGTTAGTGGGAGGGGGGGGTTTGCAGGTGTTGAGGGTTTTAAGCTTAGACATATGTGGGGTGAATCAGATGGTAGAGAATGCGGTAGGGTATATAATTACAGATTATATTTATATGTCTTGGGCTATGAGAGGAGCGAACGTGTGTGAAAGAATTAATGCATTAACAGCAACTTTTTATAGGACAAAGTGTAGAAATAAGGAGGTGTATGGGGGGAGATGGGAGAGGGATTTAAGTGAGGGTTATAGGAATTTCACTTTACGGGATTTACGGGAGTTGACAGGCAGGTAAGGGGGATGAAATGGGCTGGTTTCCTAGAATGGGCGGTAGCATGATGAGTTTGATGAATGTTATATGAGGTATGTCCGGGGTGCAATTTTAACATTATTTGTTCAGAGTGTTTCAAGTACAATACAGTTATATTTGGAATTATCGACTTATAACTATGTATGTGTATGTGTGTATATATATGCATGTGTTGTATGTGTGTGTGTACTTGTGTATGTATGTATGTATATATGTATGTGTATGTATATATATATGTATGTATATATATATATATATATATATATATATATATATATATATATATATATATATATATATTTATATATATATATATATATATATATATATGTATGTATGTATATATATGTATATGTATGTATTGTATGTATGTTTACTTTCTTGTATATACCTTTAATGTTTTTTCTCATGAACATTTTCAATGATATTCAATACATATTTTCTATGCGCATTTATGATTTTGATACAATGTGTAAATGTCAAAAAGGGCTTTTTATGTTTCAGTTTAATTTACAATGTATTTTTGTAAGCACAATTGATTTGGTGCCAATAGAAGCATAGTGTGTTTTGATATATTTGAGTATTGTTTTTCTTTTTAATTTGTCTAGATGGTGGCAATACTATGTATGTAGTTTAAGAGTTTTACGAACCTTGAAGTTGTAAGAATGGATGAATTATTCGTGGTTGAGTTGACGTAATATTATAACTGACGTTGTAAGTGATTGTGTTCAATTAGACAACATACTTTATATACTTATTTATATGTATGTACATGAATGGTAAATTGAAGTCTGATTTTAAAGGTGAAGAGTGGGTTTTCCTTTTTTATTGTTCTTTTTTTCTCTTTATGGTAATCATGTACACCAACAAATATGGTTAGGGGAATGTGGTAAAATTTTCGTGTTGATTAGACATTTATAATACAGATGAAATACTAGGCTTAGGTTAGGGTAAATTTATGATAATTGTGGAATGTTCTTTTGATTCAAACTGCTCTTTATTATACTTTTATTTTATTATTCTAGTGTAAATTAAGAGCAAGGATGATTAATTTGAGGAAGAGTTAATATAGGTTTGTATGTTTTTGCGAAAGTTAACTTATCCACATGTAGCTAGTATAGGACAATTTTAAGCTTCGGTATCTGATTTTATATGTAGGTAATAGTGGTCATATTTGTTATATTGTTATGTTATTCGTTGATGTTTCAATACCTAATGTAACGTTTTTTCAGTTATTTGTTCATATATTGTCATCTTTAGGGTTTTTCCTTTTGTCTATTGTCTATTGTTGGTTTTAAATAAAAAAAAAAAAAAAAAAAAATCAATTAAGGACCTAACATAGGCTATGTACATCATTCTCACGATTCTCACATTTGCACCCTAGTTGGGATTGTAGCCAGCAACAGCTTTGAGAGCATTTAGCCTAGCTTTACATTTCTTGTTTAGTTGTGGTATAGTGGATTTGTTAAAGGGTACATCTACACCAAGATATCTGTAAGTTTAACGTAGCTAATGATTTCACCCTGCAAATAGATGGGTGGGGGATGTCGTTTGCTTGTTAATATCTTAGTTTTAGAGGAAGATATTATGAGGCCTAGTCGATTACAAATTGCTTGAACTTCATTAAGAATGGTATTCATCTTCTTATGCCCTGTTGTATGGATCATGATATCATCAGCATAGCTTATAGGCCTTTTATGTGCATTAAGTTTTTACATAGTGTGAGATGGACACAAGGAACATCAAAGAGTGATCTGTGCCTTGTGTTATGGTCATGTGTACTGTTGAGGTTGGCAAGGAGACGTTTGAGTGGAGGGTTTATATCCGAGTTTAGTGTTCTATGTATGTAGTAGGTACAATAATAAGTATGGATATTTTGTATGGTGAGTAAGATTAGAGTTTTGAATATTGGTGGAGTGTCCTGCGTGTAGTGGGAATTTGTTATTCTGACTGCAGCCTTTTGTTGGGTAATTAATGGTCTGAGATGATTTATTGTTGAGCCTCATGCACAAATTCCATAGGTGAGATAGATAGGGGTAAATAAGTGAGTGATATAGGGCCAGGAGGGCTGACTGTGGAACATAGTACCATATCTTCGATAGTATGCCTACGGTCTTGGAAATTTTCTTGGAAATGCGTTGTATATGTGTTTGGAATTTGAGTATTATCAAGGTGGATTCCTAAGAATTTTCCCTCTGAGCTTTGTGATAGGTGATCCGTTTATCTGATATTATGTTAAGTGGAGTATCTGTAGTTCTGTTCCCAAACTAGATGAAGTAGGTTATGTTAATATTGAGAGTAAGTTTGTTAATCATCATCCAGGTAGATATTTTCTGTAATTCGGTATTTACAGTATTGGCTAGTATGACTGGGCTTGGGTGAGAGAAGACGTATGTAGTGTCATCTGCAAATAGTGTGGGTTTGAGTAGTTTAGATGCATTTGATAGGTCGTCTATGTAAACGAGAAAAAGAGGGCCAAGGACACTTCTCTGTGTGACACCAACTGTAATTAGTTGTGTGGAAGAGTTTGTTCCATATGTGTACACATATTGGCTTCTGTTGCTAAGGTATGACTTTAGGTAGTTGAGGGAGTGCCCAGTTATACCATAGTGTGATAATTTTGTGCAGCAAATCATGGTCAACTGTATCAAAAGCTTTACGTAAATCAATGAAGAGCCCCAATGGGACTTTTTTTCTCGAGCGCAATGCATATTTATTGTAGCATGTGTATAATAGCATCATTCGTATTTCTATTGGGCCTGAACTCAAACTGACAGGGGTTGAGTATGTTGTGGGAGATGAGGTAGGAATAGACTTGTCTATGAATTAATTTTTCAAAGATTTTAGAAAGAGTGTGTAAGTTGGATATTGGCTTATAGTTATTCAAGTCTATTTGATCTCCTCCTCATGTAGTCTTTAAGTATTAGTTTAGTCTGCTCGAAATGGTATTGGCTTTCTTTGTACCAATCAAATTATAAAATATAAACACAAATTGTAACCCTTGCAAAGAAATAAACTGTTGTTTTGAGTATGAGTGCGGGTTGTGTGCTGGTGTGTGAGGCAGCGAGAGGCAAGCAACACCAGGGAACAACACACTCTCATAACCTCACTATATCAGCACCCCAGAACACCACCAAGTGGTCACCAGGACCATAAGTCACCAGGACCACCAGTCACCAGGACCACCAGTCACCAGGACCACTAGTCACCAGGACCACCAGTCACCAGGACCACTAGTCACCAGGACCACCAGTCACCAGGACCACCAGTCACCAGGACCACCAGTCACCAGGACCACCAGTCACCAGGACCACCAGTCGCCAGGACCACCAGTCGCCAGGACCACCAGTCGCCAGGACCACCAGTCACCAGGACCACCAGTCACCAGGACCACTAGTCACCAGGACCTCTCACCTCACTGAAAATGTAATAATGATAAGTGAGCCATTAATGTTTTTGTTTACACCTTGTGTTTACAGAGGCCTAATACCCTACATAATTTTATATAGTAAATTATGTAGTATTGAATCTACTAGTTCAGTAAGCATCAAATATACCTTACCGATGACATTAAATTTATTGAATAATTTTGTAATTAGGTTTTTAACTATTATTTTTTTTCCGGTCACTATCCTGTGCTAGATAAAAAGTTTACAAACCCCACATCTATGTACTTTTCTTTAAGGTGCCAGAAATGCTGTGCATACTATAGGCTTTCTGTAGGCAATGTGCATTTATCAAGTTAGTAAGTTTATTCAGGTACAGGTACACATAAATACAGTTAAATAAATTATCATACATAGCAACATATGTGTAGATTACCTAGGATAACCCAAAAAAATCAAAGTGACTAACTTGCATTTGATTTTTCTAATAGTTATTGACAACTACTTAAGGTATACTTACAGACCATAACTGACATCAATGACATACTCCTATATAGAAAGCCTCTTGTTGTGCAGAGCGTTTCCTGCAAAATAGGTAAATTTTGTCCCCAGGATGCGACCCATACCAGTCGACTAACACCCAGGTACCTATTTTACTGATAAGTGAACAGCAGGTATAATAATAATAATATAATAATATCTGTATTTACTACAAGTACAAGGTATACAGACCATAGCTGATATCAGTGACGTACTACTATATAGAAAGCCCCTGTTATGCTGAGCATTTTGGGCAAATTAGGTCAGTTTTGTCCCAGGATGCAACCCACACCAGTCGGCTAACACCCAGGTACCCATTTTACTGATGGGTGAACATAGACAACTGGTGTAAGGAAACACGTTCAATGTTTCCACCCCTTCACTGGGCATCGAACCTAGACCCCTTAACATGTGAGGCGAGAGCTTTTGCCACCAACGTCAAAGACCTGGGAGTGATCATGTCGGAGGATCTCACCTTCAAGGACCATAACATTGTATCAATCGCATCTGCTAGAAAAATGACAGGATGGATAATGAGAACCTTCAAAACTAGGGAGGCCAAGCCCATGATGACACTCTTCAGGTCACTTGTTCTATCTAGGCTGGAATATTGCTGCACACTAACAGCACCTTTCAAGGCAGGTGAAATTGCCGACCTAGAAAATGTACAGAGAACTTTCACGGCGCGCATAACGGAGATAAAACACCTCAATTATTGGGAGCGCTTGAGGTTCCTAAACCTTTATTCCCTGGAACAGATTAGATAAGTGCCCTTAATACATATATACGTGTGGTGCATATAGTGTACGTTACTATTATATTGTACATTATTATTTTTATTATTTTTCATCACTAGCTAATGCCAACTACCTCCAATACTCTATAACTTTCTTACTGCTATTAATTGCTCATAATTTTAAATTAAAAGTCAAATCTTACTCCAAATTAATAATATTAATTTTTTCTTACCTGTCCATTTAATTTTGTTTATCACTACTTGTTTTTTTAGTCACTTTACATTGTGTATGCAATTAGTGTATATTCCAATTACTTTTTTGCAAGTACCAAAACTATCTTTTGCTAGCTAGTACCAACTACCTCATTTTTTTTTACTTTTATTGTGCAATAAACTGCTCAATTTATCTAATATTACAAATCAGATCTTACTCCTAAACCAATATTATTTCATAGTGACCATCTGTCCATTTAACTTTGTTTACCATTACTTAATTTTAGTCCCTTATATATTTTCTCCTTTATTTTAGCTTTATATAACTACCCTAGCTTATACATTCACAATTGTTAAAATAATCAAGGTGCTATTCTCAGGTGCTAAAGTAGAACAAGTTCACAATTTTGCCATTATATTCCAAAGCTCATTTATTTTATAGTACTACCTACTATCATATTCCCAAGCTCCATTATTTGATCATCACTTTATTTGTACTAGTCCCTTTTATATTGTCTCCTTTATTTTAGCTTAAAAAAAAAAAAAACTACCTTAGCTCATTATTTTACATTTGTTAAATAATTCAGGTGCTATTTTTTAGCTTAAGACTATTTACTTTGTTTTATACTTAATTCTAACTATAGATTCACTACAAATCTTATGATTACAAGCATTGATCCAGATACCAACCTCTTATTTAATGACTTAAATGAATCAAACAGTTACTGTAATTACTACACTGCAGAACAATCAAAGGCACTTCTCAGTGCCAACAACAATATAACTATCTTTAACTACAATATCAGATCTTTAAGCAAGCATTACAATGACCTCATAGCATTACTAAATTCCTTACATGCCAATATGTCCATCATTACACTAACTGAAACCTGGCTAAAGCCTGATAGTACAGATGTCTATGCCATTCCTGGTTACACAGCCATACATAACTGTAGGCCAGACCAGCAAGGGGGTGGCACAGCCATATACTACTCAGACCAACTAGAATGTATCACTAATACTTGCACAAGAGATGAACATGGGGAATATATAATAGCCAAATTCAAATCCAAATACCTACAAAAACCTCTCACATTGATAAACATCTACAGAGTTCCACAGTCAAACATTAGCCAATTTAGTCAAAACCTAGGAAGTATGATAACTGATGCACGCATGAACAAAGATCACTTACTACTCTCAGGTGACTTCAATATAAATCTCCTGCAAGACCAGGACCCACACGTTACTGAATTCACAAACACAATGAGTAACTGTATGTTGCTACCAACAGTAACAAAACCTACAAGAGTCACAGAGACTAGTGTTTCCCTACTTGACCACATCTGGACCAACACCATATCCCCTTTAAAATCAGGCATAATTACAGATAATACCACAGACCACTACCCTACTTTCCTCATAACAACTCTTGGTAAATTACCCCAAGACACTACTAAAGTCACCTTCAGACTTCACAATGAGGCAGCCATTAATAACTTCACAACAGCAGTAGCAAACATTGACTGGCACACTGAGCTAGAAATCAATACAGATATTGACGAATGTATTAATAATTTTCTAAAAAAGACTCAATACCTCTATAACAAGCACTGCCCTAAAAAAACTAAGCAGATGACAGCTAAGAGACTGAACAGTCCCTGGCTAACACCCAGCATTCTCAAATCCATAAATACAAAACACCAATATGAAAAACAGTACAAAATGGGTCACATAACCAGAGACCAAACAAAACGTTACTCGTCAATCCTAACCAGCCTGATAAGAAGGGCAAAAAAATTGTATTATGAGAACAGATTATCCAACTTACGAGGTGATATAAAAAAGACCTGGAAAACCCTATCAGAAATTCTGGGAACAAAAAAGATATCGCGAAATAGCGAAATAAAATTAGCAAAATCAGATGAACCCCAACTCCCACCAACAGAAACAGCAAACAGACTCAATGATTTCTTCTCCACTATAGGACAAAACCTTGCCAATAAAATCCCAAGCTCAGATACCCCACCAAATGACTACCTCACCGGCAACTACCCGAACACACTGTTCCTAGCTCCGACTAACCCATACGAAGTCTCCCTTATTATCAACGCACTAAAAAACAAGGCAGGAGATTTAAATACCTTACCACCCTTTATATACAAAAAAGTGTCACAAGTGCTATCACCAATCATTGCAACACTCTTTAACAAATCCATTGAATCCTCCACCTTCCCTACAGTACTCAAAATAGCAAGGGTCACCCCGATCCACAAAGGAGGAGACCAAACAGAGTTGAATAACTATAGGCCAATATCCAACTTACACCCTCTCTCAAAAATCTTCGAAAAATTAATTCATAAACGAATCTACTCCTACCTTATCTCCCAAAACATACTCAACCCCTGCCAATTTGGATTCAGGCCTAATAAAAATACTAATGATGCTATTATACACATGCTAGAACATATATACACTGCAATAGAGAAAAAAGAAGTCCCACTGGGGATCTTCATTGACTTACGTAAAGCTTTTGATACAGTTGACCATGACTTGCTCCACGTAAAATTGTCACACTATGGTATAAGAGGGCACTCCCTCAACTACCTCAAGTCATACCTCAGCAACAGAAGCCAATATGTGTACGCAAATGGGGCAAACTCTTCTGCACAACCAATTACAGTTGGTGTCCCACAGGGAAGTGTCCTTGGCCCTCTTCTCTTTCTCCTATACATAAATGACCTACCAAATGCTTCTCAATTACTCAAACCCACACTATTTGCTGATGACACAACATACGTCTTCTCCCACCCGAGCCCAGTCACGCTAGCCAATACTGTAAATACCGAATTACAGAAAATATCTACCTGGATGAGTACTAACAAACTTACACTAAACATTGACTAAACCTACTTCATTCAGTTTGGTAACAGAGCTACAGATGTCCCTCTTAACATAATGATAAACGGATCACCTATCACAAAGCTAATAGAGGGAAAATTCTTAGGAATCCACCTTGATAATAGACTCAAATTTCATACACATATACAACAAATTTCTAAGAAAATTTCCAAGACTGTAGGCATACTATCGAAGATACGGTACTATGCTCCACAGTCAGCCCTCCTGGCCCTATATCACTCTCTTATTTACCCCTATCTCACCTATGGAATTTGTGCATGGGGCTCAACAACAAGTAACCATCTCAGACCACTAATTACCCAACAAAAGGCTGCAGTTAGAATGATAACAAGTTCTCACTACAGGCAGCACACTCCACCAATATTCAATACACTCAACCTACTCACCATACAAAACATCCATACTTATTACTGCACCTATTACATACATAGAACACTCAACTCTGATATTAACCCTCCCCTCAAACATCTCCTTGCCAACCTCAACAGAACACATGACCATAACACAAGGCACAGATCACTCTTTGATATTCCTCGTGTCCATCTCACGCTATGCAAAAACTCAATGCACATAAAAGGCCCTAAAATCTGGAATTCATTACCTGTAAATATAAAAGAAACACTACCTGTTTATAAATTCAAGTCTCTTCTCAAAGATCACTTACTCACCCAAAACCAAATAAATACTGAATAACTGAACCTTATAAATTGTATATCTTAAATGTTTCTCTCAATTATATCACATAAATGTTAAACCTAAAACCCAATCTAACTTTATTATTTTTTAAATACACTACCTAACAGAATACTCCATTCTACGGAATTTATAACAATGCATGCAGCCATATGACCTGTCTTTGTAATACTCACTTGTGCTTTATAGTAATCAGTTTACATTAATGTTTTTCACTGATTTCATCATTGCTTAGTTAACCCTTTCAGGGTCCAAGGCCCAAATCTGGAGTCACGCACCAGTGTCCAAGATATTTCACAAAAAAAAAATTGTTATTTTTTCTTATGAAATCGTAGAGAATCTTTTTGTGAAGGTAATAAAACAAAAAGTACGAAATTTGGTGGAAAATTGACGAAATTATGCTCTCGCGAATTTTGATGTGTCAGCGATATTTACGAATCGGCGATTTTGCCGACTTTGACTCCCATTTTACGCCAATTACATTATTCCAATCAACCAAATTCTTAGCTATTTCACTAGTATTACTTCTATTCTATCGATTGAGCACAAGAAATCGCCAAGTCAACTGTTTCAACTACAAAATAAAGTGATCGGAAATTGTTAATTTGGCCAATTTAACACAAAGTTCAAAATATTCCAATTTCAAAATAGGGTCCAGAATGAACAATGTAGGCATTCCTGGCACTAAACTAACATTTCCTCTGTTCATTAGTTATGTTTTGAGGCTTTACAAATAAATTCCATTTTGATTTTTTATTCACATAATGAATTTTTATTCACACCAAAAAATAGAAGATTTACTGTTATGCAATACTGTAATAATTGTATAAATATCATCACCATATTTGTGAATGTATATTAGACCCACCAGAGGCCCAAATGTACCACTCACAGTTTATCAGAGTGAGCTGAGCTCATGGCGTAGATCTACGGTTTGGACCCTGAACGTAAAGCCGTAGATCTACGGGACGGACCCTGAAAGGGTTAATCTTAAGTTAATTTTAAGCCAGCCCGTAATGCTATGCATAGTATAAGTGGCTTTGGCATGCTGCTCTTATCTGTATTTTTTTTGTACCTCTGTAAGTGTGCTCAAATTATAAATAAAATAAAATAAAAAAATAAAATAAAATATACACCTGGAAAATCCTAGAGGGACTAGTACCGAACTTGCACACGAAAATCACTCACTACGAAAGCAAAAGACTTGGCAGACGATGCACCATCCTCCCAATGAAAAGCAGGGGTGTCACTAGCACGTTAAGAGACCATACAATAAGTGTCAGGGGTCCAAGACTTTTCAACTGCCTCCCAGCATACATAAGGGGGATTACCAACAGACCCCTGGCAGTCTTCAAGCTGGCACTGGACAAGCACCTAAAGTCAGTTCCGGATCAGCTGGGCTGTGGCTCGTACGTTGGTTTGCGTGCAGCCAGCAGCAACAGCCTGGTAGATCAGGCTCTGATCCACCAGGAGGCCTGGTCACAGACCGGGCCGTGGGGGCGTTGACCCCCGGAACTCTATCCAGGTAAACTCCAGGTAAACCACACCACAGGGCACCATATCTTAAGTAAGTACGTCCCACTGTACGTACCAAGGATTGAACTACGGACCTCACTGTGTGAACTGAGTGCACTAGCGATCGAGGGTGGAACTCGAGTCGTTATTTTGTACTTTTCAATACATACAACCTATATACATCATGAAATAAGTAATTATTGTTTGTGTAAATTGTTATTTTAGAAGATACTAGGAAAATGAATGCATCAATTTAGGTCATGCAGCACCCTGAGGCATGTCTAACACCTGGCCAAATATAAACATAGGCAAATACAAGTTTATTTCAATGTGATAACAATGTTTATACAGTAATGGGTGATACTGGATTGCATGATGAAAGCCCATGGTTATGCAGAGGATTTTGGGCAAGGTTAAGCTACAAAGACATATTGCCCATGATTGTGAGAAAAAAATTATTTTGGGTTATATTCTAGTAAGTTTATAGGAACTATTTTTTTTTTTTTTTCATTGATTGGATGACATTATAGGCACTATTTTTTGCATTAGATAACATTCAGCTCAAGAACTCGAGTTCAGTTCAGTTCAAGAACTCTAAAAAAATAATTTGGGTTATAGTCTGGAGTATACCTGGTAAGACTATTGGTAAGACTATTGGTAAGACTATTGGTAAGACTATTGGTAAGACTATTGGTAAGACTATTGGTAAGACTATTGGTAAGACTATTGGTAAGACTATTGGTAAGACTGTTGGTAAGACTGTTGGTAAGACTATTGGTAAGACTATTGGTAAGACTATTGGTAAGACTATTGGTAAGACTATTGGTAAGACTATTGGTAAGACTATTGGTAAGACTATTGGTAAGACTATTGGTAAGACTATTGGTAAGACTATTGGTAAGACTATTGGTAAGACTATTGGTAAGACTATTGGTAAGACTATTGGTAAGACTATTGGTAAGACTATTGGTAAGACTATTGGTAAGACTATAGGTACAATTTTTTACAGTGGATGTCATTCAATTTGTGAACTCGTATTCGTGAAGCAGTGACTATACCTGTATACCAAAAGAGGGTTTTGGGGGTCAATGCCCCCACAGCCCGGTCTGTGAGCAGGCCTTGGGGTGGATCAGAGCATGATCAACCGGGCTGTTACTGTTGGCCACGCTCAAACTGATATACGAACCACAGCTGGTCAGGTAATAACTTTAAGTGCCTGTCCAGTTCCTTCTTAAAGACAGCCAGGGGTCTATCGGTAATCCCCCGTACATATGCTGGGAGGCAGTTGAACAGTCTTTATAAGCAGTAATAGTTTCATAGTTTTAAAATAAGTCTGAAAAATAACAAGTGGCATTTTTAGATTAAGATACATAACCTAACCTTAACTAAACAATACCTAGCCTAGCATAACTTAACAAAACCTAACCATTTAGGTGCAGTCTGTGCATTGGTGAATTCGCCCATTTTGAGCCCTATTTTAAGCCAATTATATTGCTTCATTTGACCAAATACTTATCTTTTTCGCTAGTATACCTTTTATTCTATCGAATTTGGTAATTTGGCCAATTTTACACAAAACTAAAAAAATACCAATTAAAATACAGTGGACCCCTGCCTTACGAATGCATCGCGTTACGTTAAATCTGCCATACAAAGCATTTGAATGCAAAAATTTTGCCTCGCCTCACGATAAAAAACTCTCCTTACGTGATTCATCTGGGACGCGTCCCACATGTGGCCTCAGCTGCCCCGTGGGTGCCAGTGTTTACAAGCCAGCCAGTGCGGTCGCATCTAAGCATACATTTCATATTATCACAGTACATTTCATATTATCACAGTGTTTTTAGTGCTTGTAACTGCAAAATAAGTCACCATGGGCCCCAAGAAAGCTTCTAGTGCCAACCCTGTGGTAAAAAGGGTGAAAATTACTATGGAAATGAAGAAAGAGATAATTTCTAAGTACGAAAGTGGAGTGCATGTCTCAGAGCTGACCAGGTTGTGTACCAAACCCCAATCAACCATCGCTACTATCTTGGCCAACAAAATGGCAATCAAGGAAGCTGTTCTTGCAAAAGGTGCAACTTTGTTTTTCGAAACAGAGATCGCAAGTGATAGAAGATGTTGAGAGACTGTTATTGGTGTGGATAACAGATAGCAGGAGATAGCATCTCTCAAGCAATCATATGTGAAAAGGCTAGGGAGTTGCATGACGATTTAATTAGAAAAATACCTGCAACTAGTGGTGATGTGAGTGAAATTAAGACCAGCAAAGGTTGGTTTGAGAGATTTAAGAATCGTATTGGCATACATAGTGTGATAAGGCATGGTGAGGCTGCCAGTTCGAACCACAAAGCGGCTGAAAAATATGTGAAGGAATTCAAGGAGTACATAGACAATGAAGAATTGAAACCTGAACAAGTGTTTAATTGCGATGAAACAGGCCTGTTTTGGAAGAAAATGCCAAGCAGGACCTACATTACTCAGGAGGAAAAGGCACTCCCAGAACATAAGCCTATGAAAGACAGGCCTACTCTGTTGATGTGTGCTAATGTTAGTGGTGATTGCAAAGTGAAGCCTTTATTGGTGTATCACTCTGAAACTCCCAGAGCGTTCAGGCAAAACAATGTCCTCAAGGCTAATTTGTGTGTGCTGTGGAGGGCAAACAGTAAGGCATGAGTCACTAGGGACTTTTTCTATGACTGGTTACACCATGCATTTGCCCCCACTGAAAAATTACCTCCTGGAAAATAAATTGGACCTTAAGTGCCTCCTGGTATTAGACAAATGCTCTTGGTCAAACTTCAGACTTGGCAGAGCGACTTTCTGGGGACATGAGCTTCATTAAGGTCAAGTTTTGCCTCCTAATACCACTCCTCTCCTGCAGCCCATGGACCAGCAGGTCATTTCAAACTTCAAAAAACTCTACAAAAGTGCTTTGAAGTGACCTCAGACATTTGATTGACTCTGAGAGAGTTTTGGAAAGATCACTTTAGTATCCTCAGTTGTGTAAACCTTATAGGTAAGGCTTGGGAGGGAGTGACTAAGAGGACCTTGAACTCTGCTTGGAAAAAACTGTGCCCACAATGTGTAGAAGAAAGGGATTTTGAAGGGTTTAGGGATAACCCTGAGAAGCGTATATCAGTTATGGAATCCATTGTGGCATTGGGGTTGGAGGTTAGTGGGGAGGATGTGGAAGAGTTGGTGGAGGAGGACAATGAAGAACTAACCACTGATGAGCTGCAAGACCTGAGGAAACTGCTTCAGAGGAGGGGAGAGAAAAATTGAGGAAGTTGCCTACTTCAAAGATTAAGGAAATGTGTGCAAAGTGGGTTGAACTGCAAACCTGACACAGGTACTGCAAGCCGTGTTGGCAACCTGTACAATGACAATGTTATGGCCTCAAGTCCTAATGGAAGGGGATTCCCCTTCTAAACAGTAACTTCCACACACTCCCCTCCTCCCATCCCATCAATCATCACCAGATCATCAATAAAGGTAAGTGTCATGTATTCTGTTCTTAGTAGAGTAGTAATTGTGCATGTCTTCTTCGGTTTGTGTGTATTAAAATTAATATTTCATGTGGTAAAATTTTTTTTTTCATACTTTGGGGTGTCAGGAACAGATTAATTTTATTTCCATTATTTCTTATGGGGAAAATTAATTCGGCTAACGATAATTTCGGCTTACGATGAGCTCTCAGGAATGGATTAATATCGTAAGGCAGGGGTCCACTGTAATTCAAAATAAACAATATAGATATTCCTGGCACTAAAACATTTCCTCTGTTCATTAGTCATGTCCCCAGGCCTCTCCTCTATTTCTTGGATAAACTATAACCAGGAATGATTGATCATGGTTTACAGTGTCCCAAAACAGTGGACCCTCGGCTAACTATATTAATCCGTTCCTGAGAGCTCATCGTTAGACGAAATTATCGTTAGCCGAATTAATTTTTCCTATAAAAAATAATGGAAATCCAATTTATCCGTTCCAGACAGCCAAAAGTATTAAAATAATTTTTTTTTCATGAAATATACATTTCCCTACAAAGAAAACAATGAGACATGCACAGTAACTATATAAATAAATGTTAAAATGACACTTACCTTTATTGAAGAGTATTGATGAGCAATGAGACACTATTTTTCTTTTATCATTCTGAAAATCCCAGAATGTTCATGAGTAAAGGCTTCACTTTGCAATCCCCATTAGCATTACAACAAAACAAGAAAGTTAGCCTGTCTTTCATAGGCTTGTGTCCTGGGAGTGCCTTTTCCTCCTCCATAATGTAGATCCTGTTTGGCATTTTCTTTGAGAACAGGCCTGTTTCGTCACAATTAAACACTTGTTGGGTTTGAATCCTTCAGCTTCGCCATGCCTTATCACACTGTGTATGCCACTATGATTCTTAAATCTCTCAAACCAACCTTTGCTGGCCTTAAATTCACCAATATCAGCATTAGTTCCAGGCATTTTTTTGTTCACCTGGGTGTTAGTCGACTGGTGTGGGTCGCATCCTAGGGACAAGATTAAGAACCCCAATGGAAATAAGTTAGACAGTCCTCCATGACTCGCTGACTTTCTTGGGTTATCCTGGGTGGCTAACCCTCTGGGGGTTAATTGTTTCTCGTTAAGCCACACCAACAACGGTCTCCCCACATCTTCGAGTAGTACAGCTGACGGTGGTGCAGCAACAGCTGATGGTGGTGCAGCAGCAGCTGACCATGGTATGATAGTATTTTGATAGTATTTCTCACCCTTTTTACCACAGGGTTGGCACTAGAAGCTTTCTTTGGGCCCATGGTGGCTTATTTAGCAGTTACAAGCACTATAAACAGTGGAATAATATAAAATATATCGAATGTATGCATGAAACCAGCCACCCTGGCTTGTAAACAATGATGGCAGGGCAGCTGAAGCACTCAGGCTGGACGGACAGGTTCGGGACGAATCACGTTGGGCGAGTTTTTTATTGTTAGGCGGGCCAAATTTTTTGTGCTCAAACGCTTTGTTAGGCGGATTTAACATTATGTGATGCGTTCGTTAGCCGAGGGTCCACTGTAATTGAATTACACCTATTAAAAACTCATAAAATAGACTGGAGTTGTAGGGGTGCCTTACCCACTCACAGGAAAATTGGCAAAAATCTAATATTTTCGCTACTCTGAGCTCAGTTTCAAACTACTTCCAGCTCCAAACCAATCAAAATCATCTCTTATTTAAGTAGTATGACTTCCATTCTATCAAATGATACCAAGAAACAGCCAATAAAATCATAAAAAACATCTGAGAAAACACCTCAAAGTTGCTATTTTAAACCTATTTCCCATACACTATGGGGGGGGAGACCCATTCCCTTATAAATAGGCCAAAATTTACCTCATAGTTAATCTGAGAACTGAGGTCATGATGTAAAACTACAGTAGATCGTTGATTAACCCTTAAACAGTCCAAACAGATCGACGTTCAAATTCGTAGTGCTACAAAAGTAGATCTACTTTTTTTTTTACATATTTTTAAATATAACAAAAAAAATGTAGATAAAAGTTTTTTACACGTTTTCAAATGTAAAACAAAAAAGATTACATTTTTTTACATACTTTCAGATGTTCAAAAAACATGTACGTATATACGTTTGGACCGTTTAAGGGTTAATACGTGTTCTTTTATCACATTTTCTCCATTACACTATGCAAAAATGCAGCATATTTTCGACTAACATGGTGTCAATTCTGGGGGAAAAATTTGCGAATTAGACTGCGGGACTTTTCCCCTCCATCTAGTAGGCTCATGGGTAGCCTGCCTGTGGGGTCAGTCCATTGCCTTTGTGGGGGAGGCTTAACTTCCTTCCTTGCCTCCCCCATCCCACCTCTCATTGGTCCGTACATACGTATCCCATACGATTCTCAGATCTGTGTTTGTGATTAAATTGGTTGATTCCTGCATACCAGTCAATACATGCAGTATTTTCATATCTTTATTCTTTTATCTGTGCTCAAATGTGAGCATTCTGGAGACAGTTTATATACAAATTGAGAGGGCAGATACAAACTGCACCTGTCCATGAGAGCCTCTCGTCCAATACAGTCATACCCTGTCCTACATCAGTAATTGGTTCCAAGAGCCGTGATGTAACCTGGTTTTTGACGTAAACCAGACGTAATGCCTTAAAATGACAACAAACACTAAAAAACTTGCGTAAATAACTTGTGTCTATCTCACACTATGCAAAAATGCAATGCACATAAAGGGCCCAAAGATCTGGAATTCACTACCTGAACCGGTAAAGGATCCCCTGACTACAGTACAGTGGTACCTCGAGTTATGAACAGAATTCGTTCCAGAAGGCTGTTCGAGTGCTGATACCAAACGAATTTGTTCCCATAAGGAATAACGTAAATTAGATTAGTCCGTTTCAGACCCCCAAAAATACACTTGAAAAAGCACTTATAAAAATATACAGTGGACCCTCGCCTAACGATGGCATCGCATAACGTTAAATCCGCCTAGCGATACATTTTAATGCAAAAATTTTGCCTCGCCTAGCGCTAAGAAACTTGCTCAACGCGATTTGTCCGAGACGCGTCCACGTGCGGCCTGAGCCAGCCTCACTTGTTCCGTGGGTGGCAGTGTTTACAAGCCAGCCTCTGCGGTCACATCCAAGCATACAATTGGAACATTTCATATTATCACAGTGTTTTTAGTGATTTCACCTGCAAAATAAGTGACCATGGGCCCCAAGAAAGCTAGTTTCAACCCTGTGGTAAAAAGGGTGAGTAATACTATCGTACCACAGTCAGCTGCTGCTGCACCACCGTCAGCTGTTGCTGGACCAGTCAAGCTGTTGCTGTACCACAGCTGCTGCTGTACCACAGCTGCTGCTGCACCAGTCAGCTGCTGCTGCACCTTGGTCAGCTGTTGCTGCACTACAGTCAGCTGCTGCTGCACCACAGCTGCTGCTGCACCACGGTCAGCTGTTGCTCCACCACAGTCAGCTGTTGCTGTTGCTGCACCACCATCAGCTGTATTACTCGAAGATGTGGAGAGTGTGTTGTTGGTATGGCTTAACATGAAACAATTACCGAGAAACGATTAACCCCAGAGGGTTAGCCACCCAGGATAACCCAAGAAAGTTAGTGCATCATCGAGGACTGTCTAACTTATTTCCATTGGGGTCCTTAATCTTGTCCCCCAGGATGCGACCCACAACAGTTGACTAACACCCAGGTGAACAGGAAAAAATGCCTGGAAGTAGTGCTCATATTGGTGAGGTTAGTGGGGAGGATGTGGAAGAGCACGGATTAATTTGATTTCCATTATTTCTTATGGGGAAAATTAATTCGCCTAACGATAATTTCGCCTAACATTGAGCTCTCAGGAACGGATTAATATCGTTAGGCGAGGGTCTACTGTACTTAATTGTTCGAGTTGGGAGCTGTTCGAAACTCGAGGTACCACAGTACAGTGGACCCTCGGGTCCACTGTACTGTCTACCTCTTGTCTATCTCTGTGTCTGTCTGTATCTCACAGGCACACATAAATACAGTTATATGTAGTGTAAATTACCTAGGATAACCCAAAAAATCCAAAGTGCTATACCATGCTTGTAGATATAAGGCATAATAAACATGACTGCCAAGTAATACACATGTTCACTTGTTTGGGAATCAGACGTGACTGACTCTGCATTGTGTGCAATACCTGTTGGTTCATGAGTGGCTCTCTCTCTCTCTCTCTCTCTCTCTCTGCGACGGAGAGACAAGTAGAGAGCGTGGAAGACAGAAACACAGGCAGACAGAAAGAAAGATAAGCAGAGACAGAGATAAACATAGAGCTAGACAGACAAATAGACGGATATGTTTATTTGTAACAGTGAAAAATCCAAGGCATTGCACAATCGTCAAATGTCACTCCACTGGCAGTGGAGTGACAGACAGACAGACAGAAACAAACAGATACAGACATGTTTATGTGTAACAGTGAAAAATAAAGCCAAGGCAGTGCACGATTATCAAATGTCACCCCACGAGTGACACTCCACTGGCAATGGAGTGATAGACAGATAGGTAGACAGACATGTTTGTGTAAGTGAAAAATAAAGCCAAGGCAGTGCACAATCATCAAATGTCATTCCATGAGTGACATTTGATGATTGTGCACAGTGGAGTGACACTCATCTTACACCGTGCTTCAAGGAGTTTCATATATAATACTCCAGCATTTCTAAAACATTGCTGGGACCTAGAAAAAAAAAGGCAAAAATCATTTCTTATTTATAAATGCATTTTTCTTATTTAAAAACCCATAACAAAAAAATTGGAGTGGTTTTTTAGGGGCTGGAACGGATTAATGGCATTTCAGTTAATTTCAGTGAGGAAAATTAATTTGATATACGAGCAAATTGAGTTATGAGCTCGGTCATGGAATGAATTAAACTCACAAGTCAAGGTACCACTGTATAATTATAAGAGTACATATAAAGTGCATGGTAGAGTTATTGAAAGAATTAAGAGTAAGACAGAGAGTAGGATAGCAGATGAACAAGGAGGCTATAGGAAAGGTAGGGAGTAGGTAGACCAAGTGTTTCCATTGAAACATATAGGTGAACAGTAGTTAGATAAGGGTAAAGAGGTTTTTGTGGCATTTATGGATTTGGAAAAGGCATATGACAAGGTGGATAGGGGGGCAATGTGGCAGATGATGCAGGTGTATGGTATAGGAGGTAGGTTACTGAAAGCAGTGAAGAGTTTTTACGAGGATAGTGAGGCTCGGGTTAGAGTGTGTAGGAGAGAGGGAGATTATTTCCCAGTAAAAGTAGGCCTTAGACAAGGATGTGTGATGTCACTGTGGCTGTTCAATATATTTATAGATGGGGTTGTAAGAGAAGTGAATGCTAGGGTCTTGGCAAGAGGTATGGGATTAAAAGATAAAGACTCAAATACAAAGTGGGAGTGCTCTTTGCTGATAACACTGTGCTTTTGGGAGATTCTGAAGAGAAGTTGCAAAGATTGGTGGATGAATTTGGTAGGGTATGTAAAAGAAGAAAATTAAAAGTGAATATAGGAAAGAGTAAAGTTATGAGGATAAAATGATTAGGTAACAAAAGATTGGGTATCAGATTGGAGAGAGAGATTATGGAGGAAGTGAATGTATTCAGATACAGTGGACCCTGGACCAACGATATTAATTCGTTCCTGAGAGCTCATCGTTAATCAAAATTATTGTTAGTCGAATTAATTTTCCCCATAAGAAATAATGGAAATCAAATTAATCCGTTCTTGACACCCCAAAGTATTGAAAAAAAAAAATTTTACCACATGAAATATTAATTTTAATACACACAAACTGAAGAAGACATGCACAGTTACATGACACTTACCTTTATTGAAGATCTGGTGATGATTGATGGGATGGGAGGAGGGGAGAGTGTTGATGGTGTTAGTGTTTAGAAGGGGAATCCCCTTCCATTAGGACTTGAGGTAGCATGTCCTTTTCCGGGGTTACTTCCCTACTTCTTTTAATGCCACTAGGACCAGCCTGACAGTCACTGGACCTCTGTCACACAACATATCTGTCCATAGAGGCCTGTACCTCCCTTTCCTTTATGACATTCCTAAAGTGTTTCACAACATTGTCATTGTACAGGTTGCCAACACGGCTTGCAGTAGCTGTGTCAGGGTGATTTTCATCAAAAAAGGTTTGCACTTAAAGCCACATTGCACACATTTCCTTAATCTTAGAAGTAGGCAACTTCTTCAATTTCTCTATCCCCTCCTCCGAAGCAGTTTCCTCAGGTGTGGCCTCTTGCTGTTGAAGAGGATCTAGCAGCTCATCAGTGGTTAGTTCTTCATTGTCCTCCTCCACCAACTCCCACATCCTCCCCACTAACCTCCAACCCCAATGACTTTCCCTGTGCCACAATGGATTCCTCAACTGGCATAGGATTCTCAGGGTTAGCCTCAAACCCTTCAAATTCCCTTTTGTCTACACATTCTGGCCACAGTTTTTTCCAAGCAGAGTTCAAGGTCCTCTTAGTCACTTCCTCCCAAGCCTTACCTTTAATGTTTACACAATTGAGGATGCTAAAGTGATCTCTCCAAAACTCTCTTAGAGTCAGTTGAGTTTCTGAGGTCACTACAAAGCACCTTTCAAACATAGCTTTCTTGAAGTTTGCAATGACCTGCTGGTCCATGGACTGCAGGAGAGGAGTTGTATTAGGAGGCAAAAACTTCACCTTAATGAAGCTCATGTCCGCAGAAAGTCGCTCTGCCAAGTCTGAAGGATGACCAGGAGCATTGTCTAATACCAGGAGGCACTTAAGGTCCAATTTATTTTCCAGGAGGTAATTTTTCACAGTGGGGGCAAATGCATGGTGTAACCAGTCATAGAAAAAGTCCCTAGTGACCCATGCCTTACTGTTTGCCCTCCACAGCACAAACAAATTAACCTTGAGGATATTGTTTTTCCTGAACACTCTGGGAGTTTCAGAGTGATACACCAATAAAGGCTTCACTTTGCAATCACCACTAGTATTGGCACACATCAACAGAGTAAGCCTGTCTTTCATAGGCTTATGTCCTGGGAGTGCCTTTTCCTCCTGAGTAATGTAGGTCCTGCTTGGCATTTTCTTCCAAAACAGGCCTGTTTCGTCACAATTAAACACTTGCTCAGGTTTCAGTCCTTCACTGTCTATGTACTCCTTGAATTCCTGCACATATTTTTCAGCTGCTTTGCGGTCCGAACTGGCAGCCTCACCATGCCTTATCACACTATGTATGCCACTACGATTCTTAAATCTCTCAAACCAACCTTTGCTGGCCTTAAATTCACTCACATCACCACTAGTTGCTGGCATTTTTTTAATTAAATCGTCATGCAACTTCCTAGCCTTTTCACATATGATTGCTTGAGAGATGCTGTCTCCTGCTATCTGTTTTTTGTTTATCCACACCAACATCTTCTATCACATGCGATCTCAGTTTCGAAAACATAGTTGCACCTTTGGCAAGAACAGCTTCCTTGATTGCCGTTTTCTTACCCACAATAGTAGCGATGGGTGATTGGGGTTTTGTGTACAACCTGGCCAGCTCAGAGACACGCACTCCACTTTCATACTTAGCAATGATTTCCTTCTTCATATCCATAGTAATTCTCACCCTTTTTGCTGTAGGGTTGGCATCAGAAGCTTTCTTGGGGCCCATGGTGACTTATTTTGCAGGTGCAATCACTACAAACGCTGTGATAATATGAAATGTTCCGATTGTATGTTTGGATGGGACCGTGGTGGCTGGCTGGCTTGTAAACACTGGCACCCACGGGACAAGTGAGGCGCACTCAGGCCACAAGTGGACGCATCTCGAACGGAACGAATAGCATTGGTCGGGTTTTTTAGTGCTAGTCGATGCAAAATTTTTGCGTTAAAATGTATCGCTAGTCGGATTTAACATTAGACGATGCCAACGTTGGTCGAGGGTCCACTGTATACATTCACAAATGTGGTGATAGTATTTATACAATTATTACAGTATTGCATAACAGTAAATCTTCTGTTTTTTTGTTTGAATAAAAATTCATTATGTGAATAAAAAATCAAAATGGAATTCATTTGTAAAGTCTCAAACATAACTAATGAACAGAGGAAATGTTAGTTTAGTGCCAGGAATGCCTGCATTGTTTATTCTGGACCCTATTTTGAAATTGGAATATTTTGAACTTTGCATTAAATTGGCCAAATTTCCAATTTCCAGTCACTTAATTTTGTTGTTGAAACAGTTGACTTGGCGATTTCTTGTGCTCAGTCGATAGAATAGAAGTAATACTAGTGAAATAGCTAAGAATTTGATTGATTGGAATAATGTAATTGGTCTAAAATGGGAGTCAAAGTCGGCAAAATTGCCGATGCATAAATATCGCCGACACATCAAAATTCGCGAGAGCATAATTTCGTCAATTTTCCATCAAATTTCGTACTTTTTGTTTTATTACCTTCAGAAAAAGATTCTCTACCATTTCATAAGAAAAAATAAAATTATTTTTTGAAAATTCTTGGGCCCTGGTGCACACTTTGAAATTTGGCCTCTGGACCTTGAAAGGGTTAATGCTTCACTTAATTGCTACACTCTTAATGCTATACTTACCACTGCTGCTTCATGTCTGCCACTGCTACCTCATGATGTCTGCCACTGCTGCTTCATGTTGTCTGCCACTGCTACCTCATGTTGTCTGCCACTGCTGCTTCATGTTGTCTGCCACTGCTGCTTCATGTTGTCTACCAGTGCTACCTCATGTTGTCTGCCACTGCTGCTTCATGTTGTCTGCCACTGCTACCTCATGATGTCTGCCACTGCTGCTTCATATTGTCTGCCACTGCTACCTCATGATGTCTGCCACTGCTGCTTCATGTTGTCTGCCACTGCTACCTCATGATGTCTGCCACTGTTGCTTCATGTATGCCACTGCTGCTTCATGTTGTCTGCCACTGCTACCTCATGATGTCTGCCACTGTTGCTTCATGTTGTATGCCACTGTTGCTTCATGTTGTATGCCACTGCTGCTTCATGTTGTCTGCCACTGCTACCTCATGATGTCTACCACTGATGTTGCCAAAGAATTGAACATTTCTGCTATTTTGAGCTCAATTTCAAGGTACTTTTCATCGTGAAACCAATTAAAATCGTATCTATTTTTGTAGTATATCTTCCATTCTATCACATGAGATCAAATAAAACGAGAATACAACCATAAAAACCATATAAAAATATACCGCTAAGGGGAGGCTAATGGCTGAGAAGTGAACTCTGTTATTTATGGTCCGATTTCTTTCATTTTTGGTGTACATTAAGAAGCATCTTTTCATCATACATTGCCCAAGTTTCAATAAGATAGTCCAACAAACAACCGAGATTCAATTCCCTAGATCAAGAGCAAGAGCCCCCTTACTAGTGTCAGTTAACCTCCCTTGAGGCCCGCTCGCATCTGGAAATTTTGCTTGCGTCTGGAAGCAAAAAATTGACCGAGCAGCTGCTCGTATCTTAAAAATGTTTGAACGTGGATGCACTCGTAAGTAGAGGTTCCACTGTATTCCTTTCATTTTAGTGCTTGCAACTGCTAAATAAGCTACCATGGCTCCAAAGAAAGCTCCTAGTGCCAGGCCTTTGGTAAAGAAGGTGAGAAATATGATTGAATTCAAGAAAAACATCATTGAACAATATGAAAGTGGCGTATGTGTGGCTGAACTGGCCAGGATATATAATAAACCCCATACAACCATAGCTTCCATCATGGCCAAGGAAAAGGAAATCAAGGAACCTGTTGTTGCAAAGGGGGTAAATATACTGACAATAATGAGATCACCGGTACTCGAAGATGTTGAGAAGTTATTATTGGTGTGGATAAACGAGAAACAATTAGCAGGAGATAGTCTTATGCAGTCGATTATTTGTGAAAAGGCTAGGCAATTGCATGACAATCTCGTAAAGAAATTGCCTGCAATGAGTACTGATATTGGTGAATTTAAGGCCAGCAAAGGCTGGTTTGAGAGATTTAAGAACCGTAGAGGCATACACAGTGTGATAAGGCATGGCGAGGCTGCCAGTTCGGACAAAATTGCAGCTACAAAATTCGTAAGTGAATTCAAGGAGTACGTAGAGGCTGAAGGACTGAAACCTGAGCAAGTGTTCAATTGTGACGAAACAGGCCTCTTTTGGCAGAAAATGCCAAAGAGGACCTACATTACTCAAGAGGAAAAGGGACTGCCAGGACACAAGCCTATGAAAGACAGGCTGACGCTCATGTTCTGTGCTAATGCTAGTGGGGATTGCAAAGTGAAGCCGTTACTAGTGTACCATTCTGAAAATCCCAGAGTGTTCAGGAAAAACAATGTTATGAAGAGTAAATTGTGTGTGTTTTGGAAAGCTAATAATAAGGCATGGGTCACGAGGGAAATTTTCATCGAGTGGTTCAATGAAGTGTTTGGCCCTAGTGTGAAGAATTACCTCCTGAAAAAGAAATTGGATCTCAAGTGCCTCCTGCTAATGGACAATGCACCTGCTCATCCTTCAAACTTGGATGACCTAATTCTGGAGGAGTTTGGGTTCATCACAGTAAAGTTCTTGCCCCCTAATACCACTCCTCTTCTCCAGCCCATGGACCAGCAGATCATTTCAAACTTTAAAAAACTCTACACCAAAGCAATGTTTCAAAGGTGCTTTAATGTGACCTCAGACACTCGCTTGACCCTAAGAGAGTTTTGGAAAGATCATTTCAGTATCCTCCATTGCATATGCCTTATAGGTAAGGCTTGGGAGGGAGTAACTACCAGGACTTTGAACTCTGCTTGGAGAAAATTAATGCCAGATTGTGTCCACAAGAGGGATTTTGAAGGGTTTGGGGCTGACTCTGATGAGCCTATGGCAGTTGTGAAATCTATTGTGGCATTGGGGAGTTCCATGGGGTTGGGTGTGAGTTTGGAGGATGTGGAAGAGTTGGTGGAGGACTTAAAAGAAGAACCAACCAATGAGGAGCTGCAAGAGCTTCACCAGGAACAGGAACAGACCGCAGCTCAGAATATTGCTGCAGAGGAGGAGGAAAAGAGATGGAAGAAGTTGCCTTCTTCAGAAATTAAGGAGATTTTTGAAATGTGGGGTAAGATGGAAAGATTTATGGAGAAACATCACCCTGACAAGGCTGTCAGGGTGATGTCAGAGCTCTCTGGACAAATATATAGTGCCACAGGTGTACAGTGACTCTCAAGCTGGTCCTAGTGGCATTAAGAAACAGAGAAGAGAAGTAACCCCAAAAAAGCACTTGATACCTGAGGTGTTGTTAGAAGGGGATTCCCCTTCCAAACAGTAACTAATCCAATCTCTCTCCTCCTCCTGTCTTCCATACACTAAGAAGAATCACCAGTAAAGATAAGTTATGTTGTTAATGTTTCATTCATCATGTCCCATTGTATTGTGTATGTACTACATCTATATTTCATGTAAAAAAATTTTTTGTTTTAATACTTCTGGGTGTCGGGAACGGATTAATTGTATTCACATTATTTCTTATGGGGAAAATGGATTCGAAAATCATCAATTTTGATAATAGTCACACTTCCAGGAACGGATTAATTATGAAAAACGAGGGCCCACTAGTTCCATAGGAGGCCATCTAGGTCTAGGGCAAAAGAAGATGCTTGCCAAAATTGCTAAACATTTTTTATGGCCCAAAATGCAGTGAAAGATAAAGCAATACGTACATGAAAAGTTGTCCCACGTGTCAGTTAATTGGCAAATCCTCACAAAATCCTCCTTTAGCCCCCCTCATTCCAATTCCAGTGAGTGGAGAACCATTCTCCAGGTTAGTGATCGAATGTGCCGGACCGCTTCCAAAAACAAAGAAAGGGAACCAATATCTTTTCACCATCATAGATACAGTTATGAGATATCCCGAGGCCATTCCCCTACAGAAAATTAATGGCCGGATTATCGCTCGGGCTCTACTTAAATTTTTTCTCAGTTCGGCTTCCCTAAAGAAGTACAGTCCAACCAAGGAGCTAGTTTCACTTCTAAATTCTTTCAAAATGCTTTGTCTTATGTAGGAACGAAATCAAAGCTTGCTACAGCCTATCGCCCACAATCACAAGGTGTTGTTGAAAGGTTTCACGGAACCTGAAAAGTTATGATTAGATCACATTGCCAACAATATCAGGAGGATTGGGATGATGGTATTTCACTCCTGTTGTTCGCTCTCTGAGAAAGTGTACATGAGAGTTTAAGCTTCGCTCCATTTGAACTCATTTTTGGGCACCAAGTTAGAGGTTTCATCCATCCAGGCCTCAAAGAGGCCTGGATGGATGAAACCAGCTCCACCTTTATGTCCTCTCCTGAAGCTATCAGAAATCATCTCTCAGTAGCTTGCGCATTAGCCACCGAGAATTTGAAACAAGCTCAAATAAAAATGAAACAACAGTATGATCGAAGATCGAAACTCCGAACATTCGAACCTGGAGATTAGGTACTAGTTCAACGATTCACTCTGGGTCAGCCCCTTCGACCGAAGATTGAAGGCCTGTTGGAAGTACAGTGAGAAAGGTAAATGATGTGAATTATGTGATAAAAATACCCAAGAGAAGAAAAACTGAACGATTTATCGTCTAAACCAGATTAAGGCTTACGTTTCCCCACTTTCTCCCATCAGTGCATGTTTGCCTTACCAGAACGAAGAAACATCCCAGTCAGGAGACGAGGAATTAGAAATTCCAATTCTGGTGAAAAATTCAGATGCTTTACAGAATTTAGAGACATTGTTGATGTCCCTAGAATCAGAAAAAGGACTGGAAATAAAAGCTCTGATTCACCGGTATCCTCAATTATTCAGGGATATTCCAAAAACTTGTACCCTCGGTTATCACAAGATAAATCTCAAGGTGGACACTCCAATTAAGCAGCCCCCTTACCATGTGAGCCCTATGAAGCAAGCAGATTTAGAAAAGGAAGTGGACTGGTTGCTCGCAAATGGATTAGCTGAACCCAGTCTAAGTTCATGGGCCTCACCGTGTATCCTGGTGCCTAAACCCGATGGGCCCAAACTAATGTGCACCGATTTCAGGAAAGTTAACTCCCTTACTATTCCTGATGGATTCCCAATCCCACAAATCGACAATTTAACCCTTAAACGGTCCAAACGCATATACGTATACGTTCTCTCACGTAGCACCCCAAACGTATATATACGTTTTCTTTGTTATTCATTCAACATTGCCACGATAATCCACGAATATCCACTAGGAATTTTTATTGACCTAAGAAAAGCTTTTGACACAGTAGACCATGGCATCCTACTCCACAAACTTGACCATTATGGTATAAGAGGCCATGCACTTGCATATTTCAAATCTTACCTTACTAATAGGTATCAGTATATCACCATTAAAGACACAGCATCAACAACACAGCCACTTGATACTGGAGTTCCACAGGGAAGTGTCCTTGGTCCCCTGCTCTTCCTCATATACATCATTGATCTTCCAAACATATCTCAACACCTGAACCCCATTCTCTTTGCTGACGACACGACTTGTGTCATCTCTCACCCTAATCTTGCCACCCTCGACACCATTGTTAACAAGGAGCTGATCAAAATATCGACTTGGATGACAGCCAATAAACTTACTCTTAACACTGACAAAACCTACTATACTATTATGTTTGGTAGCAGAGCAGGAGTTGCGCAAATTAACATTAAGATCGACAACTCTAATTGCCAGACATAATGAGGGCAAATTCCTAGGCCTATACCTCGACAACAACCTAAATTTCTGCACCCATATCCAACACATAACCAAAAAAGTATCCAAAACGGTTGGGTTCCTCTCCAAGATACGATACTACGTGCCGCAAAATGCCCTTCTCACACTATACCACTCACTTATTTATCCATACCTCACCTATGATATGTGTGCTTGGAGATCAACTGCAGCAACACACCTAAAGCCAATAATAACCCAACAAAAAGCTGCAGTAAGAATAATCACTAAATCCCCCCCCCCCACTCTTCATAGATCTAAACTTACTCCCTGTTCAGTACATCCACACTTACTACTGTGCAGTCTACATCTACAGGACCTTAAAATCCAATATTAACCTTGACCTAAAATGCTTTCTTGATAGTTGTGACAGAACCCACAGGCATAACACCAGACACAAACATCTCTATGACATTCCCCGTGTCCGACTAAACCTTTACAAAAATTCAATGTATGTCAAAGGCCCTAAAGTCTGGAACACCCTACCTGAAAACTCTAGAACTGCAGCCACATTCATCACCTTCAAAACTACCATTAGAAAACATCTTATCTTCCTGATACACCCCGTCAACTAATTACACGAATACCACCTGGTGGTTCACACTTACACTCGCTCACCCATTTGACCATAAACAGAAATATCAATCTCAATCTTAAAATAATGAATCCTAACTAGTCATAAGTTGGCCTGTGATACTCCAATACTGAAACTATGTATTTTGCCAAAACAAAAGCATTCACATTGCTAAACTCACAAACTAGTACTTAGTCACTTAGCCATAATACCAACTTACCTCATAATTTGTAATATTTTAAAGTTAAGAATTAATCTAAGTCTGCCCAAAATGCCTAGCCATGCTAGGTGTTCTAGTGGCCCCCTCTGTAATTAGTATTTTACTACATGTAAACCACACAATAACCAAATTCTGTAAACTCAGCATTGTAATCCTTATAGAGAATAAACTTTGAATTTTTATTTGAATAAGCCTGAGTCGCCTAGACATGAGAGAATGGGTGTGCGCACTCACTGTGTGCCATATTAAAATAATTGGGGATGCCTGGGTACCATATGCTCTTTTATCAAAAAATTTGGAGTGCTACCCGAGAGAACGTATGTATACGTTTGGACCGTTTAAGGGTTAATAGATCAAGTGGCCAGAGCCAAATACATAAGAAGTTGGATTTGTTGCGTGGATATTACCAGGTGCCTCTCTCACCTAAGGCGGAGGAAATACAGTAGGGCCCCACTTATATGGCGGGTTAGGTTCCAGGCTGTCGCCGGAAAGCAGACATTACTGGAAGGCAGAACGCCATTTTTTTTTCCATTTATAAATGCATATAAATGCCAGACAACAAGTATACACTAAATTATATTAAGTTAGTAATAGAACCAGGCATTAAAAACACACAAAGTAAAATACATTCACAGTAAATTCATTACTTATCTTAAAGTATTTGTAATCTTAATGTAGGGAGAGAGGTGAGTAGTACTTATTTGTAGGAAGTCAGGTGCAGGTACCCAGGTGTAGGTAGCACTGGCTCCCCGTCTCATACTTAATATACGATATTTAAAACATCCCAGAGAGGTAAAATACACATACAGTACACTCATTATTTACCTTAAAATGTGCAGTTTTAATATAGGAAGAGAGGTGAGTAGTATTTATTTGTAGGAAGTCAGTGTAGGTAGCCGGTAGGTGTAGCCTGCCTGGGCTGCACCTACCGGCTACCTACACTGTGGCCCAGAGCCATATTATTAACATCGACATGCCTTGTTCTCGGAATTTAATCATTTCTAACAACTACCTTTAGATGCCATCATAAACGAAGGTAGAAGTAATGAATAATTCATGACGAAAATTGTAAACAAAAGCGGAGTGAGGGAGTGGCTGGGCCAAACGCAGATTCATATGTTTTCTCTGATGGCTGAGCAGAGAAAGCGTAATGTTGTCCCTCCACCCGGCTTCCACACAGCTCCACAAGTATTATTATCAGAGCACACATAAAATATGCAATAAATGCCAGACAACAAGTTTACACTAACTTATATTAAGTTAGCAATAGGGCATTAAAAATACAATAAAAGGTAAGATACACACAGAGTACACTTTTTACTTACCTTAAAATATTAATATTAATGTGTGAGAGGTGAGTGGCAGGGTGTTTATTGAATAAAATCAGAATGGCACACCATCATCCTCTAACTTGGCACTTAAAGCAAGAGGCTTACGACTTCTCTTTTTATCACAGCTAACCTTAGAAGCCATCGTCAATGAGAGCCAACTAGTTAACGAAAGAGTAAACGAGAGAGAGAACGAGATACAGAGTTGAGACAGTGTAAGAACACAAACTGAACAGGTAGTGGACGATCACTTGGTCAGGCAAAATAAATGCATATTAATATGTGTCTACTTTTAGTTCATTCACGTCCATTTGTAAGAGTTTGTAAAACATTTACCTCAATATTTTTTTTATTATAATAATAATTACCTCACAATACAAATACTCTTACATTGTGTACAAGTTGTACAAGTTAGTTCAGAATAAACAAACAGCAACACACCATTTTTAGAGTGAATGAAGATAATAATAATAATATTATTATTATTATTATTATAAAAAGCACTAAACCCACAAGGGTCGTGAATTGCTATATATAGAGTAAAGGCATACGAAAAGAATATTTTTTTACAGTTATCTCCCAGTTTGACTAGAGAAAACGTAATTCTTCTGACAATTCCTACACAGCTGCTTGGTAAACAAATATCATATTTACGTCAATTTTTATTCTGTGAGTGTATGTATCATGTTTATATGCTATGTAATGGGTTTCATATATAATTTTGAGGAAAATATCATAGATGGATTAATGAAAATGCCTATATTGATGTAAAATAAGACATTTAGTGTGCCAAAGAGTGGTTATTATTACGTAGTATTGGCGTCACAAGTAGAGAGAGACAGCGATTTTAATGTGTACCTGCACACCAGCACAGTGTGTAAGTATATTTAAGTACAGGTACACTTAAGTATAATTATCAGAGTACATATAAAATATGCAGTAACTTTAAAACACTTGAAATTTTGGAAAGTTTCCTGACATAATAGATGTGGTCACGGAAAATGTAAACAAACCGGGTGGGGGGCGCCATATTTGAAAGACCGCTTGCTGTATAGCAAATTTTTGTCATAATTTGACATCGCCGTATTAGCGGAATGCCGTAAGGCAAAACGCCGTAAAGCGGGGCCTTACTGTATCAGCTTTTGTGGTGCGAGGCGGTCTCTACAATTACAGTCATGCCCTTCGGGCTCTGTAACACAAGTTCAACATTTCAGCGTCTGATGACTCAATGACAAAAGACTTGAAAGGGGTTGAGGCCTATCTGGTAATTTTTAGTGATAGTTGGGATCAACACATGAGGCAACTACAAGCCTTATTCGAACTGTTAGACCAGTACAATTTCACAATCAACTTGTCTAAGTGTGAATTCAGACAAGCCAAAGTTAAATATTTAGGATTCCTAATTGGCCAAGGCAAGGTAGCGCCTCTAGATGCCAAAGTCGAGTCCCTTATTGAATTCCCTGTACCACAAGACCCCAAGGCAAATGCAAAGATTCTTAGGAATGGCCAGCTGCTATTGCTGTTTTTGCCCCAATTTTGCTCAAATTGCTTTTCCTTTAACCGAAGCCACAAGTCTGTAAACTAAATTTATCTGGTCTTCTGACTGTGATCTATCCTCTGGGAAATTAAAAAGACTACTTTCTGCCTCTTCCATGTTGTGAAGTCCTGAGTTCTCCCAACCCTTTCATCGTCAGATTGACACCAGTGCTTATGCATTATGTGCTGTGTTATTGCAACAATCACCTCCCTCTCAGCTATTGCATCCTTTGTCTTACTTTTCATGTAAATTAAAGAAACACCAACTTAACTATTCAACAATTGAAAAAGAGGCATTAGCATTGGTGGTGTCTCTAGAATACTTTGAGTATATGTAGGATCTTCCCCTCATACCATAATGATTTATTCTGACCACAACCCACTAGCATTTATCAACTCTATGAAATCAAAGAATGCTTTAATCTTGAGATGGGCATTAAGAATTAAACCTTATTCAATTTCTTTAAATTATATAAAAGAGAAGGATAATGTTATTGCTGACACCCTTTCATATCCCTAAAGGACACTCAAACCTAGGCACGGAAATGTATTGTTGCAAATTAATCTTTATTTTTACAGTCTATGATGACCTGTGAACTGATTCCACATGTCCCCTTTGGTTGGAGCATGAGCTGAGATGAGTCCTAGATGTATATAGAGCAGTTCGCCCATAAGACTTCATCTCTGGCTGCTCCCACCTGAAATTCTTATTACGGCCTGCAGTTGTGAGAGGGGGAGGTGTTACACCTGGTCAACTTATGCATTAATTACTTCGAGCCGATATCACTTAATATTATATTGCGAACTTGCTTGTTAATAGCTAAAATGAGGAAGTCCGACTGTATAATATTATCTGTGGCCTCATATAAAGTTACCAAATGGAATTGTATAAATTTTTGTACATAGTAAAATTATTTAGGTTATGTGTAACAGTACGATATGTGAAGCACTTAGTTACAGCCAGTTTCTGGTTAACACACACACCCTCTAAGCATATGTCACGTTACCTACCTTTTGTCAGGTCACCCCTCCCCCACTACAGTCAGTAACAGCTGATCTACAGCTCAAGGTGCATTGCTTGGAAGTCCTCTGTTGTAACAGAGCCGTATTCCCTTTGTTACTTAAGGTGCTCGTGGGAGACTTGTCTGTATATTACGTCAAATGTCAACTATCTGATACATGTGTATATTCACCGGTGATCTGAAAACCTCCAGTTAATAACTAGTAACTTTATTCGTGTGATTGGAGATGAAATCTTAAGGTCCTGTCCTACCTTATCTCCCAAAACATACTCAACCCCTGCCAATTTGGATTCAGGCCTAATAAAAATACTAATGATGCTATTATACACATGCTAGAACATATATACACTGCAATAGAGAAAAAAGAAGTCCCACTGGGGATCTTCATTGACTTACGTAAAGCTTTTGATACAGTTGACCATGACTTGCTCCACGTAAAATTGTCACACTATGGTATAAGAGGGCACTCCCTCAACTACCTCAAGTCATACCTCAGCAACAGAAGCCAATATGTGTATGCAAATGGGGCAAACTCCTCTGCACAACCAATTACAGTTGGTGTCCCACAGGGAAGTGTCCTTGGCCCTCTTCTCTTTCTCCTATACATAAATGACCTACCAAATGCTTCGCAATTACTCAAACCCACACTATTTGCAGATGACACTACATACGTCTTCTCCCACCCGAGCCCAGTCACGCTAGCCAATACTGTAAATACCGAATTACAGAAAATATCTACCTGGATGAGAACTAACAAACTTACACTAAACATTGACAAAACCTACTTCATTCAGTTTGGTAACAGAGCTACAGATGTCCCTCTTAACATAATGATAAACGGATCACCTATCACAAAGCTAACAGAGGGAAAATTCTTAGGAATCCACCTTGATAATAGACTCAAATTTCATACACATATACAACAAATTTCTAAGAAAATTTCCAAGACTGTAGGCATACTATCGAAGATACGGTACTATGCTCCACAGTCAGCCCTCCTGGCCCTATATCACTCTCTTATTTACCCCTATCTCACCTATGGAATTTGTGCATGGGGCTCAACAACAAGTAACCATCTCAGACCACTAATTACCCAACAAAAGGCTGCAGTTAGAATAACAAATTCTCACTATAGGCAGCACACTCCACCAATATTCAATACACTAAACCTCCTCACCATACAAAACATCCATACTTACTACTGCACCTATTACATACATAGAACACTTAACTCTGATATTAACCCTCCCCTCAAACATCTCCTTGCCAACCTCAACAGAACACATGACCATAACACAAGGCACAGATCACTCTTTGATGTTCCCCGTGTCCATCTCACACTATGTAAAAACTCAATGCACATAAAAGGCCCTAAAATCTGGAATTCATTACCTGTAAATATAAAAGAAACACTACCTGTTTATAAATTCAAGTCTTATAAATTGTATATCTTAAATGTTTCTCACAATTATATCACATAAATGTTAAACCTAAAACCCAATCTAACTTTAGTATTTTTTAAATACCCTACCTAACAGAATACTCCATTCTACTGAATGTACAACAATGCATACAACCATATGACCTGTCTTTGTAATACTCACTTGTGCTTTATAGTAACCTGTTTACATTAATGTTTTATCACTGATTTCATCATTGCTTAGTTAATCTTAAGTTAATTTTAAGCCAGCCCGTAATGCTATGCATAGTATAAGTGGCTTTGGCATACTGCTCTTATCTGTATTTGTTGTACCTCTGTATGTGTGCTCAAATTTTTAAATAAATAAATAAATAAATAGTTATTTGTAAATATAATTGCGCACTCGTAAGATACGAGAGGAAAACTTAATATTTTATTATTGATGTGTTCTAAGGAACAATATATGAAAGGCCATAAATTTTTACTTGTGATTTTTTGACTCCCTATGAGGGTAGTTAGAACTCGGTCAACTTATTATACCTCGACATCCTGTAAAGTGAAAAGGAGGATAAGAGGGCAATAAATATTAAATGAGCAATAGAGCTAGGCCTAAAACATGCATATACAGTACATTATAGAAAGGCTGAATAAATTAAGAATGGCTATAACTGAAAACTGCTGCATTAGTGAAAAGCTGTAAAGTGAAGCACAGTAAAGTGGGTCCCTCCTATACCAATAGTCCTTAGCCCTCTGAAGGTTTTTATAGAAGCAGTTTTTATAGACAGACTTATGAGATCATTTACTTGACTCAGCCAGTATTTTCATGGCTAATTTGCATGGAATTCTCGTGCAATCAGTCTCTCATTATTTATAGTAGTTTCAAGCCTAGGAGCTTGAAACTACTGTAAATGCATTGCAGGTTATTTAGAAATTTGATTCCCCTCATCCCAGTGTCCTGTATTTACAACTTGGGTTATGCCGCATTTCTAGTAAACGCGCATCATTTTCTGCTGGGTCCCTGGATCCAGTTAGCAATTCATGGCTTTCTAATTTTATAAATATGATAATGGTATACAATACGAACAACATAAATAAGACGTGTGCAACAGTTAAATATTCCAGAACGTTTCACTTGAGTATGGAGGAGGCAGTAGAAATGTAAAGATGGTGTAATCAGTCCATCACCCATAGATTTTAGATTTAGATTTAGATTTTTGTTTTGACAAATTACATGGTTGTACAGAGGAATATAATAGTTGGGTGTATGTGCCAAAAGCCTCTTTCTATGCTAAGCATTTCGGGCAAACTTAACCATTTCAGGGTCGACAGGCCCTCTCCTAAACTTGTTCTCAGGGTCAAAAATTTTTTGGAAAAAAAAAAATATTTTTTCTTATGAAAAGATGGAGAATCTTTTCCTGATCATAATGACACCAAAAGTATGAAATTTGATGTGAAACTTACGGAATTATGCCCTTGCGAAGTTAGCGGTCTCAATGATGTTTACGCATCGGCGATTTCACCCACTTTGAGCCCTATTTTCGGCCAATTCCAGTGTACTAATCAACAAAAATCATAACTATTTTGCTAGAACTCCATTTTTTTTGAATGAATACAAGAAACCACCGATTCAACTATCCAATAAAGTGGTCAGAAATTAGCAATTTTGCCAATTTCACACAAATTTTGAAAGATGCCAATTTCCAAATAGGGTCCAGAATAAACAAGACAGACATTCCTGGCACTAAAATAACATTTCCTCTGTTCATTAGTCATGTCCCCAGGCCCCTCTTACATTTCTTTTGCTTTCCACTTTGATTTTTTTATTCTCACAAAAAAATAGAAGATTTACTGTTATGCAGACTACTGCATTAGTGTAGAAATGGTATAAATAATATCAGCGCACTTGTGAAAGAATATTAGACTCACCAGTTGACGTGTATTGGACGTGTGGCATTATTTGTTTACTTTTGAACATTGGCAAAAATCGAACATTTCTACTACTATGAGCTCAATTTTAAGGTACTTGTCATTATGAAAGCAATCAAAATCATCTCAATTTCTGTAATATGTCTTCCATTCTATAAAATGAGACCAGGAAAACTAGAATACAACCATAAATACCATACAAAAATACAGTGTTAAGTCGCTGTTTTAAACCAAAAACAGTCAAATTTTTTTTTCTCATTACGCACTGTGTGCTGCAGGATTTTCTTTTATACTGTGCACACTGACCACATAGACCCATTATTTCATATGTAGCCCTACCAGCTTTCTCTCGCTAGATTAGAAGGCGCTAGAATTTAGGCGTACTAGTACGTCAATAACCCTGGTGCGTAAGCCATACTAGTACGTCGGAAACCCTGAAAGGGTTAAAGATTAACTTAAGAATAGTAAGGCAATAATATATAGTTCATATGGTCATTAGATAAATTAGAGTACAGGAAAATTGAATATTATATCAGGTGATGCTACGTGGTTTTGATAAGTCTAGTAGAGACTTTTACACTGTTGAATTAGTTAATAAAGATTACAGTATTACAATGTAACAATTTAAAACAATTTACAATATGATGTACAGTGGTCCCTCGCTTTTCGTAGTTCTCGGCAATCGTAAATTTCGCCAATCATAGGGGTGTTTTCATATAAACATGGACTCGCTTTTCATAGGTTGACTCGCGAATAGTAGTTCGTCCGGGACGCGTACGCACGGTGTGAGCCGGGGCGGCCTCCCTACCCAGCCAGTCTGGCATTGTTTACCAGTGAGTGAAGGTCCCCTCAAGTGCTCCTACGAAATATTTCATAATATTCCACTCATTTTAGTGCTTCCAATTACTAAATAAGCTACCATGGCTCCAAAGAAATCTCCTAGTGCCAAGCCTGTGGTAAAGAAGGTGAGAAATATGTACAGTGACAAAGTCTTGGGCCATTTTCGGGAAGTGTTAAAGAGACGCCAGAAACAGAGCTCTCTCCACAGTTACTTTGCGAGACAGGACTAGAGTGACTCTCAAGGTGGCCCTAGTGGCATTAAGAAACAGAGAAGAGAAGCAACCCCAGAGAAGCAATTGGTACCTGAGGTGTTGATGGAAATGGATTCCCATTCCAAACTGTAAACAATCCAATCTCTCTCCTCCTCCAGTCTCCCATACACTAAGAAGAATCTCCAATAAAGGTAAGTGTTATGCTGTTAATGTTTCATTCATCATTTCCCATTGTATTGTTTATGTACTATATGTATATTTCATGGAAAATTATTTTTTTTGTTTTAATACTTCTGGGTGTCAGGAACGAATTAATTGTATTTACATTATTTCTTATGGGGAAAAGTGATTCGCAAATCGTAAATTTCGTTTATAGTAACGGCTCCAGGAACGGATTAATTACGAAAAACGAGGGACCACTGTATTACAGTTTAGTACTATTTAAAACAATGAAATTTGGTATTACAGTCGATCAATTTACATTATGATGTACTGTATATTACTTTCTACTACTATTTAAAACAATGAAAAAAACAGACATCCTAATTTCAAAGTGGTAAGTGGTTGAGCATTCATCAGCACAATATGAGTAGCTTTTGAGAAACTGGTAGTAGTTAGGTATGGTTTGTCTGGTTAATTTTGGGTGATGAGGTAATTTAAACTGATTTGCAGACAGGGGTCCTTTAGTTTGTTCTGGCAGTGAATTCCAGATCTTCGGGCCTTTGATGTGCATAGCATTTTTGCATAGGGAGAGATGAACACGGGGGATATCGAAGAGTGATCTGTCTCTCATATTATGGTTGTGTGTTCTGTTATAGTTATCAAGGAGGAGTGAGAGGAGGGTTTACATTAGAGTATAGTGTTCTGTGTATGTAGTAGGCACAATAGTAAGTGTGGATGTTTTGTATATTTAGCAAGTTAAGACTCTTGAATGCAGGAGTTAGTAATCAATCGCGCTGCAGCTTTTTGCTGGGTTATTAAAGGCTTAAGGTGATTTGCTGTGGTTGAGCCCCATGCACAAATACCATAGGTAAGGTAAGGGTAAATGAGAGTGGTACAGATCAAGAAGAGTTGATTGGGGTACATAGTACCATATCTTTGAAAGGATACTTACTATTTTGGAGACTTTCTTGGAAATTTGCTGTATGTGTGTGTGAAATTTGAGACTGCAGTCAAGGTGGAGACCTAGAAATTTGCCCTGTGCCTGTCTCGAGATAGGTGAACCATTTATTGATATGTTTAGCTGTACATTTGAAGCTCTGTTTCCGAAAAGCATGAAGTAGGTTTTGTCTATATTGAGAGTAAGTTTGTTGGTAATCATCCAAGTTGATATTTTTAGCAGTTCAGCATTTACTGTGTCTGTTAGTATGGTTGGGTTTGGGTGAGAAAAGACATAAGTTGTGTCATCTGCAGATAAAATGGGTTTAAGGAGATTATATGCATTTGGTAAGTCATTGATGTAAATGAGAAAGAGAAGTGGGCCAAGAATGCTTGCCTGTGGGACTCCAACAAGAACAGGTTGTGTAGTGGAACAGGCTTCATATGTGTATACATACTGGGTTCTTTTGCTAAGATAAGATTTTAGGTAATTGAGAGTGTCCTCTGACCCCGTAATGTTTGAGTTTTTGGTGCAAAAGGTCATGGTCAACTGTATCGAAGGCTTTTTGTAAGTCTATAAACAGCGCCAGCGGAAATTCATTTTTCTCGAGTGCAGAGTATATTAGTTCAAGGATACGTATAATAGCATCATTAGTACTTTTTTCGGTCTGAACCCAAACTGATAAGGGTTGAGTATGTTGTGGGATACGAAGTAGGAGTAGACTTGTTTGTGTGTTAATTTTTCGAAGAATTTAGATAGCAGGGGCAGGTTTGATATAGGCCTATAATTGTTCAGTTCAGTTGGATCACTTCCTTTGAGGATCGGGGTGACTCTTGATGTCTTGAGTATGAATGGGGAAGGTGGAAGATTCAATGGATTTGTTAAAAAGAGTTGCAATAATTGGTGACAACACATGAGAAGCTGTTTTATACCTGAGTGGTGGTAAGTTATTTAGGTCTCCTGTCTTGTTCTTTAGTGTTTTGATGATAAGCGAGATTTTCAGTAGAGTTTGTTGGGGCTAAAGATAGAGTATTAGGGTAGTTGCCAGTGAGGTAGTCTTTTGGTTGAATGTTTGAGCGTGGGATTTTACTTGCTAGTTTTGTTCCTACGGTAGAGAAAAAGACATTAAGTTTGTTGACTGTATCGGTTGGCTGTAGGAGAGGTTCATCTGGTTTAGTTAACCCTTAAACTGTCCAAACGTAAATCTACGTTTACTTGCACAGCGCTCCGAATATTTTGAAAAAATTTTCTTTTTTTTTTTTTTTTTAAATGAAGAGCGCATTTTTAGAAATGTTATAGGAGAAAAAAATTTTTAGGACCAGTACTTACCGAGATATAAGCCCACAAAGTTCTTGCTAAATGATGAGGTGTCAGCAACATGGAGCACTGCCGCTTGCAGAAACAGACATTTATCATTTTTTTCAAATTCTTTTCTATTTTTTATTGTTTTCATGTTATGATAATAATGTTTTGTTGCAGATTTTTATTTCATTGCCAATTCTTGTTGACACAAATATTTGGTACTGAATTAGTAATCAAACTGTCACAAACACATATATTCACACTGATAGATGAATTTGTACACCTGGTTCAATCACATACTATTGTTTACATATATAAAGTTATTTACAGGTCCCATTTATGTTTCTAAAAGTCCACCACTGTATGATACTCCAAGAAGCATGGGTTCATACAGAGTGCCACCCCACATTGCTGACACATGTATCGTGTGTCTTTTTGCATTTGGGGTCACTGTGTAGTGTAAGCACACAACACACTTTTTCTGAGAGTACTTCTTCTTTGGAGTAGATGGTAATGGTATCAGGCAGTGACACTTAGGGATTATTCGGTTAGGCACTTCCCCCCTCTTCTTGTGGAGTGACAGGTCGCTGTTTTGGGGTGACAGGTCGCTGTGGAGTGACAGGTATAGGTGTGGTACCATACTTTTTCACTGTCTGCTTGATAACATTCAGAGTGAATTCCGCATATCATTGTCGCTTCCGTCTTTATTTCATACATGTTGAATGCATTGAGCATTGCAATATCTACAAGGTGGAAAAACACTTTTATATACCACTTGCGACTCCTACACACACACAGTCAACAAACCCTATCATCATGTCACACTTGTCGACTAGTCGCATATTGTTCATATTGTCGATGACAGCAGCTGGCTTTACAACAGGTTCATTGTTGTACTTGCTCAGTCTGTCTGTCTGTACCATCTCATTTCTCTGGATGGTTGACAGCAATGTCACGTCCCGTTTGTCATGCCATGTCAGTGCCATGATGTCATTGGCATGAAACACTTGCACTACACTTCCCCCAGTGAACCTTGGCATGTGTTTTCTACTTCTCACTGTTCCACATATATCAGTATTGTTCATACGTAGGAAATCAGTGAGCATAGGGCTTGTATACTAGTCTGTGAACAAGGTATGACCCTTGCCAAGGTATGGCTGCATCATCTTGCGGACAGCATCACCAGAAATGCCCAACATGCACCTGGTATTGTCGAGTGTGTTTTTCCCTGTGTAAATAATGAAGCGGGAAGCAGGAAGGCCAGGGCGAATGAAGCCAAACTACAAGAAAGGGAACTACACGGGAATGAGGAACTTCCTGAACGGGGTTCAGTGGGACAGAGAGCTGGCAGGGAAGCCAGTTAAAGAGATGATGGAATATGTAACAACCATGTGCAAGGAGGCTGAGGAGAGGTTTGTACCCAAGGGTAACAGGAATAATGAAAAAGCCAGGATGAGCCCATGGTTCACCCAAAGGTGCAGGGAGGCAAAAACCAAGTGTGCTAGGGAATGGAAGAAATATAGAAGGCAAAGGACCCAGGAGAATAAGGAGAGCAGTCGTAGACCCAGAAATGAATATGCACAGGTAAGAAGGGAGGCCCAACGACAATATGAAAACAACATAGCAGCGAAAGCCAAATCTGACCCGAAGCTGTTATACAGCCACATCAGGAGGAAAACAACAGTCAAGGACCAGGTAGTAGGCTAAGGAAGGAAGGAGGAGAGACAACAAGAAATGACCGTGAAGTATGTGAAGAACTCAACAAGAGATTCGAAGAAGTGTTCACAGAGGAGACAGAAGGGATTCCAGAAAGAGAGAGAGGTGGGGTACACCACCATGTGCTGGACACAGTACACACAACCGAGGAAGAAGTGAAGAGGCTTCTGAGTGAGCTAGATACCTCAAAGGCAATGGGGCCGGATAACATCTCTCCATGGGTCCTGAGAGAGGGAGCAGAGGCGCTATGTGTACCCCTAACAACAATATTCAATACATCTGTCGAAACAGGGAGATTGCCCGAGGCATGGAAGACAGCAAATGTAGTCCCAATCTTTAAAAAAGGAGACAGACATGAAGCACTCAACTACAGACCAGTGTCACTGACATGTATGCAAAGTCATGGAGAAGATTATCAGAAGAGTGGTGGAACACCTAGAAAGGAATGATCTCATCAACAGCAGCCAACATTGTTTCAGGGACGGGAAATCCTGTGTCACAAACCTACTGGAGTTCTACGATATGGTGACAGCAGTAAGACGAGAGAGAGGGGTGGGTGGATTGCATTTTCTTGGACTGCAAAAAGGCGTTTGACATGGTTCCACACAAGAGATAAGTGCAAAAACTGGAGGACCAAGCAGGGATAACAGGGAAGGCACTACAATGGATCAGGGAATACTTGTCAGGAAGACAGCTGCGAGTCACGGTATGTGGCGAGGTATCAGAGTGGGCACCTGTGACCAGCGAGGTCCCACAGGGGTCAGTCCTAGGACCAATGCTGTTTCTGGTATTTGTGAATGACATGATGGAAGGAATAGACTCCGAAGTGTCTCTGTTTGCAGATGACGTGAAGTTGAGAATAATTCATTCGATTGAAGACCAGGCAGAACTACAAAGGGACCTGGACAGGCTGCAGACCTGGTCCAGCAATTGGCTCCTGAAGTTCAACCCCACAAAGTGCAAAGTCATGAAGATTGGGAAGGGCAAACAAGACTGCAGACGGAATACAGTCTAGAGGGCCAGAGACTACAAACCTCACTCAAGGAAAAAGATCTTGGGGAGAGTATAACACCAGGCACATCTGAAGCACACATCAACGAAATAACTGCTGCAGCATATGGGTGCCTAGCAAACCTCGGAACAGCATTCCGACATCTTAATAAGGAATCATTCAGGACCCTGTACACCATGTACGTTAGGCCCATATTGGAGTATGTGGCACCAGTCTGGAACCCACACCTAGCCAAGCACGTAAAGAAACTAGAGAAAGTGCAAAGGTTTGCAACAAGACTAATCCCAGAGCTAAGAGGTATGCCCTACGAGGAGAGGGTAAGGGAAATCAACCTGATGACACTGGAGGACAGGAGAGATGGGGGGGACATGATAACGACATACAAAATACTGAGAGGAATTGACAAGGTGGACAAAGACAGGATGTTCCAGAGATTGGACACAGCAACAATGGGACACAGTTGGAAGTTGAAGGCACAGATGAATCACAGGGGTGTTAGGAAGTATTTCTTCAGCCGCAGAGTAGTCAGGAAGTGGAATAGTTTGGGAAGCGATGTAGTGGAGGCAGGATCCATACATAGCTTTAAGCAGAGGTATGATAAAGCTCACGGTTCAGTGAGAGTGACCTAGTAGCGACCAGTGAAGAGGCGGGGCCAGGAGCTTGGACTCGACCCCTGCAACCTCAACTAGGTGAGAACTAGGTGAGTACATCCAACATAAGACCAGTCTCACAGTCACACTTTACAAAGAGTTTTATACCAAAGCGATTACGTTTACTTGGTATATATTGTTTGAATTACAGTCGTCCCTTGAACAGAATCAAGGACTCATCAACAATAATATTCTTGAATGGATAAAAGTAGGCACTGAATTTTTGCTTGAGATACATAAACAATTCCCTGATTTTGTATAGGAGGTCATTTCGGTTTGGAGTATTCCTGTCTGAGAAGTGCAACATTTTTAGCAACAGAGTGAATCTGTTGCAAGGGAGGAGGTCACGGAAAACTGGAGTACTGATGAAGTGGTCTGTGGACCAGTAGTGTGCTATATTGTTCTTATAGGTGTGTGGCATAAGCATAATTGTGCCAAGGAATAAATACATTTCAACCACAGTTGTATCTTTCCACCTGCGCAGCCCTGACGATTCTGAAACACCTATGTGGTTCATTGTATACCGGAAGTACATGTTGGTTTGGGTAACAATCAGGTTCATTATCGGTTCATCAAAGTATAGTTGAAAATAGTCTAACTCTGTAGACTCATTTGTGATGGGACAGTGTGGCGTGATGCCACTTCCACTGGCATCAAAATTGAAAAGATGTGGCATGAATGGTGTACTTTCTGTCCATTTCCATTTGCGATCAGGTAGTGCAGGGTGGACCTGTGGCATGGAGCGTGGGGGAGCAGGAGGGGGGGATGGGAGTGGAGGCAGCACATGGTTGAGAGGGTGCCGGGCGGTCCTTTGTCTGCCCACCCACTGTACTATGAGGTCCAGGCACCATGCCACCAACCTCATCTTCCTCCATTCCAGCATACTCACCTTCATGATTGCTATCACTCTCACTAGCTGTGCTTTTGGATCGTGACCTGCCTCAACCCTTGCCACCGACTACACATGGCACACTGCTTGAATACAGGTTACGATGCCTAAAAGTACGTTTCACTGGGGAATAATGATAATCACTCTCATTTGACAAATCCCTTATGGGCATAAAATCGATTTCATCATCATCACTTATATCACTTTCACTGTCGTCATCACCATAACGCAAGGAAAAAGATAATTTCCTCTTGTGGAGTTGCCTTTAGGTAGTAACACTAGCAACCCCAGAGGTACTTGGCTGAGGGTCTGGTATGGCCACACTGTCCACACTGGCCACCCCAGAGGTGATGGGCTGAGGGTCATCTGGGTTATCAACAGTTTCACTAATTCCTTGAACATTAGTGGCTATATCGGTGTCAAATTCACTAACCTCACGGTCTGTTACACTTTCCGAGAATAGCAGAGTGTTAATACGCTGACGCGTGAGTGAATCACGGGGGTTTGCCATGATATTAACCCAAGATGGAGCTGAAACTAACTGGTGCTACCATGTGGTACCCAGGCGTCGGCGAAATTTTTCACTCTGCACACACTTAGGGTGCAGACCCATTCTCTCGTGTCTAGGAGACTTGGGCATATCGCGCCAAATTTAAAGGAATGAAAAATAAAACATTGACCTACGTTCGGAGCACTATGTGTGCAAACGTAGATCTATGTTTGGACAGTTTAAGGGTTAAGTTAATCAGTCTGTTTTGTGACAGCTTTTTTGTTCCTAGAATTTCAGATAAGGTTTTCCAGGTCTTTTTCATATCATGAAATCTGTTTTCATAATACAATTTTTTTGACCTTATTAGATTGGTTAGTATTGACGAGCAATGTTTTGTGAGATCCTTTGTTATTAGACCCATTCTGTACTGTTTTTCATAGATTTGAGGATGCTGTTTGTAAGCCAGGGGCTGTTTAGTCTCTTTGCTGTGATCTGCTTAGTTTTTATTGGGCAATGCATGTTATAGAAGTTCTGTTTTTTTTTTTTTTTTGTAAAAAAATATTAACACATTCATCAATATCGAAGTCGTCTGCTAGCTTGTTTTGCCAGTCAATGTCACTAAATGCTGAAATAAAGGTATTAACAGATGACTCATCATGTAATTGGAATGTGATCTTAGTTGTGTCCTGGGGCACTTTCACAAGTTGGTTATGAGAAAGATGGGATAGTGGTCAGTGGTGTTATCTATGATTATGCCTGCTTTTAACGGAGATATAATGTTTGTCCAGATGTGGTCTAGTAATGAGGCATTTGTGTCAGTGATTCTTGTAGGTTTTGTTATTGTTGGTAGAAGTAAGCAGCTGTTCATAGTGTTTGTGAATTCAGTCACTTGTGGGTAATGGTCATGGATAAGATTTATGTTGAAGTCCCCTGTAAGTATTAGGTGGTATTTGTTCATTTCAGCTCTAGTTATTATGTGTCTTAGTTTTTCACTAAAACATAGTTTTGAGATGGTCACCCTCAGCCTGAAGAAGAGTTTTGCTCCATAGTCTGGAACAATGTGAAGCTGAAGCAACAGAATGGAGACTTGTATACTGTCAAAGGTGAGGTGCAGATAATCTTGACAACAGGAGAGGTAGATCCCATTAGTAGATGCATGAATGTAATCACTGAGAGAGCAGGCCTCTCTTGTTCTGCTGCCTTTTCTGTACCAGACTGAAGAAGCCTACTGTATAGGTGAAATGTTTTAGAAAAAAAAGATACATAACTGTTGCATGTGTGTCTTAACTAATTTTTTACAAGGGTCTTTTTTTTTCTTACTATTTTTGTAGTAATTTCTCGACAATTCCAACCACTGGCAACAACAATGGTCTGAGTTGGGCCACAATAAATTGCATTTTGTCGAACTGTGTTTTGGTTTCTGACTATCTTACTATCACTGTTGTGTTTTAGGAGACTACACTCTCAAACTACATATTAGATACATGTCTCACTCACAGGTATCTTATGGAAAACTGCTCATCACTCTGTGAGGATTGCCAAGTTACACTGTCAGTTCACCATCTCTTAATAGATTGTCCTGTCTACCAGCAGGCATGCAGAATTCATTTCCAGCATCTCCATAACCCTAATGCACTTACTTTACCTGACTTCCTCACTGAAAGTCTAACCTTTGATGCAGACTCCTTCTTTGACTTTGTAACAGACTCTGACTTATTACACCAACTTCGATTATAATTTAGCACTCCCCTAAACCTATCTCTTGTGCACTCCTACAATGCACCCCCACCCACACCACACCCACTTGCTCTCACATTCTTTGAGAAGGACAAAGAAGACCACAGATGGAGTACAGCCTAAGGGGTCAATGGCTGCAAAACTCACTCAAGGAAGAGGATCTTGGGGTGAGTATCATACCAAGCACATCTTCTGAGGTACACATCAACCAAATAACTGCTGCAGCATATGGGCGCCTGACAAACCTGAGAATAGCGTTTCGACATCTCATAAATGTATAGCCTGTGACCCTATCAAACTGTTTTTTTTTTTTAATTACAGTACCTAATAGAATACTCCATTCTCTTGAATGCACAGTAACTCATCTAATGCCCATATGGCCTGTTTCTGCGCTATAAATCATTAATTTTATTCGATTTAATCGGATTATATTATACATTGTTATGCTACAAATTTGTACAACTTTAATGCTTCTTATTTGAAATACTCATTTGTACTTCATGTTGTAATTTGTTTACTGTAATTTTTACCACTGAATATATCATTGCTTAGTTAGTCTTAAGTTAATTTTAAGCCTGCCCATAATGCTCTGCATACAAGGGGCTTTTGACATGTACACCCAATCACTATATTTCTTTGTACAACTATGTATCATGTCCAAATAAAAAAATTAAATAAATAAATGAGTCATTCACGACAATTGTACACCATGTATGTCAGGGTCATATTGCAGTATGCAGCACCAGTATGGAACTCACACCTAGTCAAACACATCAAGAAATTAGAGAAAGTGCAAAGGTTTGCAACAAGCCTAGTCCTAGAGCTGAGAGATATGTCCTACAAGGAGAGGTTAAGGGAACTCAGCCTGATGACACTAGAGGACAGGAGGGATAGGGGAGGACATAACAGCATATAAAATACTGGGAGGAATTGACAGGGTGGATAGGGACAGAATGTTTCAGAGATGGGACACAAAAATAATGGGTCACAGCTAGAAGCTTTAAACTCAGATGAGTCACAAGGATGTTAGGAAGTATTTCTTCAGTCATAAAGTTGTCAGGAAGTGGAACAATCTGGAGAGTGATGTAGTGGAGTCTGGAACCATATAGTGTAGCTTTGAGAAGAGGTACAATAAAGCTCATGGAGAAGGGAGAATGGACCTAGTAGCGACCAGTGAAGAGGCAGGGCCAGGAGCTCTTACTCGACCCCTGCAACCACAAATAGGTGAATACTCTTTCCTCCTTTCCCCTTTCTCCCCCTCCCCCATGCATGCATGAATGCACTCAGTCACACAGTTCCCTTCCATTTAAATATTAATTTCTGAAACTAATTTTTCTGTTTGCAGATAACAGTTGGAAGAGTATCATCATACCAGAAATGTTGCCACAAAATTGCTGAGATATGCTACACTACTCAGTATTGCAGTTTTCTTCTGTAGTGTACAATCCTGCACTATGCCTGTGGAGTAAGGCAATACAAAAATGAAAGATTTAACCATAAGAGACACTTCGAGTGTTTTGCCTGATAGTAAGGGAATTTGTTTTCAGACCTTCGATGTGAAATGCATAGAACAATTCAGTATCCCATATTCTGGTAGTGGGAAAACCAGAAAATGTATTGGAACTAAGAAGCCTGAGAAGTCTTTTTTTTGTAAAATATGCCCATTTGAAACCACGCAAAAATACACAATTTTATCTCATTCAAATATTCATACAGGCAGAAAGCCATACAAGTGTCATTTTTGTGGTGTATGTTTTGCAAATATTGGCACACTGCATCGACACCGACAGAGACATGCTAAGCAAACATCTTTGACATGTGGAGTTTGTGAAAAAGGATTTTATGCTCTTGGGGACTTAAAACGCCATATAAAAAGCCACCAGGGAGTTAAAGAATTTATTTGTGAACTTTGTAACAAATACTTCACTCGAAAAACCTCACTTAAAAAACACATTTTCAGTCTTCATGGAGAAAAATATATTGATGAGGATTATATGATTGAGAAAAACATTTACCTTAAGAAAAAAGTTGCATGTCAAATATGTAAATGTTTGTTTCACCCAGACTCTTTAAGAACACACATGCGGTGTCACACAGGAGAGAAACCTCATCACTGTCCACATTGTTCTAGCAAATTTAGAGACCTCAGTTCTCTCAGGAAACATTTAAGATTGCATACTAACAGTGGCAAATTTTTCTGCAGATATTGTAATACAATATTTGATGCAAGAAATGAACTAAACACACATTATGCAAAGGTACATAGAAAAAAGCTAAGTAATAAAGACCATGAACAGTCATCAGATAAAGGTAGTGATGTTTATCAAAAGATCATCTCTATTGATAAAAATTACTGTGATGTCTCTCTGAAGAAAAGTGCCAGTAAGAAACCTAGTGATACCTCTCACAAAAGCAATGATAATTGCAAACCAAGTGGTAAGCTTGAGAGAAAACAGGAATACATTGACAAATGTGTTGCAAAAAGAAATCTAAGGACAAGGTATAAAAAAGTGTCTTACAATGAAGATTATGATGATGTATTTTCAATAAATCCTTTCATAAACCTTGATTCTGAATTGCTTAATGAAAGTTTAAATTTTATTGGGATGGATGTAAAAAAAATAGAATTAGATTCTGGTAAATCAGGTTCAAAGAATACTATAATTTCATCTGAAAAATTAAAGACTCAAAAATACTCTACAAAACAAGAAACACATATACAAAGCAAAATTTTACCTAGTTCCTGTTCATTATTTCTTGGGTTTCCTAACAAGGAAGAAGTCAAAGTAAAGGAGGAAATATTAAAAGACGAGTTGGATTGGTGCACAACTATAGCAGGGATGAAATGTGAACCTGAGGATGGTGGATGTGAATTCTTTGTGGCAGATACGGAAATCATGAAAATTGAAAAGCACGAGGAAGATATTGAAGCTCCTTGTATGAATTCTGTTAATGAAGTATCAACAGAAGAGCATGTCTCCAGAGATGATGAACATCAAATTGAGGAATATGCTCTTGATCATGCTGATATTGCTCAGCTTCTTAATAATGAGGATATTTTTACAGAGATCTGTGTGTCTGACAAAGATATTGTGTCTGCATTTTTTTAACGTGACCTGAATATTAGAATAATTTATATGTGCTCCAGATAAACTTCAGACATGTTAAGACATAAGCAGGTTATTATATTTTTTAGTAAATTTTAATAGCATTTCATTATTTGCCAAGAATTACTTATTTTATAATGAAGACTGTATACCATACTAATCAAAATTATACATTACAAACTGATAAAATATCTAAGGTTGAGATTCATTTTGTTGCCTGGCAGGTTTCTTGAAAGGTCGGCATAGTCTACTTTCCAAGTATTATTGTTAGGTCATTAATTATGTTGTAGGTTGTATATATCATCTGTTGTTAGGCATGTTTTTCCTTGGGAGGCTTGATGCTTCTGAAGGGTTCTTCATCTTAGGAGTTGAAGACACAATCTTCTACATATCAAACCTGATTGCTTCCTATTCCTCAAGCCCTCTCTGACTCATGACTTTTCTTTAAATATAATTTAGTGCTTGCTCAGGAGCAGCATTCATTAATCTCAGAATTTTTTTTTTTTTTTTTTTTTTTCAGAGAAAACTATACATTTTACAGTGAGCAAGGGTGAACTGGTAAAAAAAAGGATACTATTGTATTTCAATATTAGTTAGATTTTATGTCTTGTATGCAGACATAAATCTTTGTAGACAGAACTTGTACAGAACTTGGAAGGGTTAAGTAAGATAAAGCTAAGTTTACCTAAGGGTAGGTAAGATAAGATAAGATAAGATAAGATTTCGTTCGGATTTTTAACCCCGGAGGGTTAGCCACCCAGGATAACCCAAGAAAGTCAGTGCGTCATCGAGGACTGTCTAACTTATTTCCATTGGGGTCCTTAATCTTGTCCCCCAGGATGCGACCCACACCAGTTGACTAACACCCAGGTACCTATTTGCTGCTAGGTGAACAGGACAACAGGTGTAAGGAAACGTGTCGAATGTTTCCACCCGCCGGGAATCGAACCCGGGCCCTCCGTGTGTGAAGCGGGAGCTTTAGCCACCAGTTGTATTTTTTTTTTTGTAAAATAAGTTTACATTAACCCTTTGACTGTCGACGTCGTATATATACGTCTTACGAGGTACCGTGTTAGACGTATATATTCTCATAAATTCTAGCGGCTTCAAATCAAGCAGGAGAAAGCTGGTAGGCCCACATGTGAGAGAATGGGTCTGTGTGGTCAGTGTGCACCATATAAAAAAAATCCTGGAGCATGCAGTGCATAATGAGAAAAAAAAAACACCGACCTTTTTTTTTTTTAATTAAAATGCCGACTTTGTGGTCTATTTTCGTATAGTATTTATGGTTGTATTCTCGTTTTCTTGGTCTCATTTGATAGAATGGAAAACATATTATAGAAATAGAGGTGATTTTGATTGATTTTACTATAAAAAGAACCTGGAAATGGAGCTCAAAGTAGGGGAAATGTTTGATTTTTGCCGATGTTCAAAAGTAAACAAATGATGTAATTATCCAATAAATGTTGAACTAGCCATTCTAATATGCAGTCGTGAATGGGTTGATGTTATTTATACAATTATTACAGTATTGCAGTAGTCTGCATAACAGTAAATTTTCTATTTTTTGTTTGAATAAAAATTCAAAATAGAAAGCAAGAGTAATATCAGAGGGGCTTGGAGACGTGACTGATGAACAAAGAAAATGTTATTTTAGAGCCAGGAATGTCTGCATTGTTCATTCTGAACCGTATTTTGAAATTGTCATATTTTTTAATTTTTGTGAAATTGGCCAAATTGCAAATTTCTGACCACGTTATTGGGTAGTTGAAATCGGTAAATGGGCAGTTTCTTGTACTCAATCGATAGAAAAAATGGAGTTCTAAAGAAATAGCTATGAGTTTGGGCGACTGGAACAGTGGAATTAGCCAAAAATAGGGGTCAAAGTGGGCGAAATCGCCGATTTGTAAATATTGCCGAGGTCGCTAACTTTGCGAGAGCGTAATTCCATCAGTTTTCCATCAAATTTTGTGTTTTTGGTGTCATTACAATCGGGAAAAGATTCTCTATCATTTCATAAGAAAAAAATAATTTTTTTTTTTTTAAATTTTGCGACACCAGGAGACACTTCAGGATTAGGGGTTGCGACAGTCAAGGGGTTAAGTTAGTTTAGGTGTCATCTTGTGTCTTATCCATTCATAAGTTTGAAAATTATGTAAAGTAAATTAAATTTTGGAGGGACTTGATCAACAACTCTACCTGAAAAGCAGATAAATCATATACAGTACTGTACGAAAAACTTACATGTGTTTGTCTCTGTGCAATCCATGAAAGGTATCTTCCTATCGGTCTCAACCTGGCCCCCTCTTCCTCAGTGCACATGTAAGGGATGGGACAGTGTGAGATAAGTTTCTAATGCAATTTGGAAACAGATCTTCAAATGTACAGCTAAACATAATGATAAATGGCTCGCCCATCTCTAAACTCACAGAGGGCAAATTTCTAGGTCTCCACCTTGACAGTGGTCTCAAATTCCAGACACACACACAACAAATTTCCAAGAAAGTCTCGAAAACAGTAGGCACCCTTTCAAAGATATGGTACTATGTACCACAGTCAGCTCTCCTTTCTCTGTATCACTCACTTATTTATCCTTACCTCACCTATGGAATTTATGCATGGGGCTCTACCACAGCAAATCACCTCAAACCTTTAACCCTTAAACTGTCCAAACATAGATCTACATTGATGTGCGGCAGGCTCCGAGCGTAGATCTGTGTTTTTTACATGCTTTCAAATGGAGAAAATCAAGGTCGGAGCGCTACGCACGTGAACGTAGCTCTATGTTTGGACAGTTTAAAGGTTAATAACCCAACAAAAAACTGTAGTCCAGTTGATTTCTAACTATAGCACTAGACAGCATACTCCACCACTATTCATGAGTCTCAACTTGCTTAACATATAAGACATCCACACTTATTATTGCGCCTGCTACCTACATAGAACACTGCACTCAAATATAAACCCTTCTCTCGAAATCCTCCTTGAAAACCATAACAGAACACAACCATAATTTAAGACACAAGTCACTCTTCGATATCCCTCAAGTCCATCTCTCCCTATACAAAAATGCAGTGCACATAAAGGGAATTCATTGCCAGAGAACACTAAAGGAACCCTGCCTGCAGAAAGCAGCAACTTCACTCTGGCTGTACCCTTCTCCAGAACTTCACTCCATCTGAGATCCTATATACCCAGGATGACTCGAGTATGGAACACATTTGTACAGCATAATGATGTCAATGAGATAAAGTCAGTTGATCAAATGAAAATGCTGACCCACAGATGGCTCCAACTTCATCCTTTTCCCTACTTGTATGTCTCATAACAATAAAAATGCTTTCAAATGAGCTGATGTAGGTAACAGCTCTTAGCTTGCCAATAAAGTTAGGAATCCTTAACCTGTAAATAGCTTGTCAATAAAGCGAGGGATCCTTAACCTTGTCAAACCCTGTGTAAAAAAAAAAAAAAAAATCAAGGCTCAAATTAGAAATCACATACTCACCCAAAATTAACCAGAATATCCATACTCATTACTGACCAGTTACTCAAAGGGCTATATAAAAAACTTCTAAATAATATGTCTCCTCAACTCAAACTTAACTTACCTCCACTAATATATATTGTGCTAACAATTACTCAACCATAAACTCATTACGTATTTCTAAATTAGATGCTTAAATTCTTTACATTAAATATAACTAAAATGTAATAATTATTAATTCCATTTAATTATTCTAAATTACACTAAACTGTAATAATCTCATATTGTAAATTTGTTTTTTAAATTGTCCCATTGTAATACACCCATATTGTAAATTAATTCCACTTGTACCATTATTTGTAATAATGTCCATATAATTATCCATTATTGCCTATTATTGTAAATTGTTTTTAAACTGCTCCATTGAGATATTACCATATTATAAATTAACTCAAACTGTACCACTATTTTTAATTATGTAAGTTTTGTAAGCTAAATTTAAAACTGCAGTTACTGTACTCAGATATCCATTACCCAAATAATAATCTGTTATTGCCTTCCTAATCTTAAGTTAACATTAAGTTTCTCTGCAATGCTCTGCATACTACTCAGACCAACTAGAATGTATCACTAATACTTGCACAAGGGATGAACATGGGGAATATATAATAGCTAAATTCAAATCCAAATACCTACAAAAACCTCTCGTTTTAGTGAAAACCTAGGAAGTATGTTAACTGATGCATGCATGAAGATCACTTACTACTCTCAGGTGACTTCAATATAAATCTCCTGCAAGACCAGGACCCACACGTTACTGAATTCACAAACACTATGAGTAACTGCTTGTTGCTACCAACAGTAACGAAACCTACAAGAATTACAGAGACTAGTGTTTCCCTACTAGACCATATCTGGACCAACACCATATCCCCTCTAAAATCAGGCATAATCACAGATAATACCACAGACCACTACCCTACCTTCCTCATAACTAATCTAGGCAAATTTTCCCAAGACTACTAAAGTCACTTTCAGACTTCACAATGAGGCAGCCATTAATAACTTCACAACAGCATTGACAAACATTGACTGGCACACTGAGCTAGAAATCTATACAGATATGGACAAAAGTATTAATAATTTTCTAAAACAGACCCAATACCTCTATAACAAGCACTGTCCTAAAAAAAACTAAACAGATGACAGCTAAGAAACTGAACAGTTCCTGGCTAACACCCAGCATCCTCAAATCTATAAACACAAAGCACCTTTACGAAAAACAGTAGAGAATGGGTCACATAACCAGAGACCAAACAAAACGTTACTCATCAATCCTAACCAGCTTGATAAGAAGGGCAAAAAAATTGTATTATGAGAACAGATTATCCAACTTACGAGGTGACCTAAAAAAGACCTGGAAAACCCTATCAGAAATACTAGGAACAAAAATATTAACACGAAATAGCAAAATTGAATTAACAAAACCAGATGAACCCCAATTCCCACCTACTGATACAGCAAACAGACTCAATGATTTCTTCTCCACTATAGGAAAAAACCTTGCCAATAAAATCCCAAGCTCGATACCCCACCCAATGACTACCTCACTGGCAACTACCTGAGCACACTGTTCCTAGCTCCAACTAACCCAACTGAAGTCTCCCTTATTATCAACAAACTAAAAAACAAAACAGGAGATTTAAATACCTTACCACCCATTATATACAAAAAAGTGTCACAGGTGCTATCACCAATCATTGCAACACTCTTTAACAAATCCATTGAATCCTCTACCTTTCCTACAGTTCTCAAAATAACAAGGGTCACCCCAATCCATAGAGGAGGAGACCAAACAGACTTGAATAACTATAGGCCAATATCCAACTTACACCCTCTCTCTAAAATCTTTGAAAAATTAATCCATAAGCGTATCTATTCCTACCTCATCTCCCACAATATACTCAACCCCTGTCAATTTGGGTTCAGGCTTAATAAAAATACTAATGATGCAATTATCCACATGCTAGAACATATTTATACAGCAATAGAGAAAAAAGAAGTCCCACTGGGGATCTTCATTGACTTACGTAAAGCTTTCGATACAGTTGACCACGACTTGCTCCACATGAAATTGTCGCACTATGGTATAAGAGGGCACTCCCTCAACTACCTAAAGTCATACCTCAGCAACAGAAGCCAATATGTGAACACAAATGGGGCAAACTCTTCCGCACAGCCAATTACAGTTGGTGTCCCACAGGGAAGTGTCCTAGGCCCTCTTCTCTTTCTCATATACATAAATGACCTACCAAATGCATTGCAACTACTCAAACCCACACTATTTGCAGATGACACTACATACGTCTACTCTCACCCGAGCCCAGTCATGCTAGCCAATACTGTAAATACCGAATTACAGAAAATATCAACCTGGATGAGGACCAACAAACTTACTCTAAACATTGACAAAGCCTACTACATTCAGTTTGGTAACAGAGCTACAGATGTGTCTCTAAACATAATGATAAATGGATCACCTATCACAAAACTCACAGAGGGAAAATTCTTAGGAATCCACCTTGATAATAGACTCAAATTTCAAACACATATACAACAAATTTCCAAAAAAATTTCCAAGACCGCAGGCATACTATTGAAGATACGGTACTATGTTCTACAGTCAGCCCTCCTGCCCCTATATCACTCACTTATTTACCCCTATCTCACCTATGGAATTTGTGCATGGGGCTCAACAACAATAAACCATCTCAGACCACTAATCACCCAACAAAAGGCTGCAGTCAGAATGATAAATTCCCACTACAGACAACACATTCCACCAATATTCAAAACTCTAAACCTACTCACAATTCAAAACATCCATACTTATTACTGCACCTTCTACATATATAGAACACTTAACTCTGACATAAACCCTCCCCTCAAACATCTTACCAACCTTAACAGAACACATGACCATAACACAAGGCACAGATCACTCTTTGATGTTCCTCGTGTCCATCTCTCCCTATGCAAAAACTCAATGCACATAAAAGGCCCTAAAGTCTGGAATTCATTACCTGTGAATATAAAAGAAACACTGTCTGTTTATAAATTCAAGTCTCTTCTCAGAAATCACTTACTCACCCACAACTAAATAAATACTGAATAATTGTATCTCATAAATTGTATCTCGTATATGTATCTCATAAATGTCAAACTGTGACCCAATCAAACTTTGTTACTATTTAACTTCATTACCTAACAGAATACTCCATTCTACTGGTTACACAGCAACACATTAAATGACCATATGGCCTGTCTTTGTAATACTCATTTGTACTAAATTGTTATCTGTTTTACAATAATTTTTGTACCACTGAATATATCATTGCTTTGTTAATCTTAAGTTAATTTTAAGCCTGCCCATTAATAAATAAATAAATACTGATTATACAGCAATGCAAGCAACCATACGACCTGTTTTTGTAGTACTCATTTGTGCTTAATTGTTATCTGTTTACAATAATGTTTTACCACTCAATACTTCATTGTTTAGTTAATCTTAAGTTAATTTTAAGCCTGCCCGTTATGCTATGCATTCAAGTGGCTTTGGCATGCTGCATTTAACTGTATTCTTTTGTACTTCTCTGTATCATGTTCATATTAATAAATAAATAAATAAAAGTTTATTCAGGTATACACAAATACAATTACATAGAATTATCATACATAGCAGCATATGTGTAGAGAACCTAGGATAACCCAAAAAAGTCAGACAGAGTGACTTATTTCCATTGGGGTCCTTTTACCTTATTATTATAATATAAAGGTTATATTTTCTTATTATTCTATAATGAAGATAACATCTCATGTTCATGAGCTTGGGTAGAATTCTGGACTGTGATGATGCGCGTACCACTCTTAAGAGCATGAAAGGAAATATCTCTACCAACGTGGCATAGGAGCGCTTTGCCAATACTATGGTCGGAAAGATAGGCAGTAGAAGAAGTCAGTCTTAAAGTAAAGAATTTAGTCCATTGTGTGGTCCGAAACCGAGTGTGGAGAGGGAGTGCATGATGTGTTGGTCTTTTCCGAGTAGAATGGGAAGGTAACGAAGTAACATCATCAGGAGATTGTCGTTGGCGTTTAGAAGTGGGACCAGAGTCGGTCCGACGTGGGACGGGCTGGCAATTCGAAAATCGCCGCACCGTAGAGGAAAAGGCCGGAAGCATAGTCAAAGGAGAGCGGAGGTCAGACAAATCAAAGGAGTCAGTCGAAACCCCGGCACCTGAAGCGGGTGACGAAACAGCACCAGCAAGAGATACAGGGGGCCTTAGGAGTGTTTAAAGAGTGGCCAAAAGACGAGGCGAGGTCAGAACGGGGTGCAGTAACAATAAGGGGCCCAGGGGTTGCAGGGTCATGGATCGGGTACTCCATGGTTAGGTTACTTCTTTCTTTTTGTTTTTAAGAAAAAAGAGAAAGAAAAGAAAATAAAAATAAAAAAAAAGAATAAAGAAAGGGGGGGACCGGGGAGGGATAGTTCCTAGGAGGAATGAAAGGGCCAGAAATCTCCCTCCGCGCCCAAGAGGACCTAGGCACCGCAAGTAGCGTAGATGCAGCATGGAACCCATGCCATGCCCTACCCTTCATGCCAGTAAACCAGTAATCCGGGATAGCAACCTCACATCTGTCGAGCTACCTCGGTGGACAAAAGAGAGGGTGGCCGGATATCCGCCACAAAGCATACCTCCTTCGGCCACCACCCCCGGAATCCGAAAGGTGGCTTCTAGAGATACACCTGTCAGCCGAAAGACACCCAAAGCCACCCTCTGGGATACCGGAGAGGGATCAGGACATCCCCAGGCGATCCAGATTCCACGGCAAACTACGCCACCGCCAAGAACCTCAACGGAATGGGATGGACCCCGGTACCCTTTCCCCTACCTAGGAGCTAGCGCGCCTGTGGGAAAAATCCCAAAGGTCAAAAAGAGGAAGGGCAAAAGGGAGGGGCGGGGAGGAGGAAAGGAAAAAGGGGAGGATGGGATAGGGAAGGGGGGATTCGGGGGTAATTAGGTTCGGTCTGAGGAAGGAGACCAACAGGTCTAATTCCTCAGACAAAGAGCCTCTTCACCACGCCAAGGAGCCCCCCTTGAAGAGGGGAGAGTAGGATAGCAGATGAACAATGAGGCTTTAGGAAAGGCAAGGGGTGTGTAGACCAAGCGTTTACAGTGAAACATATGGGTGAACAGCATTTAGATAAGGGTAAAGAGGTTTTTGTGGCATTTATGGATTTGGAAAAGGCGTATGACAGGGTGGATAAAGGGGCAATGTGGCAGTTGTTGCAAACGTATGGATTAGAAGGTATTATTATCATGGGGAAGTGCTAAACCCATAGGATTATACAGTGCCTGTGGGGAGGGATGGAAGGTATTCAGGCTTAATTCAGGGAACAGGAGCACAGATCCAGTTCCCTAGATCAAGAGTCCCACACCATTATAATAATAATATTGGGGAAGCACTAAACCCCTAGGATTATACAGTGCCTGTGGGGTTGGGGTGGAAGATATTCAGGCTTAATTCGGGGAACTGGAGCATAGATCCCCTGAAGGAAGGTTCTTAGATATTGGTGAGGGGCTCTTGATCTAGGGAAGTGGATCTATGCTCCAGTTCCCTGAATTAAACCTGAATACCTTCCACATCCCCCCCACAGGCGCTGCATAATCCTACGGGTTTAGCGTTCCCCCTTGATTATGATAATAATAATAATGGAGCACAGATCCAATTCTGTAGATCAAGAGCCCCTCACCAGCATCAAGGAGCCTCCCTTGAGAGGGGAATAGGAGGCAGGTTACTGAAAGCAGCAAAGTTTTTACGAGGATAGTGAGGCTCAGGTTAGAGTATATAGGACAGAGGGAGATTATTTCCCAGTAAAAGTAGGCCTTAGACAAGGGTGTGTGATGTCACCATGATTTTTCAATATATTTATAGATGGGGTTGTAAAAGAACTGAATGCTCAGTGGTGGGGTTAAAAGATAAAGAATCTAACACAAAGTGGGAGTTGCCACAGTTTCTCTTGGCTGATGACACTGTGCTTTTGGGAGATTCTAAAGAAGTTGCAGAGGTTGGTGGATGAGTTTAGTAGGGTATGTAAAAGAAAATTAAATGAATACAGGAAAGAGTAAGGCGATGATAAAAAAAATTAGGTGACAAAAGATTGGATATCGGATTGGAGGGAGACAGTATGGAGAAGGTGAATGTATTCAGATATTTAACCCTTTCAGGGTTGGTGCTGTACTAGTACATGTAAATTCTAGCGCCTTCAAATCTAGCGAGAGAGCTGGTAGGCCTACATATGAAAGAACGGGTCTTTGTGGTCAGTGTGCACAGTATAAAAAAAAAAATCCTGCAGCACACAGTGCATAATGAGAACAAAAAAAATGACCGCATTTTGGTTTAAAACAGCAATTTTGCAGTGTATTTTCATATGGTATTTATGGTTGTATTCTAGTTTTCCTGGTCTCATTTTATAGAATGGAAGACATATTACAGAAATTGAGATGATTTTGATTTGTTTCACAATGAAAAGTATCTTGATATTGAGCTCAAAGTAGCAGAAATGTTCGATTTTTGCCTAAGTTCAAAAATAAACAAATCGTGCCATGTGTCCAATACACATCAACTGGTGAGTTTGATATTCATTCACAAGTGTGCTGATATTATTTATACCATTTCTACACTAATGCAGTAGTCTGCATAACAGTAAATCATCTATTTTTTTGAAAATAAAAATTCGAAGTGGAAAGCAAAAGAAATGTAAGTGGGGCCTGGGGACGTGACTAATGAACAGAGAAAATGTTATTTTAGTGCCAGGAATGTCTGTCTTGTTTATTCTGGACCCCATTTGGAAACTGGCATCTTTTGAAATTTGTGTGAAATTGGCAAAATTGCCAATTTCTAACCACTTTATTGGATAGTTAAAAATCAGTAAATGGGTGGGTTCTTGTACTCATTCGATAGAAAAAGTAGAGTTCTAGCGAAATAGTTATGATTTTTGTCGACTGGTACATTGGAATTGGCCGAAAATAGGGCTCAAAGTGGTCGAAATCGCTGATGCATAAACATCGTCAAGACCGCTAACTTTGCAAGAGCACAATTCCGTAAGTTTTCCATCAAATTTCATACTTTTGTCGTCATTATGATCAGAAAAAAGATTCTCTTATCATTTCATACTTTTTTTTTTTTTTCCGAAAAATTTCTGACCCTGAGAACAAGTTTAGGACAGGGTCTGCCAACCCTGAAAGGGTTAATTGTTAAGATTTTTTTTTAAATGTAAACACAGTAATTTTAATTTTTGGAGTTAGGACAGAGAGGGTTACCTTTACCTTTTTTACCTTTTAAGAGTTTCGAGAGTTTAGCTACTCTCGGAGCCCGGCCATGGGCCAGGCTCGTCCATTACACAGGCTGTCCATTACACTGAGGCTTCACTCTACATGTATACGTCATGCCAAATAGGTAAAACTGGTTAATTAGTAATAACTCACTTAAAGCTAACTCCTTTCTAAAAAATTTTCTTACACATTTAAAAGATATATTTTTTCTTTATGTAAAAATTAATAATTTTGTACCAAAAGAACCTAAGAAAACGTACCTAACTTATTATAACAAGCGCAATTTAATTTAGCCTAAACCAACTACAGTGGTAACTCGGCATATATTCTTAATCTGTTCCAGGACCTTGGACTTGTATCAAACAGTATGTACATATACCAAGCAAATTTTCCCTCAAGAAATGTGGGGAAAACGATTAATCCGTTCCCATGAAAAAAATTCTATTGTTATACATTTATGGGGTTGTATAAAACAATTTAAACACTGCTTGATACTAAAATATGTAATTTCAACACTGCTTAGTACTAAAATACATACATAAATACAGAAGAATTAGATTAAATAAATGCAAATTTAGCCTCACTTTGCTGAAAAAAAGTCGAGTGCCTACTAGGATAGTGCTGACAAGGGAGGAGGAAATGTTATTGTTTGGAAGGAGAGTCCCCTTCTCTTTTTTTCCCATTTGGACCTGGTTGAAGCTCACCAGGTTTGACTTTTACTAAAAATCTGTTCAAAGAACTTTGCTTCTGCCTTCTCCTCAGGATGTTTCGGAAATGTGACATTGTCTGGCCATTCCAGACAATGCTATTACAGCTTGTTTGGGCTTTGTTGGGGTGGTACTTGTCTGCAAAGTTTTTGAGGTCCATCCATTTGGCAAAGGTTTCCTTGATTATTGAAGTAGGGGCTTGCTCTATCTCCTCTTCCAAGCCTGAAGAGAGTGCATCCATCTTAGTCTTGTGCTCCTCCTCCTCAAGTTTCTGCAACTCCTCAGTGGTCAGCTCTTCCTTGTGCCCCTCCACTAACTCCTCCACATCACCACCACTCACATCCAGACCCATTGACCTGCACAGAGATATAATATCCTCTACTATAGACACAGCCTCAAAGCCCTCAAAAGTCCCTTTCACCCACTGCTTCATGCCACAAATTCCTCCAAGCAGAGTTCATTGTTCTGTACAAAACTTCCTGCCAGGCTTTGTCAATGAGAGTTATGCAATGGGCGATAGTAAAGTAATCTTTCCAAAACTCTTTCCCTGACTGTCGCAACCCCAAATCCTGAGGTGTCTCCTGGTGTCGCAAAATATATAAAACAAATTATTTTTTCTTGTGAAGTGATAATCTTTTCCCGATGGTAATGACACAAAAAGTACGAAATTTGATGGAAAACTTACGGAATTACACTCTTGAGTTACCAACCTCGGCGGTATTTACGAATTGGCGATTTCACCCACTTTGAACCCTATTTTTGGCTAATCCCATTGTTCCAGTCGACCAAACTCTCAACTATTTATTTAGAACTCCATTTGTTCTACTGGCTGAGTACAAGAAACAGCCCATTTACTGATTTCAACTACCCAATAAAGTGGTCAAATTGGCAATTTGGCCAATTTCATGCAAATTAAAAAAATATGCTAATTTCAAAATAGGGTCCAGAATGAACAATGCAGACATTCCTGGCTCTAAAATAACATTTTCTTTGTTCATCAGTTATGTCTCCAGGCCCCTCTGATATTACTCTTGCTTTCTATTTTGAATTATTTTTCAAACAAAAAATAGAAGATTTACTGTTATGCAGACTACTGCAATATTGTAATAATTGTATAAATAATGTCAACCCATTCATGACTGCATATTAGAATGGCTAGTTGGACATTTATTGGACAACGACATCATTTGTTTACTCCTGAACATTAGCAAAAATCAAACATTTTCCTTACCTAGAGCTACATTTCAAGGTCCTTCATAGTAAAACCAATCAAAATCACCTCTATTTCTATAATATGTTGTCCATTCTATCAAATGTTACTTTGAAATTGAGAATATAACAATAAAAACTATACAAAAATACACCTCAAAGCAGGCGTTTTAATCCAAAAACATGGTCGGAGTAGTTTTTTTTTTCTCATTATGCACTGCATACTGCAGGATTTTTTTTTATACAGTGCACGCTGACCAAACAGACCCATTCTCTCATAGGTGGGCCTACCAGCTTTCTCCTGCTTGATTTGAAGGCGCTAGAAATTTTGAGTATATATACGTCAAACATTGGATTATAAGACGTATATATATGACCGAAAGAGTCAAAGGGTTAACTATGTGTCAGAGGTTACTTCAAAGCACCTCTGGAATAGTGCTTTAGTGTTGAGTTTCTTGAAATTGCTGATAACCTGCGAGTCATATTCCAAACTAAGGTCATATACTAAGCAAAATTTTTTGCGTCCAAACAGGACATGTACCAAGATATTTTAGACAAGTTGACAATAATTTAATAATAAACAAACACAATGAAATACATTTTTTTGTTAGGTTCAGAATGATTTTTGCGAAATTATTGCGTACACAAATTTTTGCTTGCCTTACTTGGTAAGAAGAGCGTTGCTATTTAAGCCAAAATTGCAAGTTTTACCTATTTGGTATGATGTATACATTTTCATGAAATCGATATAAAAAGGCCCTTTAAAGGGCGTCACTCAACACTGACCAACCACAATACTCCCCCCTCCCCTTAAAATGAAAATGTTGGAATCCCCCAAAAGCTATTAGATTTTATTTTATTATCACACTGGCCGATTCCCACCAGGGCAGGGTGGCCCGAAAAAGAAAAACTTTCACCATCATTCACTCCATCACTGTCTTGCCAGAAGGGTGCTTCATACTACAGTTTTTAAACTGCAACATTAACACCCCTCCTTCAGAGTGCAGGCACTGGACTTCCCATCTCCAGGACTCAAGTCCGGCCTGCCGGTTTCCCTGAACCCCTTCATAAATGTTGCTTTGCTCACACTCCAACAGCACGTCAAGTATTAAAAACCATTCGTCTCCATTCACTCCTATCAAACACGCTCACGCATGCCTGCTGGAAGTCCAAGCCCCTCGCACACAAAACCTCCTTTACCCCCTCCCTCCAACCTTTCCTAGGCCGACCCCTACCCCGCCTTCCTTCCACTACAGACTGATACACTCTTGACGTCATTCTGTTTCGCTCCATTCTCTCTACATGTCCGAACCACCTCAACAACCCTTCCTCAGCCCTCTGGACAACAGTTTTGGTAATCCCGCACCTCCTCCTAACTTCCAAACTACGAATTCTCTGCATTATATTCACACCACACATTGCCCTCAGACATGACATCTCCACTGCCTCCAGCCTTCTCCTTGCTGCAACATTCATCACCCATGCTTCACACCCATATAAGAGCATTGGTAAAACTATACTCTCATACATTCCCCTCTTTGCCTCCAAGGACAAAGTTCTTTGTCTCCACAGACTCCTATGTGCACCACTCACCGTTTTCCCCTCATCAATTCTATGATTCACCTTATCTTTCATAGACCCATCCGCTGACACGTCCACTCCCAAATATCTGAATACATTCACCTCCTCCATACTCTCTCCCTCCAATCTGATATCCAATCTTTCATCACCTAATCTTTTTGTTATCCTCATAACCTTACTCTTTCCTGTATTCACTTTTAATTTTCTTCTTTTGCACACCCTACCAAATTCATCCACCAATCTCTGCAACTTCTCTTCAGAATCTCCCAAGAGCACAGTGTCATCAGCAAAGAGCAACTGTGAGAACTCCCACTTTATGTGTGATTCTTTATCTTTTAACTCCACGCCTCTTGCCAAGACCCTCGCATTTACTTCCCTTACAACCCCATCTATAAATATATTAAACAACCACGGTGACATCACACATCCTTGTCTAAGGCCTACTTTTACTGGGAAATAATTTCCCTCTTTCCTACATACTCTAACTTGAGCCTCACTATCCTCGTAAAAACTCTTCACTGCTTTCAGTAACCTACCTCCTACACCATACACCTGCAACATCTGCCACATTGCCCCCCTATCCACCCTGCCATACGCCTTTTCCAAATCCATAAATGCCACAAAGATCTCTTTAGCCTTATCTAAATACTGTTCACTTATGTGTTTCACTGTAAACACCTGGTCCACACACCCCCTACCTTTCCTAAAGCCTTCTTGTTCATCTGCTATCCTATTCTCTGTCTTACTCTTAATTCTTTCAATAATAACTCTACCATACACTTTACCAGGTATACTTAACAAACTTCTCCCCCTATAATTTTTGCACTCTCTTTTGTCCCCTTTGCCTTTATACAAAGGAACTATGCATGCTCTCTGCCAATCCCTAGGTACCTTACCTTCTTCCATACATTTATTAAATAATTGCACCAACCACTCCAAAACTATATCCCCACCTGCTTTTAACATTTCTATCTTTATCCCATCAATCCCGGCTGCCTTACCCTCTTTCATTTTACCAACTGCCTCACGAACTTCCCCCACACTCACAACTGGCTCTTCCTCACTCCTACAAGATGTTATTCCTCCTTGCCCTATACACGAAATCACAGCTTCCCTATCTTCATCAACATTTAACAATTCCTCGAAATATTCCCTCCATCTTCCCAATACCTCTAACTCTCCATTTAATAACTCTCCTCTCCTATTTTTAACTGACAAATCCATTTGTTCTCTAGGCTTCCTTAACTTGTTAATCTCACTCCAAAACTTTTTCTTATTTTCAACAAAATTTGTTGATAACATCTCACCCACTCTCTCATTTGCTCTCTTTTTACATTGCTTCACCACTTTCTTAACCTCTCTCTTTTTCTCCATATACTCTTCCCTCCTTGCATCACTTCTACTTTGTAAAAACTTCTCATATGCTAACTTTTTCTCCCTTACTACTCTTTACATCATCATTCCACCAATCACTCCTCTTCCCTCCCGCACCCACCTTCCTGTAACCACAAACTTCTGCTGAACACTCCAACACTACATTTTTAACCTACCCCATACCTCTTCGACCCCATTGCCTATGCTCTCATTAGCCCATCTATCCTCCAATAGCTGTTCATATCTTACCCTAACTGCCTCCTCTTTTAGTTTATAAACCTTCACCTCTCTCTTCCCTGATGCTTCTATTCTCCTTGTATCCCATCTACCTTTTACTCTCAGTGTAGCTACAACTAGAAAGTGATCTGATATATCTGTGGCCCCTCTATAAACATGTACAGCCTGAAGTCTACTCAATAGTCTTTTATCTACCAATACATAATCCAACAAACTACTGTCATTTCGCCCTACATCATATCTTGTATACTTATTTATCCTCTTTTTCTTAAAATATGTATTACCTGGTTGCACTAGCTTATGTGGAGACCAAGTCATATGGTTAAATGAAAATTCCTTTTTATATTTTGGTACTGTAATTTTCAAAACGTAAGCATCTATGTACAATGTTCTTACTATATAATATATGATACATTTCCTTATGTAAAATCTTTGTTACACTAGGTTTATTCATAAACAATCCTATTTTGCCAGAACTGGAATACAGGATGTCAGCACAGTACACATCTTTTAAATTAATACTCCTACACTCTTAACCAGTACATGCTAGATCGAATGCGGTTGTAGTCAGGTAGGGCCTCACAAGGGCCAACTGCAGCAACAGCAGGACACCTGTCATAAATATAACGGTGGCAAGTATCTCTAACAACATCTGCATTCACAGCCTGTGGGTGAAAAAAAAAACAAAGCATTTTTAATCCCATATATATATATTTTTTTTTCAACAAGTCGGCCATCTCCCACCAAGGCAGGGTGACCCAAAAAGAAAATACTTTCATCATCATTCAACACTTTCACCTCACTCACACATAATCACTGTTTTTGCAGAGGTGCTCAGAACACAACAGTTTAGAAGCATATACGTATAAAGATACACAACATATCCCTCCAAACTGCTAATATCCCAAAACCCCTCCTTTAGAGTGCAGGCATTGTACTTCCCATTTCCAGGACTCAAGTCCGGCTATATAAAAATAACCGGTTTCCCTGTATCCCTTCACTAAATATTACCCTGCTCACACTCCAACAGCTCGTCAGGTCCCAGATACCATTCGTCTCCATTCATTCCTATCTAACACGCTCATGCACGCTTGCTGCAAGTCCAAGCCCCTCACTCACAAAACCTCCTTCACCCCCTCCCTCCAACCTTTTCGAGGACGACCACTACCCCGCCTTCCTTCCCCTACAGATTTATATGTTCTCCATGTCATTCTACTTTGATCCATTCTCTCTAAATGACCAAGCCACCTCAACATCCCCTCTTCAGCCCTTTTAACTCCACACCTCCTAATTTCCACACTCCGAATTCTCTGCATAATATTTACACCACACATTGCGCTTAGACACAACATCTTCACTGCCTCCAGCATCCTCCTCGCTGCAATGTTCACAACACATGCCTCCCACCCATATGATTGTGTTGGTACCACTATTGTACACTCCCTTCTTTGTCTCCATGGATAATATTCTTTGTCTCCACAGATACCTCAATGCATAACCCACCTTTTTTTCCTTCATCAATTCTATGGTTTATGGAAATACTTACATCAATTCTAGCATCAAGCTCGTGTAAAGGGATACGCCTGTTGTAGCACAACATCTGGCGGCCAATGTCTTCACACACAGGAGTTGTACCATCCAATTGCAACAGCAAATTAGTACGCAAAATGTTTTTAGCGCGATCTACTTCAAATTCAGTAACGTTAGTGCACAGCCTCATCCATTCTGACTGCAGATTGTACATGAAGTCCTGCAAGGGAGTGAAAGGTGTTAAAATTTCAATTCAAGCCTTTGCAGAATTTATTAACGAGTACATGCTTCAACTAATAGAATTCTGGTTCAAGCTTTCTAATAGTAAAAGACATGGAACAGTCTTCAATGATTTACTGTAATTCATCAAGCTAATTTACATTAAAATACACACCTATAATATTTTCAATTAAAGATAATCAGAAAGTTTACTGCCATGAATACCAGAGATTTTACACATACATTATACTGTACATACCTCTCCTAGGCTTTGCTTTGTGTACTTTAAGATTATGGATAATAAAGAGCTGCAACAAAGGAAAACATTACCCTAGGGATGAAGTATTTAATTTGGTATATAATGGAGACTTCCCAATGGAAAATTTGTATTGCTCAATTTAAACACTAAAAAATATTTAATCTCAGTAAAAGAAAGTAACTAGAGATTAAATACTTTACCTCAATTTTAAGTGGCTCGCAAACGAAGTATATTCCCCATAGGCCAGTGTCTTTGTAGCATGTGTTAAATGATTGGAATGAATGGCAAAGATTGCCTATGACAGCAGCCTGAAAAGAAACATTTCCCTTTGAGAAAATTTTGACCTAGATATGACAGAATGAGTCTGTGCAGCAAGTGTGCACACTAAAAATATCCTACCCCATGCAGTGCACAATGGAAAAAGCAAACCTCTGAACCTGTGCTTGGTTTAAAATAGCAACAGGCATTTTCTAGGATGATTTTTATTGTTTTATTGGCTGACGGAATGGAAGAGACACTACTGAAGTCAAGATGATTTTTGGTCAATTTCAGATTGGCAGCAGCTTTAAATAGGACTCAGTAGCAGAAATATCAGATTTTTGACAATGGCTACAGCCCCTTTCCCTGGCTTGTCAAGGGTTTTTACTGGGTCTGCTTCAATTATTGGGATAAGCTAAACAATGACCAATCATTCTTAATTACATTTTATTATCCAAGAAATGGTAAAACTTTGATTCTGTATGATAATGGTTTCAAAATGGAGGGGAAGGGAGAGTCCTGGAGATGTGATTAATGAACAGAGGAAAAGTTGTTTTACTGCCTGGAATGCCTACAGTGATTATTTTTTTACTACTTTTAAGCTAATTTTTTATTTTGAGTAAAACTGGCCAAATTATTAACATCTATGCACATCATAGGGTAGTTCTGATAGCTCGATGGGCAGTTTTTTGTGAAGCATACTAGCAAAATTGCTGATGCATAAATTGTGCCCAGACTGCCAACTTCAGGAATGTATAATTCCATGTTCTCCACATTTCGTGTTATAGGTGTCATTACCTGTGGAAAAATATTCTAATTTAAGAGGGGTTTGGGATATTTTGCTGTTTAGCAACATCTAAACTATAGTATCCATGTGCTTCTGCAAACCTCGCCATCTATAATGTTTGAGGTTGTGACAGTGAAAGGGTTAACAAGGATAAGCAAAAGTGTAAAGAAAACAGTGCCCTAAATGGGATATTTAATAAGCATTAAGTAAGAGACACTTAATTTTTATCCTCTTTAATCAACATAAACAAATTTGATTACAGTCTTTAACCCTCTTTAAAAAAGATAAAATTAGCTATCTTAGTAATACACTATTTCAGCACATTCATTATCACTGCAATTCAAATGATTTCTTACTTGGGTAATCTTTGAAAATAAAAACATATATAAACATGTGGACATGGGCAAAAAAAAAAAAAAAATCCAACGGGGAGGGAAGAAAAAAAGGGGGTGTGCTGAAACATCATGGTCCAAGGCAGTGAGCCTTGGCAGGCATCACTGCATGCCTTCCTCTGGACAGATATTGCAACACATTGGGAGACAATGCTGCTGAACTATGGTGTATCTGGGTACGGTTTCGTCTGGAACAGTGAAGCAGTCATCGTGGAGTAGTTGATGCAGGGTTCACTCAACCTGGGGCACAACCTGCTGGTGCCCGAGTGAGGTGTTGTCAGTACTCGGAAACTGGGCAGGATTTTTTCTGGCAAGTGACTCAGGAGGACATTTCTCAACTGGTATTGTCACTGGGTAGTCACTGCAAGGAACTTGGCACAGCACAGCTTAGTGGTGCCAGTAAGAGAATCATGGCAGGGATGACTCAGGCACATCATCTGGGAGTCTTAACAGCTTACACTGTAACTGGAGTGAGTGGGTTAGCAGTCAAAGTGACATCATACGTTGTACAGGCTGCTCACTGAAGCCATGACACGAGTCAGACAGTTGTCTGCCGACGGGGCTACTGCGGCTTGACAATGTCATCCTCTCAATCAGAGTGGGAGTCAGAGCAGAGGTTAGACTGAGTGTCCCCAGACTGGGTCTACTCATGATTGTACTTTGACGGTCAGGCGGTGGAGTAATACGAGCCTCAATGAGGAGTCACAGCAGGACAACTCAGACATGGCGTCTATGAGCGGTGAGCACAAGAACTTCCTGTACATGGGGCTCAACACTTGTAAAAGACACCTGGACTGACTAATGTCAGTCATCGAACAGTCACAACAGGGTGACTTGTAACATGAGGCTGTTACCAATGGCCTGGGCTCAGACCACACTGTGGGCTACACACACAGCTGGGCTCAAACCACTTCATCGGGACAAACAAACTGCACACCTGCACTGCACATGCAGTTACTACATGGCTTGCACTAACAAATGATGCTTCTCTGTGCAAAAATCGACACTAGGGTATTCACGAGCATGTGAGAACACTAGTAATGGAACATTGAGAGGAATTAACATGTGACATATCCTCTCTCAATCGTTCTGGACAATACTGAATACAAGTTGCTCACTATGGCACTAACACTGTCGATGCGACATGTGGTGATGTCAAGCGTGACGTAGCGAGTGATGTCGTGGGGTGACGTCAGGGCAGATGACGTGGGGCGATGTCTGGCAGATGTCATGGGCGACTTCAGGCAGACCTCATGAGTGATGTGACATAGCAAGGTAGTGTCAGGCAGCATGGTAATGTTGGGGCAAGGTGACATTGTGGGTGACATCGCGAGGTAACGTTGGGCAGCAAGGTGATGTCGTAGGTGACGTTGCAAGGTAGCATCAGACAGCATGGTGATGTTGGGGGTGACGTCAGGCAGTCCTGGAATGATGTCATTGACATCAGGTAACGCTCTAAAGTAACGACGCAAGGTGACGTCAGGCAGCATGGTGACACCATGAGTGACGTCAGGCAGACAAACAACATGTGGCTTTGGACATCTGACTTGGTAACCCACGTGGCTCACTCCACATGGCTAGTATATCCACGTGACTTGTAGATCCACACTGCTTTGAGTGACCTCGGGCACTCGGTTACACAGCTCTAGCAAAGAATTCACACAGAATTCACAGAGAAAACAGCAGAGAGGGAGTTAGTAGCACAAGTGGTGATGGCATGGTAGGAGCATGGCAGTGTATGGTGAGGAAAGGTCTGGCAGCTTCCTCTGCACCCCACATACCCACGTGAAAAATCAACCACACTGGACAAAAATCCCACCACAAAACTTGCCACCTGACTTGCTGAAATAGCCTTGCTGAACTGAAACAAAAAACAGGTGACATTGAGTGACTTGAAAACAGAGTGGAACACTGTGGAGTGGAGTTGCCAGGGGACGCCTCTAAGATTTCTCGAGGAAATGCGGCAAATTTTGGCCTGGATCCTGCTTGTATCGGTGAATGGTGAGACTTGCAGACATGACATTAGGATAACTCATCGAGAGAAGGATGCTGCTTGTATGAGGCGATGAGGTAGTCAATGTCTTAATGCGTCCTTCCTTCCTCTCTCCGGGCAACACTGCTGCGACCAATGCTTGCCACCATTTGTAATCGTGCTTTGATGCATATATCCAAGCAGGGATCAATGATAAGACCTCGGAAACTTCTTATTTTATTTGGGATCTTGTACACAGGCAGTGTGTTTAGCCACGTCTATGGCCCTATGCTGTACATTCTACAAGATAGATGGACTGAACACATCGACTCCAGGCTGAGGGACTGATTACCTCAAACTCCTCCTCTCCTTGCACCTTTCTGCTTTGTACTGGGCTGATGAAGCCACTGTGTGGCGAAGCATTTCTTAAATATTCCCATATGTTGCATAAGTGTCTCAATCTTCAACTTGTCGGTTTTCTAAACCATTCATCACAGTGTGTTTAGTGTTCCCTTGGGCCAAGCCCCAGCTGCAAGAGAGCAGGGTTCTTGTTGGAGTGACGTCGGCTGCAAGAGTGAGGCAGGGGACCTTCAAGAAACTGCACCGATTTTAGAATTCGAACAATTCATATCTACAATAATTGTTACATATTCTACTGACAATGTACTGTGGATGAAAAGAATTTGATCATTCAGGTTAAGCAACATTTGTTCTGATCAGTAACTTCATGTGTGAGCACATACACAGACTTGTGCTTGGCTAGGGTAACCTTAAACTTCAGGCTTCATGTTATGGTCTTCCATTATTAAGCTGCCTGAATTTCTTTTCCAGCTTTTTACTTTATTTCACTCATTAATAACTCAAGAATGCCTGACCCAATTGGTTTATAATTTTCAATGTTTGTCTACAGTAAAAAAAAAAAAAAAAAAAAAAGATTCTACAAACAAATGCCATGTTCATGTGCCCTATGACCCAAGGTGTTGAACCCATTCCCAGCATCTTGGAATGGCTTGGATAACTTCCAAGTGGCATAGTGCCAAATGTTCAAAAAAATCAACAGCGGCACAGAGTGAAATTAAAGTTTGCAGGTGCAGATTTATCCATTTGGCGAGTAATTTTTTTTAACACACCAGCAATTTCCCATTGAGGTGAGGTGACCCAAAAAAGAAACATTCTTGCTATCATTCAATTTCACTGTCTTGCCAGAGGTGCACTGATATTATAGTTCAGATGCTCCTCCCAACTGCAAATATTCCCACCCCTCCTTCAGAGTGCAAGTACTGTACTTCCCACCTCCAGGATTCAAGTCCAGTTAACTGGTTTCCCTGAATCCCTTCACAAACTGTTTCCTTGCTCACACTACAACAGCTTGTCAACTTCCAAAAACCATTTGCCTCTACTTGCTCCCAACATGTTCACAACACCTGCTGGATGTCCAAACCCCTCATACACAAAACCTCCTTTACCCCCTCCCTCTAACCTTGCCTAGGGCAACCCTTACCCCACCTTCCCTCCACTACAGATTAATACACTCTCTAAGACATCCTATTTTGCTACATTCTCTCTAAATGTCAAAATCACCTCAACAACCCCTCCTCAGCCCTCTGGATATCACTTTCAGTAAACCCACACCTCTGCCAATCACCAATTCTCTGCATGACACTTACACCACACATTGTCCTCAAACACATCTCCACTACCTCCATTATTATTATTATAATCAAAAAGAAGCACTAAGCCACAAGGGCTATACAGCGCTGCAGGGTAGGGAAGGAAGCGAGGGTATTGGATGGCAGAAGGGAGGAGGGATGATCAGCAGGTTACAGAAAACAGCGGGGCAGGGGATAGTACGGGGGTAGAGGGTAGCAAGAGATTGAAGTAGAAAGGGCTGAAGGTATCAGAATTTGTGAAGTAAGTCAGTTGTTGTCAAAAAGTCAATGAGAGAGTCCGGATGAAAGGTGGGCCCATCAGCGAGAAGGGAAGGTAAAGAGAGAGCAGCGGAGCGAAGACGACGACGACAGGTAAATTCTGTGTGCTCGTTGATAAAGTGGGCAGTCCAACAGAATGTGGCTGACTGATAATGGAACTTGGCAATTCTCACAGAGAGGAGCAAGACGCCTCTCCATGAGATATCCATGAGTAAGACGAGTATGGCCAATGCAAAGACGGGAGAGAGTAGTCTCCCAACCTCGACACTGGTGATAAGAAGACGGCCAGTAACCTATACTCGGTTTAATAGATTGAAGTTTGTTGCCGAGCATAGTAGACCAACGTTGTTGCCAACGGGTGTGAAGGTGGGAAGATATTGCAGCAAAATAGTCCGTAAATGGAATACCTCTATAAGAAACTGGTAGGTCATGTACTGCTGACCGCGCAGCAGTGTCTGCCTGTTCATTGCCCTGTACATCAACATGACCAGGGACCCAACAAAAAACAATATCTTTATGCTTGGTAAAGATGCGGCGTAGCCAAAGTTGGATACGGAGGACTAAGGGGTGAGGTGTATCAAATTTTTGTATAGCCTGTAAAGCACTAAGGGAGTCTGAGACAACCACAAATGATGACACAGGCATACATGCAATACGGATAAGTGCTGTAAGGATGGCATATAATTCAGCAGTAAAAATACTAGCCGAAGATAGTAAATGCCCTTGTACGACACTATCCGGAAACACTGCTGCGAATCCTACGCCGTCAGAAGACTTAGAGCCATCTGTGTACACAGCAATGGCATGAGAATGAGAGTGAAAGTGGTCAAGAAAAAGAGAGCGGGAAGCGACTGTAGACAGTTGGGCTTTTGAGCAAGGGAGGGAGAAAGAACAGACTCGAACAGCTGGAACTTCCCAGGGGGGTAGGGAAAAGTGAGATGCTACATGTACATAGAAAGGTGGTAGTTGAAGAGAAGACAAGAGCGAATGAAGGCGAAGAGAGAAGGGACGGAGTAAACAGGGGCGGCGAACAAATAAAGAATGTCTACTAATATCAGTGACCATTCTATAAATGGAAGGATTGCGGAGATCATGAGAGCGTACATAGTAGCGCAGGCAATGGGCATCACGGCGATCGGATAAGGATGGAACGTTCGCTTCTGCATAGAGGCTCTCGACAGGGGAAGAGCGAAAAGCACCAAGGCATAAACGTAATCCTTGGTGATGAATGGGGTTAAGGCTAGAGAGAGTAGCAGGAGATGCCGCTGAATAGATCTGGTCACCATAATCAAGTTTCGATAAAATAAGGGTGGAATGTAGGCGAAGGAGGGTTCGACGATCAGCTCCCCATGAAAGATGAGCAAGGGTTTTAAGAAGGTTCAGCCGGCTGTGACAAGTTGCCTTCAGAGAGGTAATGTGAGGTTTCCAGGATAACCTACGATCAAAGAGGAGGCCCAGAAACTTGACTGTATCACGTTCAGGGATACGGGAGCCATAGAGGTACAAAGGATGATCGGAGATGACAGAGCGTCTAGTGAAAGTAATTTGGTGGGTTTTAGTGCTGGAAAATTTAAACCCACGTGTGGTGGCCCAATTGGAAACACGGTCGACTGCATGTTGGAGAGAAACTGTAATGAGGTGACAGTCAGCGCCTGCACAGGCAATAATGAAGTCATCAACATAGAGTGATGACCAAATATTTGATGGAAGACTAGAGGCCAAATCATTAATAGCAAGGAGAAAAAGTGTTGTGCTCAGAACACATCCCTGGGGGACACCTTCAGCTTGGATAAAGTCCGGGGAGAGCACATTATTAACCCGAACACGGAAATGCCTGTCAGTTAAAAAGTTCTTAAGGAAGGATGGTAGATTGCCTAGAAGGCCTAAGGAGTGGGCTTGGGTTAAAATATTATACCTCCAAGTTGTGTCATATGCCTTCTCAAGGTCAAAAAATATGGCAATAACCGAGTGGTTATTCGCAAAGGCATTACGAACATACGTATCCAAGCGTAGTAAGGGGTCTATGGTAGAACGGCCCTTACGAAAGCCATACTGACGAGTGGAGAGACTGTTGTGTGTCTCTAAATACCACACTAAACGTCTATTTACTAGGCGTTCCATTACTTTGCAAACTGCACTGGTAAGAGCAATGGGACGATAGTGGGAGGTTTCATGTCCCGTAGTGCCTGGTTTGCGGAAAGAGAGAACAATGGCGGATTTCCACAGCTGTGGAAGAACTCCTTGTGACCAAATAAGATTGTAAAGGCGTAATAGGACTGCAAGGGCTGACTGATGTAAATGTTGTAGCATACGAATATGAATGTCATCGGGCCCAGCTGCCGATGATCGACAAGCTGAGAGTGTTGCCTCCAGTTCTTGAAGTGTAAAAGGCACATTATACTGTTCTTCTCTGAGAGAAGAAAAGTCCAAGGGTGCTAACTCTCTGGCAGACTTTGAGGAAAGAAATGAGGGGCATAGATGGAGTCCCTGAGAAATACGGACCAGATGATTGCCAATTTCATTGGCAACATCTAGTGGGTTTGCTATATCAACACCGGCAACCTGCAGAACAGGAGCCAGGTCAGGAGAATATTTACCACTCAGTTTTCGTACTTTTTTCCAGACTGCACTCAGAGGAAGCAGAGGTGATGGTGGAGACAATCTCGCCAGCAAGTGCGTTTAGCGTCACGGATGACACGGCGAGCGATCGCACGCTTCTGTTTAAAATCAAGGAGTCTCTCTGTGGTTCTATTGTACCGGTACCTGCCCCATGCAGCGCGTTTCAAACGTATTGCACGAGCACAAGCAGGAGACCACCAAGGCACGCATTTCTGAGAATGCCTGCCCGAAGTTTGGGGTATAGAATGAGAAGCTGCGGTGAAAACGGAGGACGAGAAGAGGTGTAAAAGCTCATCGATGGAGGACGAAGAAGGAACCTCTTTAAAAACAGTTAGGTGTGAGTAAAGGTTCCAATTTGCCCGATCAAATTGCCAGCGTGGGGTGCGAAGAGGTGGCGAATATGAAGGGGAAGTAAGAATGATTGGGAAATGATCACTGTCATGTAAGTCCGGGAGAACAGACCAAGTGAAGTCTAATGCGACGGAGGAAGAGCAGACTGAGAGATCGATGCAAGAGAGAGTATGAGTCCGAGGATCAAAATGGGTGTGAGTACCTGTATTTAAAACATGGAGGGGGTGGGTGGCAAGAAAAGCCTCTAACTGAATTCCACGGGAATCACAGTGAGACCCCCCCCCCCCCCAGAGGAAATGGTGGGCATTAAAATCACCAAGTAACAGAATCGGTGGCGGTAATGACGAAACAAGAAAGGCAATATCCGGAATAGATAATGCCCGAGAAGGAGAGAGATATAAAGAACAGAGCGTATACCACCTATGTAAGTGGATACGGGCTGCTGTGTAATGCAGCGAAGTATGAACAAATAGCTGATGGTACGGAATATCAGTGCGTAGAAGAAGGGCACTTTCATTAAAGGTCCCATCAGGAAAAGGATCTGAAGAATACAATAAATTATAGCCTGAGATGGGAGAAATAACAGCAGAGTGTAATTCTGGTTCCTGTAAGCAAACACCAACAGGGGCAAACTGGGAGAGTAACATCTGAAGCTCACCCCGATTACCCCTGAGGCCGCGTATATTCCACTGTAAATAGGCCATGATTGGCAATGATAAAGATACTTGAAATCCGCAGGTAAGGGTTCCTACGGACTAGAGGGGTTAGAAAAGTCCACATGCGGAGGCAGTGGAAAACGTTCAAGCAGCGAAGGAACGGTGCGCTGTGAAGAAAGGAGTTGCGCAGATGGAGCAGAGGAGAGAGAAAGAGCAGAAGGTGGATCAGTGTCCATTGATGGTTTGGTCTCTGCAATATATTCAGAGATTGCTTCAAGTGTTTCGGAATTCAGAGACGTCGTATGGGAGACAATATTGGAAATGGTAGGGGGAGGATGAGTAAAGATTGGAACTGTATTGGACTGTACCAAGGTAGGGGGGGGGCGAAAGGGTGGAGGGAACTGGAGAAGCGTGGCAGGGGACAGAAGAGGCAGGAACCTGGGAGGTGGCAGAAGAGGAAGAAACTTGAGAGGGAACAGGGGAGGAAGGTACAGTACGAGGAGGAGGGTGAACCTCTACACTTGTAACTGAGCCAGTGAGAGGGGATGAACCAGGGACAGAGACAGGGAGGGTAAAATGAGGAGGTGGAAGATGGGTAGGAGGTGTTAACGGACCTTTTTTTGACTTTTGAGAAGTAGAGGGACGATTGGGAGGAGGTGTCGTACGAGGTCTCGTCGATACTGAGGCTTGTGAGAGAGAACACGAAGAAGCGAGATCAGACTGAGGCGTTGAAGTAGGGACGTCTGAGCCGAGGACAGCAAAAGGATTAGATACAGGAGTGACTATGGGAGAGGTAACCACAGAGGTGGGTGTAGAAGATGGGATACCAGAAGTGGGGGGACGTTTTGAAACACTGGAATAAGAAACACGTGGGAGTCTCCCTTGGAGGCGGAGATGAGAAACTGCCATGGCATAAGGGAGACCTTCTGTCTCTTTGAGGTAACGGATTTCCCGCTCGTTTAAATAGACTTGACAACGGCGAGAGTACGAAGGGTGAGCCTCATGACAGTTAAGGCAAGAGGGAGATCGATTGCAAGATGTATTAGAATGGTCATCGGCACCACAGACTGGGCATTCGGCGATAGATCTGCAATATTTCGCTGGATGGCCAAATCGCCAGCAATTTCTACACTGTTGTGGTGTAGGGATCACCTTTCGAACTTGTAACCGATGTCCTGCTATATAAACTGAGGATGGGAGTTCTTGGCTGTCAAAAGTTAAACGAGCCACATTGCTAGGGTATCGTCTCCGCCCACGGGCAGGAAGAACGTAAGTGTCTACCTTGAGGATTGGGAGATCTTGGAGTTCCAGCTGTTCAAGAATGTCAGTGCCACATGTCTGGAAATTTTGTTGAACTATGGTATGGGGCAGAATGATGGTACCACTACAAGAATTGAGGGAATGATGTTTTTCAAGAGTGACAGGAACAGTATCGATATGGGAAAGACGAGAGAGCTCATGAGCCTGGGTAGCATTCTGTATGGTAATGATGCGCGTACCGCTCTTAAGAGCATGAAAAGAAATATCTTTACCAACATGGCGTAGGAGTGCCTTGCCAATACTGTGGTCAGAAAGATAGGCAGTAGAGGAAGTCGGTCGTAAAGTGAAGAATTTAGTCCATTGTTCAGTCTGAAACTGAGCGTGGAAAGGTAGTGAAGGACGTGTCGATCGTTTCTGAGAAGAACGAGAAGGTGGAGAAGTATCATCAGCAGGTAATTGTCGTTGGCGTTTAGGCGTGGGACCAGAGTTGGTCCGACGTGGAACGGGTCGGCGATTTGAAAATTGCAGCACCGTAGAGGGAGAGGCCAGAAGCATAGTCAGAGGAGAGCGAAGGTCCGATAAATCGAAGGAGTCAGTCGAGGCCTCAGTACCTGAAGCGGGTGAGGAAACAGCACCGGCAAGAGGTACAGAGGCATGAGGAGTGTCTGAAGAGTGGTCCAAAGTCGAGGCGGGGTCAGAACGGGGTGCGGTATCAAGAAGGGGCCCGGGGGTAGTAGGTTCATGGACTAGGGCTGCCATGGTTAGGTTACTTCTTTCTTTTTGTTTTTAAGAAAAAAAAAGAAAGAAAAGAAAAATAAAAAAAAGAATAAAAAAAGGGGGGACCGGGGAGGGATAGCTCCTAGGAGGAATGAAAGGGCCAGAAATCTCCCTCCGCGCCCAAGAGGACCTCAGCACCGCAAGTAGCGCAGATGCAGCATGGAACCCGTGCCATACCCTACCCATCATGCTAGTAAACTAACAATCCGGGATAGCAACCTCACATCTGCCGAGCTACCTCGGTGGACAAAAGAGAGGGCGGCCGGATATCCGCCACAAAGCATACCTCCTTCGGCCACCACCCCCGGAATCCGAAAGGTGGCTTCCAGAGATACACCTGTCGCCCGAAAGACACCCAAAGCTACTCCGGGATACCGGAGAGGGATCGGGACATCCCCAGGCGATCCAGATTCCACGGCAAACTACGCCACTGCCAAGAACCTCAACGGAATGGGATGGACCCCGGTATCCTTTCCCCTACCTAGGAACTAGCGCGCCTGTGGGAGAAATTCCAAAGGCCAAAAAGAGGAAGGGCAAAAGGGAGGGGTGGGGAGGAGGAGGAGGAAAGGAAAAAGGGGAGGATGGGATAGGGGAGGGGAGATTGGGGGGTAATTAGGTTCGGTCTGAGGAAGAAGACCGACAGGTCTAATTCCTCAGACCAAGAGCCTCTTCACCACGCCAAGGAGCCCCCCTTGAAGAGGCCACTACCTCCAGCCTCCTGTGCAATGCAACATTCACAACCCATCCTTCACACCCATACAAGAGTATTGGTACCACTTTACTCTCATACATCCCATGTTTGCCTCCATGAATAATATCTCCACAGATGCCTCAGTGCACCACCCACATTTTTTCCCTTATCATTTCTATGGTTCACCTCATCTTACATATACCTATCTACCAACAAGTCCACTTCCAAATATATGAACACATTCACTTCCTCCATACTCTCTCCTTCCAATTTGATATCCAATCTTTCATTACATAAATTGTTTGTTCCCCTCATCACCTTAATCTTTCTCACGTTGACTCTTAATCCTACGACTGTCACGCAGAACTACATTACTGACTCAAGGGTCCATCACGTAGCCATGAGCTCAGCTTCCTCAGATAACCTGAGCAGTAAATTTTGGCCTAGATATGAGAGAATGTGTCTGTGCAGCAAGTGTGCACAGTACAAAAAAAAAATTACTGCATCACACAGTGCATAATGGGAAAAGAAAAACTGACCATGTGTTTGGTTTAAAATGATGACTGAGGTATTTCCTAGGATAGTTTTTATTATTTTATTAGCCATTTCTTGGTATCATTTCATAGAACAGAAGACATACAGTGGTCCCTCAATTATCGTCCTTAATCCATTCCTGGAAGTGGGACTATTATCGAAATGGACGATTTTCGAATCAATTTTCCCCATAAGAAATAATGTAAATCCAATTAATTCGTTCCAGACACCCAGAAGTATCAACAACAATTTTTTTTTTACCTAAAAGATAGATTTACATGTACAAAAGAATGAACATTCAACATGACAGTAATGGATTTAAATTAAATTAGATAAGTTTAGATCTAGAAAGGACATAGGAAAGTATTGGTTTGGAAATAGGGTAGTTGATGAGTGGAACAGTCTACCTAGTTGGGTTATTGAGGCTAGGACATTGGGTAGTTTCAAATTTAGGTTGGATAAATATACGAGTGAGAGGGGTTGGATTTGAGTGGGACTTGCAAATGAGTGGAGAGAGTTATCAGAGCTTATTTCTTGGGTAGCATTGAGGATTGAGTTGGGAAAATGTTTCGTTAGTGGGATGAATTGTAAAGGACCTGCCGAGCTTGGCTCTGTCCGATCACACAGTTGCTCTACACTCAAGGAGCCTCTCTTCTACCCCGCCGGGGAGGGGAATTTATATTCTACAAACATCACAACCTTTTCACAATGCTGTCGCATCGTGTGAAAATCAAGCCTGTGAATGGTGCAATAAATGACTCCTCGAAGTTAGCTTTAGCTACCGTCATTAAGACCTGCCTGCAGGTCAAATTTACGGCAATCCACTCTCTGAAGGACTCCTTCATTGTCGTCTGCACAGACGGCACGGAGGCATCAAAACTAATGAACGACTCTTCAATCAGGACCCTACAAACACATCAATTCACTCTATCCCCGTCTCCATTCTTGAAGTCGAAACGTTTGGTCTTTGTGAAAAGACTGGACAATATCATCACTTCTCTCTCTACTGAAGCACTGAAGACATCCATTGAGGAACAAAACACCTGGGCCTCGGTAGACAGCATCTCCAAGATCCCCAACGCCTCTTCTATGCTAAAGATTACATTCTCAGATGTCTCCATGGCTGCCCAAGCTCTCTCTGACAGTCTGGACATCTCATATTACCACATTCACCCAAGTCATATAGAACAAGAACGTTTGACATACATCTCCCACTGCTGGACCTGCTACTCCTATAACCACACCACCAAGGACTGCCCCATCAAGGATAAGAAGTTTTGTTCAAAATGTGGGAATGATGGACACGATTTCAGATCCTGCACCATTACTACAAGCACCAACATGTCTTAACTGCAAGGGTAATCATCAAACCCTTGCAGCTAGGTGCCCACTCAGGAAAGAAATCATAGTGAAGAAAACTGAAGTTCTGAAGAACACCTCCAATTCACCGGCATACGCTGCAATGGCCAAACCACAAACTGACACCACCAAAACTCTACATGCTAATTTACAGGCACCTTCGACCAGCAACTCCCTCTCTCCACTCCCCGACGGTGCTTCCTCCAAGGTGCTGTACTGCATGGTGTATGCACACCTTGCAAACGCAGCAAACCCCGGCACTTTCAACACCACTATTAACGAACTATTCCGTCTGAACAACATGCCTGCCTTCAATTTTCCGGACTCCACACCTTCAGCAGACATCCTCAAGATCCTTCCCAATGCCCTGAACTTTACTGCACCTGCAGACCTGTCTCCTGCCCAAGCAACTGCTCCTGTAACTTCTATAACCACTTCCACCGCTGACAACGTTGATCATGCTGCCTCAACCACCGTCTCCCAGCCTGCTGTTACACAACCATTACACCTCACCACTGCTCCTGTCGACCTTCAGTCACCTGCTACCACCATTGTAGATTCGCCCAATGAATCCACTCCAGAAGAGGAAGATAGCGACGACTCCAGTAAACCCTCATGGGAAAATCTTACCTTCTACACTTCTCCTTCAAATACTGACACCATGACCTGTACTGAACTCTACAAAAGCCTCAGTGCTGGAACAGTCAAGTATGCCTGTGATTCACCGCTTCACTTCACACTCACCCAAGTTCTTGAGTTCATCAAGCCTCTACGTTTCACCTTCAGTAACAAGGCTAAATTATACCACCTATCTAGGAGCAGCTTCAAAAAGTTCGAAAATGGCTCCATTGCTAACCTGCCTCCTCAGTTACTCCTATAACTCCCATATGTGTTCTACCCTCTGATGTGACCGAGCCTGCTGCCAGCTACTCAAGATTCAAGACTTCAACTACCACAAGTTCGATACAACAGTCTCTGCTATTCCTGTTCTCAAGTCTGCCCCACGATCGCCTTAGCTGCTGGGTTAAGCCCTGGCTCTATTTCTCTGACTAAGAACACTCCTCTCCAGAGCTATTCTTCATCTGTCCCATCTTCCCCGCTCATCCCATTGGGATCTTACCTGATCTTATTTGATTTGATTTGATGGGCCAACAGGCCTGCTGCAGTGATCCTCCTTTCTTATGTTCTTATGTTCTTTATTGAAGGCTGTTGTTGATGAATGGAAGACAGGGAGGAGGAAAGAGAGAAGAGAGGTTATTTGGAAGGGGAATCCCCCTCCATAAGGACTCTAGGGCACTAATAAAATGTAAAAATGAACATTGGTAATTGGGGTAGTTGATGAGTGGAACTGTCTGCCTAGTAGGGTGATCGAAGCTAAAACATTGGGTAGTTTCAAATTTAGGTTGGATAAATACATAAGTGAGGGGTTGGATTTGAGTCGGACTTGCACCTGAGCTTATTGCTTGGGTAGCATTTGTTCTGTTAGTGGGTTGGATTTGTGAAGGACTGGACTAGTATGGGCCAGCAGGCCTGTTGCAATGTTCCTACTTTAAGTTCTTGTGTTCTTATTTAACATCACACTTACCAGTAAGGTGATCGAGGCTAGGACCTTGGGTAGCTTTAAGAAGAGATTGGACAAATATATGAGTGGGAGGAGCTGAGTTTGATTTGTGTCATTGGGTACGGGAGTAAATTCTTGGGTAGCTTTGGGTAGAGGTCATTTTGATAAGGACCTGCCTAGTATGGGCCAACAGGCCTACTGCAGTGTTCCTCCCTTCTTATGTTCTCATTGAAGACTTGTTTGTGTGAGGGAGGGATAGCAAGTTTATTGTTGGAGAATATGACACTAATATCAACTCTACGGCTTATTTATCTATCACAATTCAACTAATATGACATAATAAACAATATTAGTAACATAGAAACATGGAATATACTCTAGAATGAATAAAATAAGTCATTACGTATGTCACGAGAGGTGTTGTGTTGTTGTTGGGTATATAAGGGCCACTGAGAGTAAGCCGTCCATAATGGTGGTGAAGCAGCAGCTGAGGCGGTGGTGTTTTCTGTAGCCCTATGTAACTCCAACAACATTGAAGGAGTTGTTAGGTAAGACACATATGCAACAGTTAGACAACTTTATTCCGAAACGTTTCGGAATAAAGTTGTCTAACTGTTGCATGTGTGTCTTACCTAACAACCTGTCGGTATTGTATACCATTTTGATGTTCATTGAAGGAGTTGGTAGAATCGCTGAATCACTAAAGAAGTAACCCTCTACCACCATCACTACGACCTTCTATCACTATTACAACTGTTACCACCATCACTACCTTCTACCACCATCAACCACTATCACAATTGCTTCCACTACCACCACCACCTTTGTGTTTTTACATAAGAACATAAGAAAGGAGGATCACTGCAGCAGGCCTGTTGGCCCATGCTCAGCAGGTCCTTTACAATGGAAACAAACACATATGCAGTTTAATGTAATCCTTTATTGACAACGTTTCGCCCACATGGTGGGCTTTTTCAAGTCACACACACATCTGTGTGTTTATGTTTCCATTGTGTCGGTATTTTATACCATTTATTTTCATCAGGTCCTTTACAATTCATCCCACTAACGAAACATTTTCCCAACCCAATCCTCAATGCCACCCAAGAAATAAGCTCTGATAACTCTATCCACTCATTTGCAAGTCCCACTCAAATCCAACCCCTCTCACTCATATATTTATTCAAATTTAGGTTGGATAAATATATGAGTGAGAGGGGTTGGATTTGAGTGGGACTTGCAAATGAGTGGATAGTTTTTTTTTTTTTTTTTCAACAAGTCGGCCGTCTCCCACCGAGGCAGGGTGACCCAAAAAAGAAGAAAATCCCCAAAAAGAAAATACTTTCATCATCATTCAACACTTTCACCACACTCACACATTATCACTGTTTTTGCAGAGGTGCTCAGAGTACAACAGTTTAGAAGCATATACATATAAAGATACACAACATATCCCTCCAAACTGCCAATATCCCAAACCCCTCCTTTAAAGTGCAGGCATTGTACTTCCCATTTCCAGGATTCAAGTCCGACTATATGAAAATAACCGGTTTCCCTGAATCCCTTCACTAAATATTACCCTGCTCACACTCCAACAGATCGTCAGGTCCCAAGTACCATTCATCTCCATTCACTCCTATCTAACACGCTTGCTGGAAGTCCAAGCCCCTCGCCCACAAAACCTCCTTTACCCCCTCTCTCCAACCCTTTCGAGCTTATTTCTTGGGTAGCATTGAGGATTGAGTTAGGAAAATGTTTCGTTAGTGGGATGAATTGTAAAGGACCTGCCGAGCATGGGCCAACAGGCCTGCTGCAGTGATCCTCCTTTCTTATGTTCTTATGTAAAATTACAAAGGTGGTGGTGGTAGAGTGGAAGCAGTTGTGATAGTGGTTGATAAATTATATGTTGATAAATTATGTTTCTCACATTCTTTACTAAAGGTCTGGCACTAGAAGCTTTCTTTGGAACCATGATAGCTTATTTAGCACTTGCAAGCACTAAAATCAATGGAATATTATGAAATATTTCGTAGGAGCATGTAAGGGGACCATCGCTCACTGGTAAACAATGGCACACTGGCTGGGAAGGCAGGCCCAGGCGGCTCAGAGCGTGAGTACGCGTCCCGGACGAAGGACGATTAGCGAGTTAACGGACCATTTGCGAGCCAATGTTTAGACGAAATAACAGAACTACAGTGGACCCCCACATACCGTTGGCATCACAATGTTAAATCCACATACCGACACATTTTATCGCTAAGATTTTGCCTCGCATACTGCTAAAAAACTCGCTCAACACTATTCATCCGAGACGCGTCTAATGTGCGGCCTGAGATAGCCTCGCATGTTCTGCGGGTGGCACTGTTTACCAGCCAGCCTCCGCAGTAACATCCAAGCATACAATCGGAACATTTCGTATTATTACAGCGTTTTTTGTGATTTTACCTGCAAAATAAGTGACCATGGGCCCCAAGAAAGCTTCTAGTGCCAACTCTACAGGAATAAGGGTGAGAATTACTAAGGGAGATGAAGAAAGAGATCATTGCTAAGTATGAAAGTGGAGTACGTGTCTCCAAGCTGGCCAGGTTGTATAGTAAACCCCAATCAACCATCGCTACTATTGTGTCCAAGAAAACGGCAATCAAGGAAGCTGTTCTTGCCAAAGGTTCAACTGTGTTTTCGAAACAGAGATCGCAAGTGATAGATGTTGAGAGACTCTTATTGGTGTGGATAAACGAAAAACAGATAGCAGGAGACAGCATCTCTCAAGCGATCATAAGTGAAAAGGCTAGGAAGTTGCATCAGGATTTAATTAAAAAAATGCCTGCAACTAGTGATGATGATGTGAGTGAATTTAAGGCCAGCAGAGGTTGGTTTGAGAGATTTAAGAAGCGTAGTGGCATACATAGCGTGATAAAGCATGGTGAGGCTGCCAGTTCGGACCACAAAGCAGCTGAAAAATATGTGCAGGAATTCAAGGAGTACATAGACAGTGAAGGACTGAAACCTGAACAAGTGTTTAATTGTGACAAAACAGGCCTGTTTTGGAAGAAAATGCCAAGCAGGACCTATATTACTGAGGAGGAAAAGGCACTCCCAGGACATAAGCCTATGAAAGACAGGCTTACTCTGTTGATGTGTGCCAATGCTAGTGGTGATTGCAAAGTGAAGCCTTTATTAGTGTATCACTCTGAAACTCCCAGAGCATTCAGGCAAAAGAATATCCTCAAGGCTAATCTGTGTGTGCTGTGGAGGGCAAACAGTAAGGCATGGGTCACTAGGGACTTTTTCTAAGACTGGTTACACCAAGCATTTGCCCCCCAATGTGAAAAATTACCTAACTGAAAAGAAATTAGACCTTAAGTGCCTCCTGGTGTTAGACAATGCCCCTGGTCATCCTACAGACTTGGCAGAGCGACTTTGTGGGGGCATGAGCTTCATTAAGGTCAAGTTTTTGCCTCCTAATACCACTTCTCTCCTGCAGCCCATGGACCAGCAGGTTATTGCAAACTTCAAAAAACTGTACACAAAAGCTCTGTTTAAAAGGTGCTTTGTAGTGACCTCAGAAACTCAATTGACTAAGAGTTTTGGAGAGAGCACTTTAATATCCTCAATTGTGTAAACCTTATAGGTAAGGCTTGGGAGGGAGTGACTAAGAGGATCTTGAACTCTGTTTGGAAGAAACTGTCGCCAGAATGTATAGACCAAAGGGATTTTGAAGGGTTTGTGGCTAACCCTGACAATCCTATGCCAGTTGAGGAATCCATTGTGGCATTGGGAAAGTCCTTGGGGTTGGAGGTTAGTGGGGATGATGTGGAAGAGTTGGTGGAGGAGGACAATGAAGAACTAACCACTGATGAGCTGCTAGATCATCATCATCATCAGCATGAGGCCACACCTGAGGAAACTGCTTCGGAGGAGGAGAGAGAGAAATTGAAGAAGTTGCCTACTTCAAAGATTAAGGAAATCTGTGCAATGTGGCTTAAAGTGCAAACCTTCATGGATGAAAATCACCCTCAGACAGCTGTTGCAAGCCGTGCTGGTGACTATTACACTGACAATGTTGTGAACCACTTTAGGAAAGTCATAAAGGAACGAGAGGTACAGACCTCTATGGACAGATACGTTGTGCAACAGAAGTCCAGTGACTCTGAAGCTGGTCCTAGTGGCATTAAAAGAAGAAGGGAAGTAACCCCGGAAAAGGACTTGACACCTCAAGTCTTAATGGAAGGGGATTCCCCTTCTAAACACTAAGACTCTCCTCCTCCCATCCCATCAATCATCACCAGATCTTCAATAAAGGTAAGTGTCATGTAACTGTGCATGTCTTCTTCAGTTTGTGTGTATTAAAATTAATATTTCATGTGGTAAAAAAATTTTTTTTTCATACTTTTGGGTGTCAGGAACGGATTAATTTGATTTCCATTATTTCTTATGGGGAAAATTCATTCGCATAACGATAATTTCGCATAACATTGAGCTCTCAGGAACGGATTAATATCGTTATGCGGGGGTCCACTGTATTTCCGAAATGGACGACTTTCAGGCCGGACGATTATTGAGGGACCACTGTACTACTGAAAAAGTTGATTTTAGTTAGTTCCCCAACCAGAAGTAGCTTGAAATTGGGCTCAAAATAGCAGAAATATATGAATTTTGCCGATATTCTTGAGGATGGATAAGACCTCCCCTACGCCCCCAACCCTAGTCTGTTTTATTTTTTACTAGGCCTGATTCAATTACTGGAACACTGCAAACCATGACCAATCATTACTATAGTTTATTATCTGAGAAAAGGTAAATCTACAATTTTTTTTTTGTAACGATGAATTCAAAATGGAATGAAAGTGTAATACAGAAAAGTCTTTCGGACATGATTATTACACAGAGAAAATGTTTTAGTTTCTGGAATGTCTACCAAGTTTTAGACTCTGCTTTTAAATTGAATTTTTTTAAATTTAGCATAAAATTGGCAAAATTACCAAGCACTGTTCATTTTATAAGTAGTTTTGACAGCTGAATGGGTGGTGTCTTGTGCTCATTTGATAAAAGAAAAGGCATAGTACTGACATTGCTACAAATGTGGTCAAATTAAACAATGAAATTGGTTTGAAATAGTACTCAAAGTCGACAAAATTGCCGATGTCTACAATGCCCCCAGACCACTAACTCTGCACCTGTGCAATTCTGCAAATTTTCCATCAAATTTTGCATTTTTGGTGTCATTATCTTTGGGAAAAGATTTTCTACCATTTTAAGAGAACACTTTTTCTTAACCCTTTGACTGTCGCAAGCCCTTTTCTGAAACTGTCATTCTATGTCACAAAAGTTTCGGAAAAAAAAATTTTTTTTCTTATGAAATGATAGAGAATCTTTTCCCAGTGGTAATGACACCAAAAGTACGATATTTGGCCGAAAACTCACAGAATTACGCTCCCGCGAAGTTAGCGGTCTCGGCAACATATATGCATCAGCAATTTTGCCGACTTTGAGCTCTGTTTTTGGCCACTTCTGTTGTTCCAGTTGACCAAACTCATAGCTATTTCTTTAGAACTCCATTTTTTGTATCAGTTGAGTACAAGAAACTGCCCATTTACCAATTTGAACTACCCAATAAAGTGGTCAGAAATTGGCAATTTGGTCCCTAGATAATCGTCGGGCTCGATAGTCGTTTTCAGAAATCGTGACATTTTCGTCAAAACACTGGCTCGCTAATCGTCGTTCGTCCGGGACGCATACTCACAGCTCTGAGCTGCCTCGCCCTCCCTTCCCAACCAGTGTGCCATTTTAAAGTAAAAGGACAAGTGCAACTAATGTGACATTTTATTGTGGAAACGTTTTGCTCTCCAGGAACTTTGTCAAGCCGTTACGGCTTGACAAAGCTCCTGGAAAGCGAAACGTTGCCACAATAAAATGCCACATTAGTTGCACTTGTGTCCTTTTACTTTACATATTGTCGGTAATTCTACCAACATTATTACAGTGTGCCATTGTTTACCAGTGAGTGACGGTCCCCTCACTTGTTCATACAAAATATTTCATAATATTCCATATGTTTTAGTGCTTGCAACTACTAAATAAGTCACCATGGCTCCAAAGAAAGCTTCTAGTGCCAGCCCTTTGGTAAAGAATGTGAGAAACGCATATAATTTAAGAAAAAGTTTATAGAAAAATACAAAGGTGGTGGTAGAGTGGAAGCAGTTGTGATAATGGTAACAGTTGTAATAGTGGTAGAAGGTCGTAGAGGGTGCCTTCTTCAGTGATTCAGCGATTCTACCAACTCCTCCAATGTTGTTAGAGTTATATAGGACAACAGAAAACACCGCTGCCTCAGCTGCTGCTTCACCACCATTATAGACGACTTACTCTCAGTGGCCCTTATACACCCAACAACACCTCTTGTGACATACGTAATAAGAACATAAGAATGTAGGAACACTGCAGAAGGCCTACTGGCCCATACGAGGCAGGTCCTTATCAAAACGACATCTACCTAAAGCTACTCAAGAAATAACTCCCGTACCCCTTGACACCAATCAAACCCAGCCGCTCCCACTCATATATTTGTCCAGTCTCTTCTTAAAGCTACCCAAGGTCCTAGCCTCTATCACCCCACTGGGAAGACTGTTCCACGCATCTACAACTCTGTTAGAAAACCAGTACTTACCTATGTCCTTTCTAAATCTAAATTTATCCAACTTAAATCCATTATTCCTGGTTCTTACCTGGTTCGACACCCTCAGTACTTTATTAATGTCTCCCTTGTTTATGCCCGTCATCCACTTATACACTTCAATGATATCTCCCCTCATTCTACGCCTCTCCAGAGAGTGGAGATTTAAGGCTTTAAGTCTATCTTCATACGGGAGGTTCCTTACACAGTAAATCATTTTAGTCATTCTTCTCTGTATGTTCTCTAATGAGTCTATGTCCATCCTGTAGTAAGGGGACCAAAACTGAGCAGCATAATCTAAATGAGGCCTCACTAGTGATGTATAGAGCTGTAAAATAACTTTTGGACTTCTGTTACTTATACTTCTTGAGATAAATCCAAGTAATCTGTTGGCCTTGTTGCGCACACTAAGGCACTGCTGTCTTGGCTTTAGATTTCTGCTTACCATGACTCCCAAGTCTTTTTCACATTCTGTATGACCAAGCTCTACTTCACCTAGATTATAGCTTCGAGGGTTATTTTCATTACCAAGGGCAAGTACCTTACACTTATCCACATTAAACTTCATCTGCCATTTTTCAGACCAAGACATTATTTTATTCATTCTAGAGTATATTCCATGTTTCTATGTTATTAATATTGTTATGTCATATTAGTCGAATTGTGATAGATAAATAAGTCAGAGAGTTGATATTAGTGTCATATTCTCCAACAATAAACTTGCCATCCCTCCCTCACACAAACAAGTCTTGAAAGTTAAGACACATGTGCAACATCTGGATATCTTTACTATAGACGTTTCGCCATCTAGTGGTTTTATCAATATAAATTCTAGGACATAATTAGAAGACAGTAGAACTAATTATGTCCTAGAATCTGTATTGATAAAGCCACTGGATGGCAAAACGTCTACAATAAAGTTATCCAGATGTTGCACATTTGGCTTAACTTTCATGTTGTCAGTATTTCATACCTTTCTTGCACAAACAAGTCTTCAATAAGAACAAAAGAAAGGAGGAACACTGCAGCAGGCCTGCTGGCTCATACTAGGCAGGTCCTTCACAAATCCAACCCACTAACAGAACAAATGCTACCCAAGCAATAAGCTCAGGTGCAAGTCCGACTCAAATCCAACCCCTCTCACTCGTGTATTTATCCAACCTAAATTTGAAACTACCCAAGCCATAGCTTTTAGAACATAAGAAAGGAGGAACACTGCAGAAGGTCTACTGGCCCCTACAAGGCAAGTCCTTATCAAAATGACCTCTACCCAAAGCTACCCAAGAATTTACTCCCGTACCCAATGACACAAATCAAACCCAACCCCTTCCACTCATATATTTCCAATCTCTCTTTAAAGCTACTCAAGGTCCTAGCCTCGATCACCCTACATAAGAACATAAAAATGGAGGAACACTGCAGAAGGCCTACTGGCCCATGCAAGGCAAGTCCTTATCAAAACGACATCTACCTAAAGCTATCCAAGGAATAACTCCCGTTAAAGTCTCACTCAAATCCAACCTCTCTCACTCGTGTATTTATCTAACCTAAATTTGAAACTGCCCAACGTTTCAGCTTCAATAACCCTACTAGGCAGATTGTTCCACTCATCAACTACCCTATTTCCAAACCAATACTTTCCTATATCCTGTCGAAATCTAAACTTATCTAATTTGAATCCATTATTGCGGGCTCTTTCTTGAAGTGATATCCTCAAAACCTTATTTATATCCCTTTGTTAATACCCATCTTCCACTTATACACTTCTATCATGTCTCCCCTCATTCTTCGTCTTACAAGTGAATGTAGTTTAAGAGTTTTCAATCGTTCTTCGTACGAAAGATTTCTAATGGTATGTGTTAATTTCGTCATTCTACGCTGGATGTTTTCTAGCAAATTTATATCCATTCTGTAATATGGAGACCAGAACTGAGCTGCATAATCTAGGCGAGGCCTTACTAATGATGCATAAAGCTGTAAAATAACCGCTGGACTTCTGTTGCTTACACTTCTAGATATAAATCCCAGTAATCTGTTTGCTTTGTTACATACACTGAGGCACTGCTGTCTTGGTTTAACAGCCAGGGTACTTCCCCACACACCAGCCAGGGTACCTCCCAACACACAGGATTTGATTTGATTGGGACTTGTGTACAAGTGAATAGAATTATCAAAGCTTATTGCTTGGGAAGAATTGAAAATTGGGTTGGGCCAATACGATTCTGTTAGTGAGATGGTTTGTGAAGGACATGCCTAGTATGGGCCAACAGGCTTGCTGCAGTGTCCTGCTTTTTTATGTGTAAACATTTATGGATGAACATCACCCTGATAGCTGTTGTAGGCCATGCTGGCAACATCTACAATGACAATGTTGTGTCCCATTTTAGGGAAATCTTAAAGAGATGCCAGAAACAGAGCTCTCTGGACAGATATTTTGTAAGACAGGGGTCCAGTGACTCTGAAGCTGGTACTGGTGGCATTAAAAAAAAAAAAAAGAAGGGAAGTAACCTGAAGTCTTTATGGAAGGGGATTCCCCCTTCCAAACAATAGTACACCTCCATCCTCTCCCCCTCCTCCCGTCTCATCAATCATCAATAAGTCTTCAATAAAGTTAAGTGTCATTTTAGTAATATTTTACTCTGCTTGTCTCATTGTTTTCTGTGTAGGGGAATGTATACTTCATATAGAAAAATTACTTTGTTTAATACTTTTGGGTGTCTGGAACGGATTAATTGAATTTCCATTATTTTTTATGGGGAAAATTAATTCGGATTAAGTCAGATTCGATATAAGTCTCTCTCTGGAACGGATTAATTACGTTATCTGGGGATCCGCTGTATATATATATATATATATATTTTTCAACAAGTCGGCTGTCTCCCACCGAGGCAGGGTGACCCAAAAAGAAAGAAAATCCCCCAAAAGAAAATACTTTCATCATCACTCAACACTTTCATCTCACTCATACATAATCACTGTCTTTGCAGAGGCACTCAGATACATACATTTCCTTCTTTCTTCCAACACACCTGATGCATCCCACAGAGGCAGGGTGGCCAAAAGGAAAAATGAAAGTTTCTCCTTTTACATTTAGTAATATATACAGAAGAGGAGGTTACTAGCCCCTGGCTCCCAGCATTTTAGTCGCCTCTTATGACACGCATGGCCTACAGAGGAAGAATTCTGTTCCACTTCCCCATGGAGGTAAGAGGAAATAAACAAGAACAAGAACTAGTAACAAAATAGAAAAGCCAGAGGGGTGTGTATATATATGCCAATGCATGCATGTGTAGTGTGACCTAAATGTAAGTATAAGTAGCAAGATGTACCTGAAATCTTGCATATTTATGGGATAGAAAAAAAGACACCAGCAATCCTACCATCACTTACAACAATTACAGGCTTCTGTTTTACACTCGCTTGGCAGGACAGTAGTACCTCCCTGGGTGGTTGCTGTCTACTAACCTACTTCCTAGGATAAATGACAATTACATATATTTTTTTTTAGCTTATGTTTTACCTAAAGCAATGTACACACAAGAGGGTTTTACAAATATTACCCTATTTTATTGTCTAACCCCCCATTATACTGTGTATAATATACATGTGTTATACAGGTCCACATCTTTATCCAAAACCCTTGGGGCCAGTCGCATTTTGAATTTCAGAATTTTTCAAATTTCAGAATGAGGGTGGGGTCTAGGGCAGCACCCCATAATCAAACATTAACACTGCAGCAAAAACGTATGAATACTCGCACTAAGTGGGATAAATAAAGATTACAAACACTACCATGGTTTATTTATAGAGTAATATATTGATAAATGAAATACAGTGGTACCCCGAGTTTCAGCCACCTCCCAACTCGAACAATTATGTAAGTGTATTATTGTAAGTGTATTTTTGGGGGTCTGAAATGGACTAATCTAATTTACATTATTCCTTATGGGAACAAATACGTTCGGTAACAGCACTCGAACAGCCTTCTGGAATGAATTATGGCTGAAACTCGGGGTTCCACTGTAATGGGATAATTATAGACCAGGCACATGATTCTCAAGACGATTGACAGACGGCGTTTTTAAAGACTTCAAGTGTCATCTGTCTTATTAACATAGGTTTTTGTCTAAGCAATCTCTCTTTAACTGAGTAAATTGCCATAATCTCTTGCTCACTGATAAATGCACATTGTTCAAGGCCAGCAATTAATTGATCGCACATTTTCACCATATCGTCTATAGGGACTTTCTCACCTGCGTTCACAATGTCATCACTACTATTCTCATGCTTATTTGTATTTAACACCATTTCAGCAATTTCACCATCACTCAAGGTGCACAACAGGTGCATCATTGTCATTGTTCAGCAGTTCTTTGATGTCAGCTTCCTGTAATTTATTTACACTTTCATCCAATAAACTTTTAGCTTAAGTTACGAGGTATGAAATCATCATCTCATCAGTGACACGAAATCCTTCAAAAACTTCATCTGTAGGTTCATTTACATCAAACATCGTTTGACGTAAAAACAAAATATCAGCGAACAGCAGACACGTGTGTGAACACTACAATCGCTGAGACACAACTGACGCCTGCCACTCTGGCTGTCAGTGCTGGGTCACTCTTGCCACATGGCGGCGTTGGAGTTATGTAGAGATGACTGACACTCCACAATAAAACTTTGTTTTTTGGAACTTTTTGAATTTCAGAATTTCGGATAAAGGGCTGTGGATCTGTATATGTTTTAATGAATATAAAGATATAAAACTGAAGAATATGTGAAAGTATTTTTTTTAAGATTAACATCTTTTTGTTCCCTCTGGCTGTATAAACATGCATGTCAATGTAGCTTAACCATGTTCTACTCAGTATTTGCATACAAGAGGTACACTACACTCTCAAGCTCAACAGAACCGGGTAGGAAGCACTGTGAAGACCTCAGTGCTAGAGGTACATTACACTCAAGCTTAAGTGACCTGAAAAAAAAGATGGAAGTATTGTATGCACCTTCACCACTAATGATACACTGCACTCTCAAGCTCAACTCACCTGAGCAAGGTTAGAAGCATTGTGAGCACCTCCACCGTGAGTGCGGTCCCAAGAACCAACGATGGTATTAGCAATCATGAGTGGGATGTTGTCTGGATCAGCCCAACCTGCACCCTCCACTGCCATGGCAATGTGAGCTAAAGGCATGCTGTCATCACGCACACGAATTTCTGAGCCTGTGGGATTTATTGATATGCAAACAAGAAGGTAGATATTCACACAGAAAACATATACTAATAATTTTTTTTTTTTTTATCACACTGGCCGATTCCCACCAAGGCAGGGTGGCCCGAAAAAGAAAAACTTTCACCATCATTCACTCCATCACTGTCTTGCCAGAAGGGTGCTTTACACTACAGTTTTTAAACTGCAACATTAACACCCCTCCTTCAGAGTGCAGGCACTGTACTTCCCATCTCCAGGACTCAAGTCCGGCCTGCCGGTTTCCCTGAATCCCTTCATAAATGTTACTTTGCTCACACTCCAACAGCACATCAAGTATTAAAAACCATTTGTCTCCATTCACTCCTATCAAACACGCTCACGCATGCCTGCTGGAAGTCCAAGCCCCTCGCACACAAAACCTCCTTTACCCCCTCCCTCCAACCCTTCCTAGGCCGACCCCTACCCCGCCTTCCTTCCACTACAGACTGATACACTCTTGAAGTCATTCTGTTTCGCTCCATTCTCTCTACATGTCCGAACCACCTCAACAACCCTTCCTCAGCCCTCTGGACAACAGTTTTGGTAATCCCGCACCTCCTCCTAACTTCCAAACTACGAATTCTCTGCATTATATTCACACCACACATTGCCCTCAGACATGACATCTCCACTGCCTCCAGCCTTCTCCTCGCTGCAACATTCATCACCCACGCTTCACACCCATATAAGAGCGTTGGTAAAACTATACTCTCATACATTCCCCTCTTTGCCTCCAAGGACAAAATTCTTTGTCTCCACAGACTCCTAAGTGCACCACTCACTCTTTTTCCCTCATATTTTTTTTATAAATCTGCTAGTTTATATTCTCCAGCCATTTAAGAAATACAGTCCTAGTTCCTTTCATAATATTAACTCACAAGAAGAATCAGTACAATAATTTTATCCAGACCACAGACATTACATCATCTCCTTACTCACAAATGGGGATCTCAAAATACTGTATAATCAATTGTACTAGACATCCTTAAATTTTTTTTGTTTGTGCTTAAATTTTTCTTTGTTTATGGAATTTTTTTTAAACATGCTGGCTGCCTCCAACCGAGGCAGGGTGAAAAAAAAAAAATCACCATTCACACTATCACTCTCTCTGTAGAGATGTGCAGATATGACAGTCTAGATGTTACTCTCAACAGAAAATATTCCAAACCCCTCCTTTTAAGTACTTCCCACCTCCAGGACTAAATTCTGGCTAACCAGTTTCCCTGAATTCCTTCACAAAATATTACTCTGCTCACACTCCAAAAGCTCATCAAGTCCCAAAAACCATTCGTCTCCACTCACCCCTATCACATTCACACAAACAGAGGTAGATGTATCAAGTGATACAGACTCCAACAAAAGCATCACAACCCAGGGATCCTGCACCACCTGCAGGAACTAGTACCAGCAAGTTTTCTTAGTGTTACTGGTAGAAAGTTTGAACAGTTTTGTATCTCTGATGTTAGTCCTGTATAATTTTATCTATTTTTATATTATTAATACATTGGCCATTTCCCACCAAGGCAGGGTGGCCTTGGTAAATTTCATTCAGGGTAATTTGTACCTACTCATGTCTCACTTGATAAAAATTGTGTGCAGAATAAATAGCAGACTTTAAAACATTTTTCATATGTGGATCCTACCTAGCTGCATTCTAAAGGTAGGCCTTGTATTGTAGTTTTTTTTTTTTTTAACAAGTCGGCCGTCTCCAACCGAGGCAGGGTGACCCAAAAAGAAAGAAAATCCCCAAAAAGAAAATACTTTCATCATCATTCAACACTTTCACATCATTCATACATAATCACTGTTTTTGCAGAGGTGCTCAGATCAACAGTTTAGCAGCATATACGTATAAAGATACAAAGCATATCCCTCCAAACTGCTAATATCCCGAAACCCCTCCTTTGGAGTGCAGGCATTGTACTTCCCATTTCCAGGACTCAAGTCCGGCTATATAAAAATAACCGGTTTCCCTGAATCCCTTCACTAAACATTACCCTGCTCACACTCCAACAGATCGTCAGGTCCCAAATACCATTCGTCTCCATTCATTCCTATCGAACACGCTCATGCACGCCTGCTGGAAGTCCAAGCCCCTCGCCCACAAAACCTCCCTTACCCCTTCCTTCCAACCTTTTCGAGGACGACCCCTACCCCGCCTTCCTTCTCCTACAGATTTAAGTGCTCTCCATGTCATTCTACTTTGATCCATTCTCTCTAAATGACCAAACCACCTCAACAACCCCTCTGACTAATACTTTTATTAACTCCACACCTTCTCCTAATTTCCACACTCCGAATTTTCTGCATAATATTTACACCACACATGCTTTCTAATTCAATTTAGCCAATGAAAAATTTCTCAATTTCTAGCTTTGTTATTTCACTTACCTCAAGTATCTTGAAAATTAACATTGCTGATATGATATCTCTCCTGTTTTCAAAGGCCTCCTATCCATCTTATTTTCCTGGTCAAATTTATATTATCTTACTATATCTTAACAGTTCTAACAGCTGGCATGCTAGCTAGCAAACTATCCACCAGCCTACTTTACATATTAGTCCCTCAGTTCATATTAATGTATGTAAAATATCTTAGATGACTGATGAAGTAGGTAAAAATGCCTTAAATGACTGGCTAAAAAGCTTACAATTAACCAAGGACCAGACTAAGAGACTGTAAATTGAACTTGCCTGTAAAACGACATGGAGCCACTAGTGGAATTTCACCCTCGTAGGCAATACCCAGTCCCTTGAAATGCTGCTCTGCCATCTTGACAAGAGCACCATGGTCAACACCACCGGCACCTGCTAGCACAATTCGTGGGCCCTTGTAGTGTGTTGTGATATACTCGACCAAGTCAGACCGACTGATAGACCTGTGATAATCAGAATATTTACAGCAGAACTTTAGGTAATAGAAAATTAAGTAACACAGGTCTGATGAAAGATAACAAGATGCAAGTGCATTTAATTAACCCTTAAACTGTCCAAACGTAGATCAATGTTCGCTCTCGTAGTGCTCCAAAAGTAGATCTATTTTTTTTTTTTTTACATGGTTTCAAATGGAGAAAATCAAAGTCAGAGTGCTACGCACGTAAATGTAGATCTATGTTTGGACAGTTTAAGGGTTAAATATTTAGATTAAAATGCATCAGCAGATGCATTTTAATCTAAATATTTCTATTTTTGTATTTATTGACAAGCCTGTCAATAAATACAAAAATAGGAATTTCTTGGGATACTCTTATCAAAGAGACAGTTGGAGTAAGTGAAAATGTCTTGTTGGAGACTAGTGTGCTTGGTGAATGTTTTTCACTGAGCAAGGAATTAAAAAATTAGATGGTGTGGTACAATTCAAAATGTTAAAGAAGCGTAATTAGAATGGTTTGGTTATGCAGAAAGAATGAAGTAAAGAGGGCATATATATATCTGCGATAGAGGGAAAGCAGTGCAATAATAAAGTTACAACAGTGATGTTTGGCATTTCTGATACCATTAACCCTTAAACGGTCCAAACATATATACTTGGGCCAAACGTATATATATGTTTATTTTTCCTGCCTTCAAATTTGGCACGACTGACCTGAGATGCCTTGTCAGCATAGAATGGGTCTTAACACTCAGTGTGCTTGGTATTATTATTGTGGGAGTGCCAGTTAAATTGAGGCCAGCTAGAGCAAGCAGTGCAGCAAACACCAAGGATTCACTGATGTGATGTCATATTAACACTCCTCTTTTAAGAGGAAAGTGATGTTAACCCCAAGTTTAGGGTCTATCTGTCTTTCTAACTCTACCTCTGTCTATCTACCTCTCTCTTTCAGTCTCTGTCTCTTTCAGTCTCTGTCTCTTTCAGTCTCTGTCTCTCTCTTTGTCTCTCTGTCTCTCTCTCTCTTTCTGTCTCTGTCTCACAGGTACACACAAATACAAGTGCATAAATTACCTAGGATAACCCAAAAAATCGAGATAAAGTGCTATACTCTGCTTGAAGATAAGAGTAAAGGTGATGACGCAGTCTTGTGGTTCTCTCTGAGACAGAGAGCTAGATGGATAGACAGAGAGCTTGACAGATAGACATATTTGTGTACCAGCGAAAACAAAGTGAGGGCGATGCTCTTCAAATGTCACCTCTAATCTTTTCTTATCGCTGCACCCTCGAGTATCATCATCATCCTCCTCATCATCATCATCATCATCATCATCATCATCATCATCATCCTCCTCCTCCTCCCTCCTCCCTCCTCCTCCTCCTCCTCCTCCTCCTCCTCATCATCATCTACCTCATCCATCAAGCATCATCCTCATCATCACCCCTCCATCCATCCTCCATCATCCTCATCATCCTCATCATCATCATCATCATCATCATCCACCTCCTCCCCTCCTCCTCCTCCGTATCCATCCATCCATCCATCCATCCATCCATCCATCCATCCTCCTCCTCCATCCATCCATCCATCATTCATCCATCCTCATCCATTCATCCGACCTCCTCCATTCTCCATCATCCCATTCCTTCATCCATCCGGCCTCCATTTTAATAAATCCTCCATCCATTTATCCATCCATCCATCCATTTCTCCATCCATCATCATCCTTCATCCATCCGTCCATTCCTTCGTAAGCACTCCATCCATTCCCTTATCCATCCATCCATCCATTTATCCCATCCATCCCATCCCATTCTCCATCCATCCGTATAATATATCCTATCCATCCGCCATCCATATTCATCCATATCCATCCCATTCATCCATATCCATCCATTCATCCATATCCATCCATCCATTCATTATCCATCCATTCATCCATTCATATCACTCCATTCATATTCATATCATCCATTCATTCCTTCATTGGCCATCCATCCATTTCTCATTTGCTCCATCCATTCATCCTCCATCCATCCATTGCCTTCATCCATCCATCCATCCCATTCCTTCATCCATCCATCCATTCATTATTCATCCATCCATTATCCATTATCCGCCTCCATTCATTCCATTATATCCATCCGATTATATTCATATCCATCCATTCATATTCATTCCTCCATCATTCATTATTCATTATCCATCCATTCATTCCTTCATTCCTCATCCATTCGACCTTATCCATATCCATTCATCCATTTCTCCATCCTCCATTCATCATTTCTCACTTATCACTTCATCCATTTATCATTATCCTTATCCATTCCCATATCCATTTCTCATCCATCCATTAGCCATTCTCCATTCATCCGCTCCATCCATCCATTATCCATTTCTCCATATCCATTCTCCATTCATCCATTATCCCATTCCTTCCTTCATCCATCCATTCCCTTCATGCCTCCATCCATTCATCCATTCATTATCCATCCATTCCATATTCATCCATTCATTATCCATTCTCCATCCATCCATATTCATTATCCATATCCATCCATTATCATCCATCCATTCATATCCATCCATCCATTCCATCCATCCATTCATCCATTCGTCCTCCATCCATCCATCCATTGCTCCATCCATCCTCCCTTATTGCATCATCATCATCATTGCAATTATCATCATCATTGTAAATATCATCATTCATCATCATCATCATCATTTGTCATTCATATCATGCATCATTCATTGCATCATCATGTCATCATCATCATCATCATCATCATCATTTGATCATCATCATCATCATCATTGTCATCATTCATCATCATCCATCATCATCATTTGCTTCATCATAAACATCCATTTATCATCATCATCATTTATCTCATACATCATCATTTTACTCATCATCATCATTGTCATCATTCATCATCATCATTATCATCATCATCATTTATCATCATCATCATTGTAATCATGCATCATTCATCATTTGTCATCATCATCATTGTCATTCTATCATCATTGGCATCATCATCATCATTCATCTCATTCATCATCATCATCATCATCATCATCATCATTATCATCATCATCATTTGCTCATCATCATCATCATTTATCCATTCATCAATTATCCATCATCATCATCATCATCATTGTCATCATGCATCATCATCATCATCATCATTTATCATCATCATCATTCATCACCTATCCATTCTCCATCCCATCCATCCATCCATTATTCATATTCATCCATTGCCTCCCATCCATCCATTCATTATTCATCCATCCATTCATCCATTGCCTCCCGACCTTCTCCATCCGGCCTCCTCCATTCATCATTCATTACCTAACCTTCATCCATCCATCCATCCATTCATTATCCATCCATTACCATCCTCCATTCACTCCATCCATTCATCACCTTGCCTCCATCCATCCATATTCATCCATCCATATTCATCCATCCATCCATCCATCCCATTCCTCCATCATCCATTCATCCATTCCTCCATCCATATTCTCCATCCATTATCCATTCCCTCCATCCATCCCATTCATCCATCCATCCCGACCTCTCCATCCATTCATCCATCCATCCATCCTCCATCCATCCCCTTCATCCATCCATCCTCATCCATTATCCATCCATTCATCCATCCATCCATCCATCCATATCACTCCACATCCATCCATCCCCATCCATCCTCCATCCTATTCCCTCCATTCATCCATTCCTCCCATTATCCATCCCACTCCATTATCCTTCATCCATTGCCTCCATTCATCCCATCCATCACCCTCCATCATCCATTATCATCCATCATCCATATCTCCCATTCATCCATCCCATCCATATCCATTCATCCATCCATATCCCATTCATCCCATCCATCCATTATCCATTCATCCATCCATCATCATCCATTATCCTTACTCCCATCATCCATCCATCCATCCATCCCATCCATTATTCATCCCATCCATCCATTATTCATCCATCCATCCATCCTATCATTATACATCCATCATCATCCATCCATTTATCCATCCATCCATCCCATCCATCCATCCATCCATCCATCCATCCATCCATTCTTCCCCATCCATCCATCCGCCATCCATCCATCCATTCATATCCATCCATCCATCCATTCATTAGCCATCCATCCATCCATCCATCCATTTCTTTTATCCATCCATCCATCCCATTTAGACTCTCCATCCATCCATCCATCCATCCATCCATCCATTCATTATGCCTCCATCCATCCATTCATTGGCTCATCACTCCATCATTATTTTATCCATCCATCATCCATTCTTTATCCATCATCCATCCTTATTATCTATAAACTTCCTCCTTCATTCTCATTGCCTCCATCCATCCCCATCCTCCATCCATCCATCCATTCATCATTATCCATCCATTCATTCCTCCATCCATCCATCCATCCATCCTCCATTCATTCCTCCTCCTCCTCCTTCCTTCCTCCTCCACCTCCTTCTCCTCCTCCTCCTCCTCCTCCTTCTCCTTCTCCTCCTCATTTCTCCTCCTCATTCTCCTCCTCATTTCTCCTCCTCCCATTCTCCCTCCTTCATTCTCCTCCTCATTCTCCTCCTCCTTCTCCTCCTCCTTCTCCTTCTCCTCCTCCTTCTCCTTCTCCCCTTCTCCTTCTCCCTCCCTCCTCCTCCTCCTTCCTTCCTCCTCCTTCCTTCCTTCTCCTTCCTTCCTCCTCCTTCCTTCCTCCTCCCTCCTCCTCCTCCTCCTCCTCCTCCTTCCTTCCTTCCTTCCTTCCTTCCTTCCTTCCTTCCTCCCTCCTCCTCCTTCCCTTCCTGCCTCCCACCTCCTCCTTCCTTCCTCCTCCTCCTCCTTCCTTCTCCTCCTCCTCCTTCCTTCCTCCTCCTCCTCCTTACCCCTTCCTCCTCCTCCACCTCCTCCTTCCTCCTCCTCCTCCTCCTCCTTCCTCCTTCCTCCTCCTCCTCCTCCTCACCTTCCTCCTTCCTCCTTCCTCCCTTCCTCCATCCCATCCATCCATTCTCCATCCATTCATATCCGTCCATTCATTCCTCCATCCATTCATATCCATCCATTCATCCATCATCCATCTCCATCCATTCATTCCTCCATCCATTCATCATTCCTCCATCCATTCATATCCATCCATTCATATCCATCCATTCATTCTCCATCCATTCATCCTCCATCCATTCATTATCATCATCCATTATCCATTATCCATTATCCCATTATCCATTCATCCATTTTCTCCATCCAATCCATTTCTCCATCCTCATTCCTTCATCATCATCCATCCATCCATTATCCTCCATTATTCATCATCCATTCTCCATCCATCCGCTCCATCCATTCGACCTCCTCCCATTCATCCATCCTCCATTATCCATTCATTATCCGTTATCCATCCATTCCTCCATTCATCCATCCATCCGGCCCATCCATCCATCCATCCATCCATCCTCCATTCATCCATCCATTATCCATTATCCATTCTCTGACTATTCATTATTCGTATTCATTCCTTCATCCATCCATCCATTCCTTCATAAATCCTCCATCTCTATTTATCCCATTATCCATTTATCCATCCATCGTATCATTTATCAGCATTCATCCATCCCATTCCATATCCATTCATCCATTCTCCATTATCCATTCATCCATTCTATCCTCCCTCCCATCCATATCCATCCATTAATCCATCCATTATATCCATCCATTCCTCCTCCATTATCCCATCCATATGCATCCATCCATTCATCCATCCATTATCCATCCATCCATCTTCATCCATCCTATTCTCCTAATTAAATATCCATCCATCCATTCTCCATCCATCCATTCATTCCTCCATCCATCCATTCATCCTCCATCCATCCATTTAATAAATCCATCATTCATATCCATCATCATTCATCCATCCTCCGTCCGTATTTCTCCATCATCATCCTTCATCCATCCATTCCTTCATCCATCGGTATTACATTCCTCCATCCCATTCATCATTCATCCATCCATTCCTCCATCCATCCTCATCATCCATCCATTCATTCCTCCATAATAAATCCGTTCGCCTTATGCCATCTCCTCCATTCATCCATCCGTCCATATCCATTCATCCCATCCATCCGTCCTCCATCCATTCATCCATCCTCCTCCATCCTCCATCCATCCGTCATCCTCCTTCTCCTCCTTCCTCCCTTCTCCTTCTCCTTCTCCTTTCTCCTCCTCCTTCCTCCTTCCTCCTCCTCCTTCCTTCCTTCCTTCTCCCTCCACCTTCCTTCCTTCCTCTCCTCCTCCCTTCCTCCCTTCACCTCCTCCTTCCTCCTCCTTCTCCTCCTTCCTCCTCCTTCTCCCTTCCTCCTCCTTCCTTCCTCCTCCCCCTTCTCCTCCCTTCTCCTCCTCCTTCCTCCTCCTTCCTTCCTACCTCCCTTAACTTCCTCCTTCTCCTCCTCCTTCCTTCCTCCTCCTTCCTTCTACTCCTTCTCCTCCCTCCCTCCTTCTCACCTCCTCCCTCCCTTCTACCTCCCTCCTTCTCCTCCTCCTCCCTTCCTCCTTCCTGGCCTCCTCTCTCCCTTCTTCCTCCTCCTTCTTCCTCCTCCTTCTTCTCCCCTCCTTCTACCTTCTCACCTTCCTCCTTCCTCCTTCCTCCTTCCTCCTTCCTCCTTCCTCCCTTCTCCTCCTTACCTTCCTCCACCTTCCTTCCTTCCTCCTTCTCCCTTCCTTCCTCCTTCCTCCTCCTCCTCCTTCCTCCACCCCTTCCCACCTCCTCCTCCTTCCTTCCTCCCTCCTACCATCCATTCATTATCCATTCATCCACATCATTTATACATTCATATCACTATCATCATCATCATTTATCATCATCATCATCATCATCATCATCATTTTATCATCATCATCATCATCATCATGCATCATCATCATCATGTCATCATCATCATCATCATCATCATCCATCCATGCATCATTCATCATCATCATCATCATCATCATATACGTCCATCATTATCATCATCATCATCATCATCATCATCATTAAATCATCATCATCGTTCATCATCATCATCATCATTGCTCATCATCACATTTATCATCATTTTATCATTTTATCATCATCATCATCATCATCATTCATTCCTATCATCATCATCATCATTTATCATCATTCTCATCATCAGCATCATCATACGATATCCATCATCATACACATCATCCATCATCATCATCATCATCATCATCATCATTTGTCATCATTATAATCATCATTTAATCATCGATCTGTCATCATCATTGTCATCATACCATCATTCATCATCATTCATCATGTCATTTATCAATCATCAATTATCATCCATCATCATCATTTTATGTCCATCCTCCATGCCTTCCTCCTCCTTCCTTCCTTCCTTCCTCCTCCTCCTCCTTCCTTCCTCCTCCTTCCCTCCATGCCTCCTTCCTCCTCCTTCCTCCATTGCTCCTCCTTCCTCCACTCCTCCTACCTCCTCCTTCCTCCCTTCCTCCTTCCTCCTCCTCCTTACCTCCTCCTTCCTTCTATCCACTCCTTCCTCCACCTTCCTTCCTCCCCTCCTTCTCCTCCTTCTCCTTCCTTCTCCTCCTTCCTCCTTCTTCCTCCTCCTCCTCCTTCTCCTCCTCCTCCTTCCTTCCTCCTTCCTCCCTCCTTCACCTTCCTTCACCTCCACCTTCCTTCTCCTCCTTCTTCCACTTCCTCCTTCCTTCCTCCTCCCTCCTTCCTTCCTCTCCTCCTTCTCCTCCTCCTCCCTCCCTCCTCCTCCTTCTCCCCTCCTCCTCCTTCCTTCTCCTCCCTTCCTTCCTCCCTCCCTTCCTTCCCTCCTCCTCCCTTCCTTCCTCTCCTTCCTTCCTCCTCCTCCTTCCTCCTCCATCTCCCCTCCTCCTCCATCTCCCCCTCCTCCTCCATCTCCCCCTCCTCCCTCCTATCCCCCTCCTCCTCCATCTCCCCTCCTCCTCCATCTCCCCCTCCTCCTCCATCTCCCCCTCCTCCTCCATCTCCATCTCCCCCTCCTCCACCATCTCCCCCTCCTCCTCCATCTCCCCCTCCTCCTCCATCTCCCCCATCTCCCCTCCTCCTCCATCTCCCCCTCCTCCTCCATCTCCCCCTCCTCCTCCTCATTATTATATACTTCCACATATCCAAAACATTGCTGAGACATAAATACTTTGTATATATTCCAAGACGATAGTAAATAGCCAAGGCAGGTGTAAATGTCCACCTGTCAATGTGTTTGTGACAATTTGAGTACAATTTCAGTATCTAATACTAGTGTCAGAACAAAGATTTGTTATAAAATGACAAGAACTACTACAAATTGGAATTATTCTTCTTTCTTTCAACAAACTGGCCATATCCCACCAAGGTGGGGTGGCCCAAAAGGAAAAACGAAAGTTTCTCCTTTCAAATTTAGTAATATATACAGGAGAAGAGGTCACCAGCCCTCGCTCCCGGCATTTTAGTCATCTCTTATGACACGCATGGCTTACGGAGGAAGAATTCTGTTTCGCTTCCCCATGGAGAACAAATTGTAATTATCAAAACATAAAAATTATATAAAACAATATGAAAAATAGAAAAAAAAAGGCAAGCAGCAGGACTACGTTGCTGTCACGTGAGCATCCAGTGCCAACTTCTCGGCCTATCTCGGTAAGTACCGAGATATGAGGCCGATTTTTTTTTTTTCAAAACATGGACCGTTAAGGGTTAAATAGAGGTGTAGTGTTATTATAGAGTATAACATTCAAGGAAAAAACACTAAACCTGTTGTGTGGTCAAACAGCATCCAGGGAAATAGGAGGTAATCAGATTTGATGCAAAAATAGACCAGATCCAATTCCTTGGATCAAAAGCCACTTATGGACATTACAGAACCTTCCTTAAAGGATAGCCTCTCATGGACACTAAGGCACCTCCCTTCAGGGGTAACCTTTCATAGACATTAACCCTTACAGTTGCTATCATGTAGAACTATGTCACTGAGGTCAGGGTCCCTCATGTAGTTCTACATCATGAGCTCAACTCACTCAGATAAGCTATGCGCAGTAGATTTTGGCTTAGATATGAGAGAATGGGTCTGTATAGCAAGTGTGCATAGTCTATATAAAAAAAATTCCTGCCCCACATGGTGCATGATGGAAAAAGCAAAACTCCAACTGTATGAAAGGTTTAAAATATGTAGCTACTTTGTGGTGATTTCTGGTTTTTATGATTTTTATTGGCCGTTTCTTGGTATTATTTGATAAAATGGAACACATACTACTGAAATTGAGATTATTTTGGTTGCCTTCAGGACCAGACATTGCTTGAAATTTAGTTCAAATTAGTGGAGATAATTCAATTTTTGCCAATTTTCCTGAGGATGGGTAAGGTCCTTTCCACATCTCGGGGATGGGACAAACACAGGAAGAAAGAAGGAGGTAGAGTAGTAGTAGAAGTAATCCATTAGTGGAAGTAGTAGGTAGGGGAAGAAAAAAAAAAGGTGAAGAGAGGCAATAAAATTAATACAGCTAGCCCTCCACTTTCACGAGCTTTGAACATCAGCAAATGCCCAACCACCCAATTATATTTACCAAACAAATGCAGGAAAAAAGTATGGCAGAATCTGACCCCATTGCTAACTCTGACTCTGCAGCGACACTGGCAGTGAAGAGTTAGAATCCACACATTAGACTCATCATGATATGCAGTTACACTCCATATAATCATCTCCAATTGTCATCAGTAACTGCATGGATATCACCACCACCATTACAAGTCCTCAGAGATCGTTTGCCTAACCTTACGAGTGGTGAGTGTTTTGCCTGTTCATTGTTTGTTATTAAACCATAACATGTACATACAATATTTTACGATGTTCTCATGTGTTTTATGATTGGTCGTGGTTCAATAGGTTAAGGAAGAAGTACTGTTAGGCTAAGTAAATGCTATGATTATATATCCTTACAATATATTGGCTCACCAAACATTCACGAATTTTCAAGATTCGCGAGGTTCTTGATGCCCTAACCCTCGCAAATGTGGAGAGCCTCCTGTAGTTTGGGGAGGGAGGGAGGGAGGGAGGGAGGGAGGGAGGGAGGGAGGGAGGAGAACGAGGAGGAGGAGAACGAGGAGGAGGAGGAGGAGGAGGTTGCAGTGGTGGTGGTGGTCTAAGAACAAGAAAAAGGAGCACTGCAGCAGCTCAATTTCAAGCTACTTTTTCATTCCTGAACCCAACCAAAACCATCTCTATTTCTATAACATATCTTCCATTCTATTAAATGAGACCAAGAAACTGAGAATTATATTTTTTTTTTTTTTATTATCACACCGGCCGATTCCCACCAAGGCAGGGTGGCCCGAAAAAGAAAAACTTTCACCATCATTCACTCCATCACTGTCTTGCCAGAAGGGTGCTTTACACTACAGTTTCTAAACTGCAACACTAACACCCCTCCTTCAGAGTGCAGGCACTGTACTTCCCATCTCCAGGACTCAAGTCCGGCCTGCCGGTTTCCCTGAACCCCTTCATAAATGTTACTTTGCTCACACTCCAACAGCACGTCAAGTATTAAAAACCATTTGTCTCCATTCACTCCTATCAAACACGCTCACGCATACCTGTTGGAAGTCCAAGCCCCTCGCACACAAAACCTCCTTTACCCCCTCTCTCCAACCTTTCCTAGGCCGACCCCTACCCCGCCTTCCTTCCACTACAGACTGATACACTCTTGAAGTCATTCTGTTTCGCTCCATTCTCTCTACATGTCCGAACCACCTCAATAACCCTTCCTCAGCCCTCTGGACAACAGTTTTGGTAATCCCGCACCTCCTCCTAACTTCCAAACTACGAATTCTCTGCATTATATTCACACCACACATTGCCCTCAGACATGACATCTCCACTGCCTCCAGCCTTCTCCTCGCTGCAACATTCATCACCCATGCTTCACACCCATATAAGAGCGTTGGTAAAACTATACTCTCATACATTCCCCTCTTTGCCTCCAAGGACAAAGTTCTTTGTCTCCACAGACTCCTAAGTGCACCACTCACTCCTTTTCCCTCATCAATTCTATGATTCACCTCATCTTTCGTAGACCCATCCGCTGACACGTCCACTCCCAAATATCTGAATACATTCACCTCCTCCATACATTCTCCCTCCAATCTGATATTCAATCTTTCATCACCTAATCTTTTTGTTATCCTCATAACCTTACTCTTTCCTGTATTCACCTTTAATTTTCTTCTTTTGCACACCCTACCAAATTCATCTACCAATCTCTGCAACTTCTCTTCAGAATCTCCCAAGAGCACAGTGTCATCAGCAAAGAGCAGCTGTGACAACTCCCACTTTGTGTGTGATTCTTTATCTTTTAACTCCACGCCTCTTGTCAAGACCCTCGCATTTACTTCTCTTACAACCCCATCTATAAATATATTAAACAACCACGGTGACATCACACATCCTTGTCTAAGGCCTACTTTTACTGGGAAATAATTTCCCTCTTTCCTACATACTCTAACTTGAGCCTCACTATCCTCGTAAAAACTCTTCACTGCTTTCAGTAACCTACCTCCTACACCATACACTTGCAATATCTGCCACATTGCCCCCCTATCCACCCTGTCATACGCCTTTTCCAAATCCATAAATGCCACAAAGACCTCTTTAGCCTTATCTAAATACTGTTCACTTATATGTTTCACTGTAAACACCTGGTCCACACACCCCCTACCTTTCCTAAAGCCTCCTTGTTCATCTGCTATCCTATTCTCCGTCTTACTCTTAATTCTTTCAATAATAACTCTACCATACACTTTACCAGGTATACTCAGCAGACTTATCCCCCTATAATTTTTGCACTCTCTTTTATCCCCTTTGCCTTTATACAAAGGAACTATGCATGCTCTCTGCCAATCCCTAGGTACCTTACCCTCTTCCATACATTTATTAAATAATTGCACCAACCACTCCAAAACTATATCCCCACCTGCTTTTAACATTTCTACCTTTATCCCATCAATCCCGGCTGCCTTACCCCCTTTCATTTTACCTACTGCCTCACGAACTTCCCCCACACTCACAACTGGCTCTTCCTCACTCCTACAAGATGTTATTCCTCCTTGTCCTATACACGAAATCACAGCTTCCCTATCTTCATCAACATTTAACAATTCCTCAAAATATTCCCTCCATCTTCCCAATACCTCTAACTCTCCATTTAATAACTCTCCTCTCCTATTTTTAACTGACAAATCCATTTGTTCTCTAGGCTTTCTTAACTTGTTAATCTCACTCCAAAACTTTTTCTTATTTTCAACAAAATTTGTTGATAACATCTCACCCACTCTCTCATTTGCTCTCTTTTTACATTGCTTCACCACTCTCTTAACCTCTCTCTTTTTCTCCATATACTCTTCCCTCCTTGCATCACTTCTACTTTGTAAAAACTTCTCATATGCTAACTTTTTCTCCCTTACTACTCTCTTTACATCATCATTCCACCAATCGCTCCTCTTCCCTCCCGCACCCACTTTCCTGTAACCACAAACTTCTGCTGAACACTCTAACACTACATTTTTAAACCTACCCCATACCTCTTCGACCCCATTGCTTATGCTCTCATTAGCCCATCTATCCTCCAATAGCTGTTTATATCTTACCCTAACTGCCTCCTCTTTTAGTTTATAAACCTTCACCTCTCTCTTCCCTGATGCTTCTATTCTCCTTGTATCCCATCTACCTTTTACTCTCAGTGTAGCTACAACTAGAAAGTGATCTGATATATCTGTGGCCCCTCTATAAACATGTACATCCTGAAGTCTACTCAACAGTCTTTTATCTACCAATACATAATCCAACAAACTACTGTCATCTCGCCCTACATCATATCTTGTATACTTATTTATCCTCTTTTTCTTAAAATATGTATTACCTATAACTAAACCCCTTTCTATACAAAGTTCAATCAAAGGGCTCCCATTATCATTTACACCTGGCACCCCAAACTTACCTACCACACCCTCTCTAAAAGTTTCTCCTACTTTAGCATTCAGGTCCCCTACCACAATTACTCTCTCACTTGGTTCAAAGGCTCCTATACATTCACTTAACATCTCCCAAAATCTCTCTCTCTCCTCTGCATTCCTCTCTTCTCCAGGTGCATACACGCTTATTATGACCCACTTCTCGCATCCAACCTTTACTTTAATCCACATAATTCTTGAATTTACACATTCATATTCTCTTTTCTCCTTCCATAACTGATCATTTAACATTACTGCTACCCCTTCCTTTGCTCTAACTCTCTCAGATACTCCAGATTTAATCCCATTTATTTTCCCCCACTGAAACTCTCCTACCCCCTTCAGCTTTGTTTCGCTTAGGGCCAGGACATCCAACTTCTTTTCATTCATAACATCAGCAATCATCTGTTTCTTGTCATCCGCACTACATCCACGCACATTAAGCATCCCAGTTTTATGAAGTTTTTCTTCTTCTCTTTTTTAGTAAGTGTCTACAGGAGAAGGGGTTACTAGCCCATTGCTCCCGGCATTTTAGTCGCCTCATACGACACGCATGGCTTACGGAGGAAAGATTCTGAGAATATAACCATAAAAACCACATGAAAAAACACTGCAAAGTCAGTGTCTAAGTCAAAAACAAGGTCGAAGTTTATTCCCATTATGCACTCTGTGCTGCATATGGTGCACACTTACCGCACAGACCTATTCTCCCACAGCTTACAAGAGAGAGCTGAGCTCATCATGTAGAACAACGGGACCAGCTCACACTTCAAAGCTGTAGTACATACTACGGGACCACGGGACTCGCCCTGAAAGGGTTAAATGAGAAAGTTCTATAGTTAAGATTTCAACTGCAACACAGCCATGAAATGCATTTTTATTTGGAGTTCAATCCATCCACTGTAGACACCCCCCACATGGTAGCTGCTCCTATGTCAGTCTTAAAAAAAAAAAATCTAAGAATGGTAGTGAATTTGTTCTAATGGTAATGACACCAAAAATGTAATACAGGTCTCCCTCAACATTCACGAGGGTTAGGGGATCAAGAGCCTCACGAATGTTGAAAAACCGTGAAAGTTTGGTGCCCCAATATATTGTAGGGAAATATAATACAATACTGCTTCCTTAACTTGTTGAACCATGAACAATCGTAAAATACATGAAAATGTCGTAAATTGTACTAAACACATACGTTATGCCTTAACAACATGTATGTTATTAAATACCACTGCCTCCACCACTGCAAGTCCCTACTACCCTCCCTCTGACCCCCCACAACTGGCAGCCAGCCCTCCCACCACTGTGTGGTGAGTGTTTTGTTTGTTCATTATTTGCTATGAAACTACAGTGTAAATAATGTCAACCCATTTATGACTGCATATTGGAATGGCTATTCGGACAGGTATTGGAAGGTGACATCATGTGTTTACTCTTGAACACAGCAAAGAATCAAACATTTGTGCTACAGCTGCTGATAATAATAATAATAATAATAATAATATTAATTCAAGGATTATGTGGAGTAAAATAAAGATTGGATGTGAAAAGTGGGTTATAATAAGCGTGTATGCACCTGGAGAAGAGAGAAGTGTAGAGGAGAGAGAGAGATTTTGGGAAATGTTGAGTGAATGCGTGGGGAGTTTTGAATCAAGTGTGAGAGTAATGGTGGTTGGGGATTTTAATGCTAAAGTGGGTAAAAATGTTATGGAGGGAGTAGTAGGTAAATTTGGGGTGCCAGGGGTAAATGTAAATGGGGAGCCTTTAATTGAGCTATGTGTAGAAAGAAATTTGGTAATAAGTAATACATATTTTATGAAAAAGAGGATAAATAAATATACAAGGTATGATGTAGCACGTAATGAAAGTAGTTTATTAGATTATGTATTGGTGGATAAAAGGTTGATGAGTAGGCTCCAGGATGTACATGTTTATAGAGGGGCAACTGATATATCGGATCATTATTTAGTTGTAGCTACAGTTAGAGTAAGAGGTAGATGGGAAAAGAGGAAGGTGGCAACAACAAGTAAGAGGGAGGTGAAAGTGTATAAACTAAGGGAGGAGGAAGTTCGGGTGAGATATAAGCGACTATTGGCAGAAAGGTGGGCTAGTGCAAAGATGAGTAGTGGGGGGGTTGAAGAGGGTTGGAATAGTTTTAAAAATGCAGTATTAGAATGTGGGGCAGAAGTTTGTGGTTATAGGAGGGTGGGGGCAGGAGGAAAGAGGAGTGATTGGTGGAATGATGAAGTAAAGGGTGTGATAAAAGAGAAAAAGGTAGCTTATGAGAGGTTTTTACAAAGCAGAAGTGTTATAAGAAGAGCAGAGTATATGGAGAGTAAAAGAAAGGTAAAGAGAGTGGTGAGAGAGTGCAAAAGGAGAGCAGATGATAGAGTGGGAGAGGCACTGTCAAGAAATTTTAATGAAAATAAGAAAAAATTTTGGAGTGAGTTAAACAAGTTAAGAAAGCCTAGGGAAAATATGGATTTGTCAGTTAAAAACAGAGTAGGGGAGTTAGTAGATGGGGAGATGGAGGTATTGGGAAGATGGCGAGAATATTTTGAGGAACTTTTAAATGTTAAGGAAGAAACAGAGGCAGTAATTTCATGCACTGGTCAGGGAGGTATACCATCTTTTAGGAGTGAAGAAGAGCAGAATGTAAGTGTGGGGCAGGTACGTGAGGCATTATGTAAAATGAAAGGGGGTAAAGCAGCTGGAACTGATGGGATCATGACAGAAATGTTAAAAGCAGGGGGGGATATAGTGTTGGAGTGGTTGGTACTTTTGTTTAATAAATGTATGAAAGAGGGGAAGGTACCTAGGGATTGGCAGAGAGCATGTATAGTCCCTTTATATAAAGGGAAAGGGGACAAAAGAGACTGTAAAAATTATAGAGGAATAAGCTTACTGAGTATACCAGGAAAAGTGTACGGTAGGGTTATAATTGAAAGAATCAGAGGTAAGACAGAATGTAGGATTGCGGATGAGCAAGGAGGTTTTAGAGTGGGTAGGGGATGTGTAGATCAGGTGTTTACATTGAAGCATATATGTGAACAGTATTTAGATAAAGATAGGGAAGTTTTTATTGCATTTATGGATTTAGAAAAGGCATATGATAGAGTGGATAGAGGAGCAATGTGGCAGATGTTGCAAGTATATGGAATAGGTGGTAAGTTATTAAATGCTGTAAAGAGTTTTTATGAGGATAGTGAGGCTCAGGTTAGGGTGTGTAGAAGAGAGGGAGACTACTTCCCGGTAAAAGTAGGTCTTAGACAGGGATGTGTAATGTCACCATGGTTGTTTAATATATTTATAGATGGGGTTGTAAAGGAAGTAAATGCTAGGGTGTTTGGGAGAGGGGTGGGATTAAATTATGGGGAATCAAATTCAAAATGGGAATTGACACAGTTACTTTTTGCTGATGATACTGTGCTTATGGGAGATTCTAAAGAAAAATTGCAAAGGTTAGTGGATGAGTTTGAGAATGTGTGTAAAGGTAGAAAGTTGAAAGTGAACATAGAAAAGAGTAAGGTGATGAGGGTATCAAATGATTTAGATAAAGAAAAATTGGATATCAAATTGGGGAGGAGGAGTATGGAAGAAGTGAATGTTTTCAGATACTTGGGAGTTGACGTGTCGGCGGATGGATTTATGAAGGATGAGGTTAATCATAGAATTGATGAGGGAAAAAAGGTGAGTGGTGCGTTGAGGTATATGTGGAGTCAAAAAACGTTATCTATGGAGGCAAAGAAGGGAATGTATGAAAGTATAGTAGTACCAACACTCTTATATGGGTGTGAAGCTTGGGTGGTAAATGCAGCAGCGAGGAGACGGTTGGAGGCAGCGGAGATGTCCTGTTTAAGGGCAATGTGTGGTGTAAATATTATGCAGAAAATTCGGAGTGTGGAAATTAGGAGAAGGTGTGGAGTTAATAAAAGTATTAGTCAGAGGGCAGAAGAGGGGTTGTTGAGGTGGTTTGGTCATTTAGAGAGAATGGATCACAGTAGAATGACATGGAAAGCATATAAATCTATAGGGGAAGGAAGGCGGGGTAGGGGTCGTCCTCGAAAGGGTTGGAGAGAGGGGGTAAAGGAGGTTTTGTGGGTAAGGGGCTTGGACTTCCAGCAAGCGTGCGTGAGCGTGTTAGATAGGAGTGAATGGAGACGAATGGTACTTGGGACCTGACGATCTGTTGGAGTGTGAGCAGGGTAATACTTAGTGAAGGGATTCAGGGAAACCGGTTATTTTCATATAGTCGGACTTGAGTCCTGGAAATGGGAAGTACAATGCCTGCACTTTAAAGGAGGGGTTTGGGATATTGGCAGTTTGGAGGGATATGTTGTGTATCTTTATATGTTTATGCTTCTAGACTGTTGTATTCTGAGCACCTCTGCAAAAACAGTGATAATGTGCGAGTGTGGTGAAAGTGTTGAATGATGATGAAAGTATTTTCTTTTTGGGGATTTTCTTTCTTTTTTGGGTCACCCTGCCTCGGTGGGTGACGGCCTTCTTTTTTAAAAAAAAAAAAAAAAAAAAAAAAAAATAATAATAATAATAATAATAATAATAGTATAATAAAAATAATAATATAATAAAAATAATAATATAAAAATAATAATACATATTAACCCCTTCAGGGTCCAAGGCCCAAATCTGAAGTGGTGCCCCAGTGTCCAAGAATTTAAAAAAAAAAAAAATTATTTTTTCTTATGAAATGGTAGAGAATCTTTTTGTGAAGGTAATAAAACAAAAAGTACGAAATTTGATGGAAAATTGACGAAATTGTGCTCTCGCGAATTTTGATGTGTCAGCGACATTTACGAATCGGCGATTTTGCCGACTTTGACTCCCATTTTAGGCCAATTACATTATTCCAGTCAATCAAATTCTTAGCTATTTCACTAGTATTACTTCTATTCTATCGATTGAGCACAAGAAATCGCCAAGTCAACTGTTTCAACTACAAATTAATGTGATCGGAAATTGTTAATTTGGCCAACTTAACAAAAAGTTCAAAATATTCCAATTTCAAAATAGGGTCCAGAATAAACAATGTAGGTATTCCTGGAACTAAACTAACATTTCCTCTGTTCATTAGTTACGTTTTGAGGCTTTACAAATAAATTCCATTTTGATTTTTTATTCACAATATGAATTTTTATTCACACCAAAAAATAGAAGATTTACTGTTATGCAATACTGTAATAATTGTATAAATATCATCATATTTGTGAATGCATATTAGACCCACCAGCTGGCATGTATTAGATGTGTGAGGTCGTTTGTTTACTCTTGAATATCGGCAAAAATTTAACATTTCTGCTACTTTGAGCTCAGTTTCAAGCCATTTCCAATGCTAAAACCAATCAAAATCATCTCTATTTCTGTAATATGTCTTCCATTCTATCAAATGAGACCAAGAAATCGCAAATACAACTATAAAAAACATACGAAAAAACACTGCAAAGCTGCTGTTTTAATCGAAAAATCATGATTTCAGTTTTTTTTTCTCTCATTATACACAGTGTGCTGCAGGATCTGTTTTATGTGGTGCACACATACCACATAGACGTATTCTCTCATATCTAGGCCCAAATGTACCACTCACAGTTTATCAGAGTGAGCTGAGCTCATGATGTAGATCTACGGTTTGGACCCTGAACGTAAAGCCGTAGATCTACGGGACGGACCCTGAAAGGGTTAATAATAATAATAATAATAATAATAATAATAATAATAATAATAATAATAATAATAATAATAATAATAATAATAATAATAATAATAATAATAATAATAATAATAATAATAATAATAAATAATAAATAATAATAATAATAATAATAATAATAATAATAAATACGATAGAATTGAAGAAGGAAATTGTACAAAAATACGAGGGTTGAAGCAGTGGTGGAGGAAGTGGTTGACGCATCGTCAGTGGAGCTTCGTTTATGCTGGAGTGAGTATTAGTCTCCGTGCTCTTCCAAACATTTCACAATAATTCATTGTATTTGGTGCTTGTAGATTGAGTGTGACTGGAGTGGTTGAGGCAGTGGTAGAGGCAGTGGTAGAGGCAGTGGTAGAGGCAGTGGTAGAGGCAGTGGTAGAGGCAGTGGTAGAGGCAGTGGTAGAGGCAGTGGTAGAGGCAGTGGTAGAGGCAGTGGTAGAGGCAGTGGTAGAGGCAGTGGTAGAGGCAGTGGTAGAGGCAGTGGATGAGGCAGTGGGTGAGGCAGTGATAGAGGCAGTGATAGAGGCAGTGGGTGAGGCAGTGGTATTTACTAACATTTTTTTTTTTTTTTTCAACAAGTCGGTCGTCTCCCACCGACGCAGGGTGACCCAAAAAAGAAAGAAAATCCCCAAAAAGAAAATACTTTCATCATCATTCAACACTTTCACCACACTCACACATTATCACTGTTTTTGCAGAGGTGCCCAGAATACAACAGTTTAGAAGCATATACGTATAAAGATACACAACATATCCCTCCAAACTGCCAATATCCCAAACCACTCCTTTAAAGTGCAGGCATTGTACTTCCCATTTCCAGGACTCAAGTCCGACTATATGAAAATAACCGGTTTCCCTGAATCCCTTCACTAAATATTACCCTGCTCACACTCCAACAGATCGTCAGGTCCCAAGTATCATTCGTCTCCATTCACTCCTATCTAACACGCTCATGCACGCTTGCTGGAAGTCCAAGCCCCTCGCCCACAAAACCTCCTTTACCCCCTCTTTCCAACCCTTTCGAGGACGACCCCTACCCCTCTTTCCTTCCCCTATAGATTTATATGCTTTCCATGTCATTCTACTTTGATCCATTCTCTCTAAATGACAATAATAGTACATGTTAATATTAATAACATTAATAATAATAATAATAATAATAATAATAATAATAATAATAATAATAATAATAATAATAATAATAATAAATGTTATTCATAATGTACTATTATTATTTATAACATATGTTAGTAAATATCACTGCCTCTATCACTGCCTCTATCACTGCCTCTATCACTGCCTCTACCACTGCCTCTACCACTGCCTCTACCACTGCCTCTACCACTGCCTCTACCACTGCCTCTACCACTGCCTCTACCACTGTTTCACCCACTGCCTTTACCACTGCCTCACCCACTGCCTCTACCACTCCAGTCAAACTCAATCTACAAACACCAAATACAATGAATTATTGTGAAATGTTTGGAAGAGCACGGAGACTAATACTCACTCCAGCATAAACAAAGCCACACTGACGATGCGTCAGCCACTTCCTCCACCACTGCTTCAGCCCTCGTATTTTTGTACAATTTCCTTCTTCAATTCTATCGTATTTATTATTATTATTATTATTAAATTATTATTATTATTATTATTATTATTAGCAGTAGCAGAAATGTTTGATTCTTTGCTGTGTTCAAGAGTAAACACATGATGTCACCTTCCAATACCTGTCCGAATAGCTATCCTAATATGCAGTCATGGATGGGTTTACATTATTTATACTGTAGTTTCATAGCAAATAATGAACAAACAAAACACTCACCACACAGTGGTGGGAGGGCTGGCTGCCAGTTGCAGGGGTCAGAGGGAGGATAGTAAGGACTCATGGCGGTAAACTTAAATATGATTTGGCAGCTGGGTATTTGGCGGTTGGGAATTCGCGAATGTGTGAAGCCCGCAAAAGTTGAAAACGCGAATGTTGAGGGAGACCTGTATAACAATAATACTAAGGAATTACACACACACGAAGTTTAACCCTGTCACTGTCGGTCTGGTAATGTTACGGCTTGGAAGCCAGTGTCGGTCCCGTTATAGTACACCAAAATTCTAGCAGTTTCAGATCTTGCGGAAGAAAGCTGGTAAGCCTACATATAAGAGAATGGGTCTGAGTGGTCAGCGTGCACAGTACAGTGGACCCTCAGTTAACGATATTAATCCATTCCAGAGAGCTTGTCCTTAACCGTTTTTATTGTTATCTGATTTAATTTTCCTCGTAAGAAATAATGGAAATCCAATTAATCCGTTTTAGACATACAAAAGTATTAAACAAAATAATTTTTTTACGTGAAATATACTTTTCCCTGATAGTAGGGGATTTTGTAGATGAATGGTTCAGAGAACCGACAAGTTGATAAATTACACACGTGCAACACTTGGGTATCCTCAATAAAGATGCCCAAGTGTTGCACATGTGTCTAATTTATCATACATTTCCCTACACAGAAAACAATGATACATGAAGGATAAAACAATAATAATATCACATTTCCCTTTTTTGAAGACATGGTGATGTATGGAAGATGGGAGGAGGGGAGAGGATGGAGGAGTTTACAATTGTTTGGAAGGAGAATCCCACTCCATAAAGACTTCAGGTACCAAGTCCTTATCCTGGGTTACTTCCCTCCTTTGTTTTTTAATGCCACTAGGACCAGCTTGAGAGCCACTGGACCCCTGTCACTGAAAGAAGTTTTCTAGAGAAGTCTGTTTCTGGCATATGTTAGGAACTGTGTTAGGAGACACAAGATAGTCCTTCAATATGACACTAATATCAGCTCTACGGCTTATTTATCTGGCACAATTCATCTAATATGACATAATAAACAATATTAATAACAGAAACATGACATACTCTAGAATGAATAAAATATGTCATTAAGTATGTCACGAGTGTTGCTGTGTTGTTGTTGTTGTTGTTGGGTGTATAAGGGCCACTGAGAGTATAAGCCATACATAGTGGTGGTGGAGGCAGCAGAGGCGGTAGAGACTAGAGACGGCGGTGTTGTCAGTCGCCCTACAAAACTCCAACAACAATGGAGGAGTTAGGTTCATGCTGTCCTTTTTCTATCGATTAATCGCTTAACTTACTTGGTACAGTTAATGCTACACTATCGCTGGCTGCCGCTATAGCCTTTATAGACTCCTGCTGCTTTAGTATCATACATATTGCAGAATGACTGAAAAAGGCACATTCTCCCCTCTTTCTCAGCCCTTTACCAAAAGGCTGGCTGGCATTAGAAGCTTTCTTTGGGCTCATGGTGGCTTAATTAGCAGTTACAAGCACTAAAAAAATGGAATAATACAAAATGTATCGCATGTACGCGTGGAATCGTCCTCACTGGCTTGTAAATAATGCCACATTAGCCACACTGGAGTGGCCGGGCGGCTCAGGCCGCGCGGACACGTTCTGGACAAATGTCCTTAACCGAGTTTTTTGTGGTCAGCCGAGCCAATATTTTGATCCAAAAACATATCAGTATCTGATTTTATTGCTATCTGATGGCAGTGTTAACCCTTTCAGGGTTTCAGCCGTACTAGTACGGCTTATGCGCCAGTGTTCATGATGTACTAGTACGCATAAATTCTAGCGCCTTCAAATCTAGTGAAAGCTGGTAGGCCTACATATGAAAGAATGGGTCAGTGTGTGTGCAGTATAAAAAAATCCTGCAGCACACAGTGCGCAATGAGAAAAAAAAACTTTGACTGTGTTTTTGGATTAAAACAGCGACTTTGCACTATATTTTCGTATGGTATTTATTGTTGTATTCTAGTTTTCCTGGTCTCATTGTATAGAATGGAAGACATATTACAGAAATTGAGATGATTTTGACTGGTTTTACAATGAAAAGTACCTTGAAATTGAGCTCAAATTAGCAGAAATGTCCAATTTTTACCAAAGTTCAAAAGTAAACAAATCATGCTAAGCGTCCAATACACGTCAACTGATGAGTCTAATATTCTTTCACAAATGCGCCATTATTATTTATACCATTTCTACACTAATGCAGTAGTCTGCATAACAGTAAATCTTATTTTTTTTTTTTTGAGAATAAAAATTCAAAGTGGAAAGCAAAAGAAATGTAAGAGGGGCCTGGGGACATGACTAATGAACAGAGGAAATGTTATTTTGGTGCCAGGAATGTCTGTCTTGTTTATTCTGGACCCTATTTGGAAATTGCCATCTTTTGAAATTTGTGTGAAATTGGCAAAATTGCTAAATTCTGACCACTGTATTGGATACCTGAATCAGTAAATTGGTGGTTTCTTGTACTCATTCGATAGAAAAAATGGAGTTCTAGCAAAATAGTTATGATTTTTGTCGACTAGTACATTGAAACTGGCCGAAAACAGGGCTCAAAGTGGGCAAAATCACCGATGCGTAAACATCGTCGAGACCGCTAACTTCGCGAGAGCATAATTCCGTAAGTTTTCCATCAAATTTCATACTTTTGGTGTCATTATGATTGGGAAAAGATTCTCTATCTTTTCATAAGAAAAAATTTTTTTTTTAAATTTGGCCGACCCTGAGAACAAGTCTCTGAGAGGCCTGTGGACCCTGAAAGGGTTAACTGAGGGTCCACTGTATAAAAAAAATCCTGCAGCATGAAGTGCATAATGAGAAAAAAAAACTGACCGTGTTTTTCATTTAAAACAGTGACTCTGTGGTATATTTTCGTATGGTGTTCTCATTTTCTTAGTCTCATTTGATAGAATGGAAGATACATTAGAGAACTAGAGATGATTTTTAATGGTTTACGGACTAAAAGTACATACCTCGAAACTGAGCTCAAAGTAGCGGAAATGTTCGATTCTTGCCAATGTTCAAGAGTAAACAAATCACGTCACCCATCCAACTGGTGGGTCTAATATGCTTTCACAAATGCGCTGATATTATTTATACCATTTTTACAATAATACGGTAGTCTGCATAAAAGTGAATCTCCTATTTTTTGTGTGAATAAAAATTCAAAATGGAAAGCAAGTGTAATATAAGAGGGGCCTGGAGACATGACTAATAAAAAGAGAAAATGTTATTTAGTGCTAGGAATGTTTGCACTGTTAATTCTGGAACCTATTTTGAAATCGGCCTTCCTTGAATTGTGTATGAAATTGGCCAAATTATCAATTTCTGATCACTTTATTGGGTAGTTGAAATCAGTAAATGGGCAGTTTCTTGTACTCAATCGATAGAACAAAAGAAGTTCTAGCAAAACAGCTGAGTTTGGTCAACTGGAACAATGGAACTGGCTGAAAATAGGGCTCAAAGTGGGTAAAATTGCTGACGCGCAAAAATTGCCGAGACCGCTAACTTCACGTGAGCTTAATTCCACAAGTTTTCCATCAAATTTCATACTTTTGGGGCTATTACCATCAGGAAAAGATTCTCTATCATTTCATAAGAAAAAAAATATTTTTTTTTAAATTCTTCAACACTGAGAGCAAGTTTGTGAGCAGGGGTCTCGACAGTCAAAAGCATCAGGCAAGAGTATTTTATACAAAACCAATTTGCCTACTTTGAGGCATATTTTAGGAAAATTCTAGTACTCAAACCAACCCAATTCCTAGCTATTTTGGTAATTTGGCTAATTTTACACTAATTCAACAAATTCCTATTTAAAAACAGTCCCTCTGTTCCTTAATTATGTTCTCAAGCCTCTTGTATATATATATTTCTTGCTCCCCACTTTGAATTCATAATCACACAAAAATTTTACATTTTTCCCCATTTCTTGGCTAATAAACCATAAATAAAAATGCTCAGTCATGGTTTAGGCCACCCCTAATAATTTAAGCAGACCAAGTATGAACCCATAAAACAGACGGGGAGGGGAGAGGAGGAGGAGGAGGGCTCCTACCATTTCCAATATTTTGAGGCATATTTCATTAGACAGTCTTCCACTCTACTGACACCAAGAAACAGGTAATGAAACCATGAAAACCACTCTAGAAAATGTGCCAAATTTGTTATTATAGTCCAAACACAGGATCAGAGGTTAGTTGTTCCCATCATGCACTGCATAGGATAGAACTTTTTTTTTAATCTGCATTCACCCACAGCACAGATCCATTTTTTCATGTTAAGTAAAAGGACACAAGTGCAACTGAGATTTTATTGTGGCAATGTTTCACTCTCCAGAAGTTTTGTCAAGCCATTACAAACAATACATGGACACAGAGGGTATATACAGTGGACCCCCCGAGTTTCGTGAACCTTGCGCATCATGAATTTAGACTTTCGGCAACTTTTTTCGTTGAAATACAGTGGTACCCTGAGTTTCAAACGTAATCCATTCCAGGAGCTAGTTCTAAAGTCGAAATGTTTGAAACTTGAAGCAATATTTCCCATAAGAAATAATGTAAATACAATTAATCCGGTCCAGAAACCCCAAAAATATTCACAAAAAAATACATTTTATAGAGATTAATTATAGTTTCACATACACACAACATACATAGTACAAATAGTAATAAACAGTTAAACAAAAAAAAAATAACATTTTTACTTACCTTTATTGAAGATTGTTGATGGCATCTGGAAGATAGGGAGGAGTGAGAGAGCACTTATTATCTGAAAGGGGGAATCCCCTTCCATAAAGACTTTAGGGAACAAGTCCTTATCTGGGGTTACTTCCCTTCTTTAAGATTTCCCTAAAATGGGACATGATTCTGTCACTGAACTTGTTGCAGAGATGGCTTCCATCAGCTTGCTCAGGGTGATATTTTTCAGCAAATCCCTGCACTCTATTCCACATTGCACAAATCTCCTTAATCTCTGAAGGCGGCACCATCCACCACAACTATCACCATCCACCACCACTATCCACCACCCCCACCATCCACCAATACCACCCACCACCCCCACCACCTACCGATACCACCCACCACCCCCACCAATACCATCCACCACCCCCACCATCCATCACCACCAATACCATCCACCACCACCACCACCACCACCCACCATCACCACCATGGTAGCTTATTTCACAGTCACACTTAATAAACAAGCACCAAACACAATGAATTAATTGTGAAATGTTTAAATGAGCACACAGGTTAGTGTTCACTCAAGCATAAGCAAAGCCAGACTGGCTCACGACACCTGCGTGGGGGACGCGGCCAGGCGGACAGGTCTGGTACGCGGTTCGAAACACGGCACATTCGATACTCATGACAAAATTGTTGGGAAAAATGCGGTTTTAACTTGAAGCGTTCGATAGTCGATGGGCTTGAAACTCAGGGTTCCACTGTATAGCCTTGCGGTTCGTGATTTGCCTCACGATTTATCAGTCATACCGAACACATCCAAGCGGCCGGGCATACACAAAGGCTTCCACACAACATTGATAGTGTGGCATTGTTAGTAGGCAAGTGATCATCACCCTATGCATTCATCCGATACATTTCATAATAATCCATTCTTGTTTGTGCTTGCAACTGCTAAATAAGCCACCATGGGCCCAAAGAAAGCTTTAGTGCCAGGCCTTTGGTAAAGAAGGTGAGAAACACGATAGAATTAAAGAAAAAGTTTCAAGAAAAATACAAGAGTGGTGGTGGTAGAGGGTGGTAGTGGTTGTGATGGTGGTAGAGGGTGGTAGTGGTTGTGATGGTGGTAGTGGTTGTGGTGGTGGTAGTGGTTGTGGTGGTGGTAGTGGTTGTGGTGGTGGTAGTGGTTGTGATGGTGGTAGAGGGTGGTAGTGGTTGTGATGGTGGTAGAGGGTGGTAGTGGTTGTGATGGTGGTAGTGGTTGTGGTGGTGGTAGTGGTTGTGGTGGTGGTAGTGGTTGTGGTGGTGGTAGTGGTTGTGATGGTGGTAGAGGGTGGTAGTGGTTGTGATGGTGGTAGAGGGTGGTAGTGGTTGTGATGGTGGTAGTGGTTGTGGTGGTGGTAGTGGTTGTGGTGGTGGTAGTGGTTGTGGTGGTGGTAGAGGGTGGTAGTGGTTGTGATGGTGGTAGTGGTTGTGATGGTGGTAGTGGTTGTGGTGGTGGTAGTGGTTGTGGTGGTGGTAGAGGGTGGTAGTGGTTGTGGGGGTGGTAGAGGGTGGTAGTGGTTGTGATGGTGGTAGAGGGTGGTAGTGGTTGTGATGGTGGTAGTGGTTGTGGTGGTGGTAGTGGTTGTGGTGGTGGTAGTGGTTGTGGTGGTGGTAGAGGGTGGTAGTGGTTGTGGGGGTGGTAGAGGGTGGTAGTAATGGTGGTAGAGGGTGGTAGTGGTTGTGATGGTGGTAGAGGGTGGTAGTGGTTGTGATGGTGGTAGAGGGTGGTAGTGGTTGTGATGGTGGTAGTGGTTGTGGTGGTGGTAGTGGTTGTGGTGGTGGTAGAGGGTGGTAGTGGTTGTGGGGGTGGTAGAGGGTGGTAGTAATGGTGGTAGAGGGTGGTAGTGGTTGTGATGGTGGTAGAGGGTGGTAGTGGTTGTGGAAGAAGGTGGTAGTGGTTATGGTGGTGGTAGAGGGTGGTGGTGGTTGTGGTGGTAGAGGGTGGTAGTGATGGTGGTAGAGGGTGGTAGTGGTATTGATGGTGGTAGTAGTGATGGTGGTAGAGTGGTAGTGGTGGTGGTAGAGGGTGGTAGTGATGGTGGTAGTAGTTGTGTTGGTAGAGGGTGGTAGTGATGGTGGTAGAGGGTAGTAGTGGTTGTGATGGTGGTAGAGGGTAGAGCTGCAAGAGCTCTCTGGACTTTTTTTTTTTTGTGCGACGGATCCAGTGACTTCTCCATCCTCTCCCCTCCTCCCATCTTCCATACACCAACAAGAGACTTCAGTAAAGATAAGTGCGATGTTATTATTGTTTTATACTTTATTTCTCATTCTTTTATATATATATTTTTTTAACAAGTCGGCCATCTCCCACTGAGGCAGGGCGACTCAAAAAAAAGAAAATCCCCCCAAAAAATGCTATCATCATCATTCAACACTTTTACCTCACTCACACATAATCACTTTTTGTACAGGTGCTCAGAACACAACAGTTTAGAAGCATATACATGTATGTATAAAGATACACAACACATCCCTCCAAACTGCTAATATCCTGAACCCCTCCTTTAGAGTGCAGGCAATGTACTTCCCATTTCCAGGACTCAAGTCCGGCTATATAAAAATAACCGGTTTCAATGAATCCCTTCACTAAATATTACCCTGCTCACACTCCAACAGATCGTCATGTCCCAAATACCATTCGTCTCCATTCACTCCTATCGAACACACTCATGCACGCCTGCTGGAAGTCCAACCCCCTCGCCCATAAAACTTCCTTTACCCCTTCCTTCCAACCTTTTCGAGGACGACCCCTACCCTGCCTTCCTTCCCCTACAGATTTATAAGCTCTCCATGTCATTCTACTGTGATCCATTCTATCTAAATGACCAAACCACCTCAACAACCCCTCTTCAGCCCTCTGACTAATACTTTTATTAACCCCACACCTTCTCCTAATTTCCACACTCCGAATTTTCTGCATAATATTTACACGACACACTGCCCTTAGAGAGGATATCTCCACTGCCTCCAATCGCCTCCTCGCTGCTGCATTCACAACCCAAGCTTCACACCCATATAAAGAGTGTTGGTACTACTATACTTTCATACATTCCCTTCTTTGCCTCCATAGATAACGTTTTTTGTCTCCAAATATACCTCAACGCATCACTTGCCTTTTTTTTTTTTCCTTCATCAATTCTATGATTAACCTCATCCTTCATAAATCCATCTGCCGACACATCAACTCCCAAGTATCTGAAAACATTCACTTCTTCCATACTCCTCCTCCCCAATTTGATATCCAATTTTTCTTTATCTAAATCATTTGATACTCTCATCACCTTACTCTTTTCTATGTTCACTTTCAACTTTCTACCTTTACACACACTCCCAAACTCATCCACTAACCTTTGCAATTTTTCTTTAGAATCTCCCATAAGCACAGTATCATCAGCAAAAAACAACTGTGTCAACTCCCATTTTGTATTTGATTCCCCATAATTTAATCCCACTCCTTTCCCCAACACCCTAGCATTTACTTCTTTTACAACCCCATCTATTAATATATTAAACAACCATGGTGACATTACACATCCCTGTCTAGGACCTACTTTTACTGGGAAGTAGTCTCCCTCTCTTCTACACACCCTAACCTGAGCCTCACTATCCTCATAAAAACTCTTTACAGCATTTAGTAACTTACCACCTATTCCATATACTTGCAACATCTCCCACATTGCTCCCCTATCCACTCTATCATGTGCCTTTTCTAAATCCAAAAATGCAATAAAAACTTCCCTACCTGTATCTAAATACTGTTCACATATATGCTTCAATGTAAACACGATCTACACATCCCCTACCCACTCTAAAACCTCCTTGCTCATCCACAATCCTACATTTTGTCTTACCTCTAATTCTTTCAATTATAACCCTACCATACACTTTTCCTGGTATACTCGGTAAACTTCTTCCTCTAAAATTTTTACAATCTCTTTTGTCCCCCTTCCCTTTATATAAAAGGACTATACATGCTCTCTGCCAATCCCTAGGTACCTTTCCCTCTTTCATACATTTATTAAACAAAAATACCAACCACTCCAACACTACATCCCCCCCTGCTTTTAACATTTCTGTCATGATCCCGTCAGTTCCAGCTGCTTTACCCTCTTTCATTCTACGTAATGCCTCACACACCTCCCCCACACTCACATCCTGTTCTTCTTCACTCCTAAAAGATGGTATACCCCCCCTGGCCAGTGCATGAAATTACTGCCTCCCTTTCTTCGTCGACATTTAAAAGTTCCTCAAAATATTCTCGCTATTTACCCAAAACCTCCATCTCCCCATCTACTAACTCCCCTACTCTGTTTTTAACTGACAAATCCATTCATTCTCTAGGCTTTCTTAACTTGTTTAACTCACTCCAAATTTTTTTTTTTATTTTCATTAAAATTTCTTGACAGTGCCTATCCCACTCTATCATCTACTCTCCTTTTGCACTCTCTCACCACTCTCTTCACCTTTCTTTTACTCTCCATATACTCTACTCTTCTTCTAACACTTCTGCTTTGTAAAAACCTCTCATAAGCTAACTTTTTCTCTTTTATCATACCCTTTACTTCATCATTCCACCAATCACTCCTCTTTCCTCCTGCACCCACCCTCCTATAACCACAAACTTCTGCCCCACATTCTAATACTGCATTTTTAAAACTATTCCAACCCTCTTCAACCCCCCACTACCCATACTTGCACCAGCCCACCTTTCTGTCAATAGTTGCTTATATCTCACCCGAACTTCCTCCTCCCTTAGTTTATACACTTTCACCTCCCTCTTGCTTGTTGTTGCCATTTTCCTCTTTTCCCATCTACCTCTTACTCTAACTGTAGCTACAACTAAATAATGATCCGATATATCAGTTGCCCCTCCATAAACGTGTACATCCTGGAGCCTACCCATCAACCTTTTATCCAGGACAACCAGCTTCTTCTCATTCATAACATCCACAATCATCTCTCTTATCATTTGCACAACATCCATGCACATTCAGACTTCCCACTTTGACAATTTTCTTCTTATTCTTTTTGGTAATTATTACAGGAAAAGGGGTTACTAGCCCATTGTTCCCGGCATTTTAGTTGACTTTTACAACACGCATGGCTTACGGAGGAAAGATTCTCATTCCACTTCCCCATGGATATAAAAGGAAAAGTAATAAGACCAAGAACTATTAAGATAAAATCAAAGAAAACTCAGATGAGTGTGTATAAATAAACATGTACATGTATGTGTAGTGTGACCTAAGTGTAAGTAGAAGTAGCAAGACATACCTGTAATCTTGCATATTTATGACAGACAAAAGACACCAGCAATCCTACCATCATGTAAAACAATTACAGGCTTTAGTTTCACACACTCTTGGCAGGACGGTAGTTATCCCCTGGGTGTTTGCTGTCTACCAACCTACTACCTATAAATCTGTATTAACCCTTTGAGGGTCGACAGGCCCTCTCCGAGACTTGTTCTCAGGGTCGGCCAAATTTAAAAAAAAAAAAATTATTTTTTCTTATGAGAAGATACAAAATCTTTTCCCGATCATAATGACACGAAAAGTATGAAATTTGATGGAAAACTTGCAGAATTATGCTCTCGTGAAGTTAGCAGTCTCGACGATGTTGACGCATTGGCGATTTTGCCCACTTTGAGCCCTATTTTCGGACAATTCCAGTGTACTAGTCGACAAAAATCGTAACTATTTCTCTAGAACTCCATTTTTCTATTGAATGAGTACAAGAAACCACCCATTTACTGATTTCAACTATCCAATACAGTGGTCAGAATTTAGCAATTTTGCCAATTTCACACAAATTTCAAAAGATGCCAATTTCCAAATAGGGTCCAGAATAAACAAGAAAGACATTCCTGGCACTAAAATAACATTTCCTCTGTTTGTTAGTCACATCCCCAGGCCCTTCTTATATTTCTTTGGCTTTCCACTTTGAATTTTTATTCTTACAAAAAATAGAAGATTTACTGTTATGCAGACTACTGCATTAGTGTAGAAATGGTATAAATAATATCAGCACACTTGTGAAAGAATATTAGACTCATCAGTTGATGTGTATTGGACGCTTGGCACGATTTGTTTACTTTTGAACTTTGGTAAAAATCAAACATTTCTGCTACTTCGAACTCAATTTCAAGGTACTATTCATTGTAAAACCAGTCAAAATCATCTCAATTTCTGTAATATGTCTTCCATTCTATAAAATGAGACCAAGAAAACTAGAATACAACAATAAATACCATACGAAAATACAGTGCAAAGTCGCTGTTTTATTCCAAAAACACGGTCAAAGTCTTTTTTTTTCTCATTATGCACTGTGTGCTGCAGGATTTTTTTTTATACTGCGCACACTGACCACATAGACCCATTCTTTCATATGTATTCCTACCAGCTTTCTCCCGCTAGATTTGAGGGCGCTAGAATTTAGGCATACTAGTACGTCAAAAACCCTGGGTCGTAAGCAGTACTAGTACGGCCAAAACCCTCAAAGGATTAAATCTGTAAAAGAAATAATTTTTTTAATATTTTTGGGTGTCAGGAACAGATTAATTGGACTAACATTATTTCTTGTGGGGAAAATGGTTTCGACATTTATGAATTCCAACTTTCGGCAGACTCTCAAACAGATTAATCACAAAACTCGGAGGTCCACTGTAAAGGCTTCAAATGAGGTGTAGTAGTTGTAGTACTAGTGGAGGAAATAGTAATGATACCAGTGGTAAAAGGCAGCTTGTACATGAGTAGAAAGGTTATTAAAGCTATTGCTTAGATAGCATAAAAAAAATTTTTAACACGTCGGACGATCCCACCGAGGCAGGGTGACCCAAAAAGAAAAAACACTTTCACCATCACTCATACATAATCACTGTCTTTGCAGAGGCGCTCATATATGACAGCTTAGACGTCCCTCCAAACTGCCAATATCCCGAACCTCTCCTTTACAGTGCAGGCATTGTACTTCCCATTTCCAGGACTCAAGTCCGGCTAACCAGTTTCCCTGAATCCCTTCAGAAAATAATTACCCTGCTCACACTCCAAAAGTTCGTCAGATCCCAAAAACCATTTATCTCCATTCACTCCTATCTAAAAAGCTCACACAAGCTTGCTGGAAGTTCAAGCCCCTCGCCCACAAAACATCCTTTACCCTCACCCTCCAACCATTTTGGAGAGGACCCCTACCCTGCCTTCCATCCCCTACAGATTTATATACTCTCCAAGTCATTCTACTTTGTTCCATTCTCTCTAAATGACCAAACCACCTCAACAGTCCCTCTTCAGCCCTATGACTAATACTACTTTTAGTAACTCCGCACCCCCTCCTAATTTCCACACACTGAATTCTCTGCATAATATTCACACCACACGTAGCCCTCAGATACAACATCTCCAGTGCCTCCAGCCACCTGCTCGCTGCAGTATTTACAACCTATGCTTCACATCCATATAAGAGTGTTGGTACCACTATACTCTCTTACATTCCCTTCTTTGCCTCCATGGATAAAGTTCTTTGTCTCCACAGATACCTCAATGCACTACTCACCTTTTTTCCTTCACCAATTCTATGGTTAATCTCATTCTTCATAAACCCATCTGCTGACATGTTAACTCCCAAATATCTGAAAACATTCACTTCTTCCATACTCCCTCCCTCAAATGTGATATCCAATTTTCCTTTATCTAAATTGTTTGATACCCTCATCACCTTACTCTTATCTATGTTCACTTTCAACTTTCTACCTTTACAGTATTTTGCTTAATTGCGTTAGAAACAGTAATTAGAAGAAGTGATCATTAACCCTTTGAGGGTTTTCGTAGTACTAGTAGGTCTTACGCGTAGGGGTTTTTGTTTTTGTCGTACTAGTATGCATAAATTCTAGCGGCCTCAAATCTCACAGGAAAAGGCTGATAAGCCTAGATGTGAGAGAATGGGTCTGTGTGGTGGGTGTGCGCAGTAGGAAAAAAATCTGGGACCCAGTGGTGCATTGTGGGAATGCCATCATAGTACACAATTTCCACCGTGCCCTGTGGTAAGAAGTTCCTCACTCCTCGGCGAATTGGGACACTTTTGTTCCCCAGTGACAGTTCTAATACAGATGGAAGTGACAGTGAAGATGAGTTTCAAGGTTCTGGTGAGGTTTTGACCGAAACTAATGACCATAATATGGGTAATAGTGAGGAAAACCCAGACAACCCACAGCCTTCCACCTCTGGTGCTGGGCCGTCGTTCAGTTGTACCAGAATCAAAGAGGAAACTCCTATTTCCCAAAATCCCAGACTCAGATGTGAGCATTGGTGATGATAATGATAGTGATTATGAACTACAAGATCTTCAAACTTGTTCCAAGAATGGAGGAGGAGGCAAGAGGAGGAGGAGGCAAGAGGAGGAGGAGGCAAGAGGAGGAGGAGGCAAGAGGAGGAGGAGGCAGAGGAGGAGGAGGAGGAGGAGGAGGAGGAAGAATTAGAGGAGGAGGAGGAGGAGGAAGAAGAGGAGGAGGAGGAAGAGGAGGAGGAGGAGGAAGAAGAAGAATACGTAATGATAACAATAATACATAATAATAATACATAATAATAATAATACATAATAATAATAATAATAATAATAATAATAATAATAATAATAATAATAATAATAATAATAATAATACATAATAATAATAATAATAGGTAATAATAATAATATGTAATAATAAATGTTCACCCATGACAGTAACAAGATAAGGGGAGATAACATCTGATAAGTGCTGACGTTTGATGAGGGTAAATGAGGGTAGAGCTGATGCCAAAAGATGAGATGAACATCGCCCTCCCTTTGTTTTTGCTGGTATACTAACATTTCTGTCTGTCTATTTGCCTGTCTGTCAAGCTCCCTGTCTATCCATCTAGCTCTCTGTCTCAGAGAGCCACAAGACTGCGTCATCACTTTTACTCACATCTTCAAGCAGAGTATAGCACTTTGTCTGGGTTTCTTGGGTTATCCTAGGTAATTTATACCATGTATTCTTGTATTTATGTGTACCTGTGAGACAGAGATAGACAGACAGATAGAATGAGGGAGAAAGATAATTAGATAGAATGGAGGAGGGGAAGCAGCATCCGACCCCATTGTTTTGACAGGCCGAGGGGGAAAGAGTAATGAGCCAATATGTCACTTTGACAGCTGCGGACTCCTTGTAATTTACACTATGGACAAGGAGGAGAAGGAGTAGGGGGAAGAGGAAGAAGAGGAGGAGGAGGAAGAGGAGGAGGAGGAAGAGGAGGAGAAGGAAGAGGAAGAGTAGGAGGAAGAGGAATAAGAGGAAGAGGAGGAGGAAGAGGAATAGTACGAGGAAGATTAGGGGGAAGAGGAGGAAGAGGAAGAAGAGGAGGAGGAGGAAGAGTAGGAGGAAGAGGAAGAAGAGGAGGAGGAGGAAGAGGAGGAGGAGGAAGAGGAAGAGTAGGAGGAAGAGGAAGAGGAGGAAGAGGAAGAGTATGAGGAAGAGTAGGGGGAAGAGGAGGAAGAGGAAGAAGAGGAGGAGGAGGGTGGAACACTAGTACACTGGTACTGGTACACTAACATTTCTGTCTGTCTATTTGTCTGTCTGTCAAGCTCCCTGTCTATCTGTCTATCCGTCTAGCTCTCTGTCTCAGAGAGCCACAAGACTGTGTCATCATTTTTACTCACATCTTCAAGCAGAGTATAGCACTTTGTCTGGATTTCTTGGGTTATCCTAGGTAATTTATACTATGTATACTTGTATTTATGTGTACCTGTGAGACAGAGATAGATAGACAGATAGAAAGAGAGAGACAGATTGAAAGAGATAGAATGAGGGAGAAAGATAAAACACCATTGTGTATGACACCATGTTTCAGAGTTCCACAAGCCGCAGAACTAATAGGAATATGTTCAGTGACTGTATATTGGTATATATATTATAGAACAATAATAATAAACAATGTTTTGTATTGTTTGTTTTTGTAAACAAGTTTTGTAAACAATATATTGATAATTATGTTTGTGTGCTTATTGTGTTGTATACAACGAGTGTATATATGTACATTGCACCTTACTTTGGTCTCATAGGCCACATAAGTTATGTGAAAAAATAAAATAGTGAAAAAAACAACAAACCTTCAAATACAAGTAAACTAAAGTTTACCGGGTGAGCGGCAGTCGCCGCTGTTGCCATACGCGGCTCATTTTCTGCAAACTTCATGCATCCATATCTCCGTAAGTATTGATGGTAAATTTTTTTTGTTTATCCTATAATGTTTAGAAAAAAAAACTCTATTTTTTCATAAGAAAAATAATTTTTTTTTTTTTTGAAATTTGGCCGACCCTGAGAACGAGTTTCGGAGAGGGCCTGTCGACCCTCAAAGGGTTAATCGCTGTTTATTTTGCTTAACTGTGTTAGAAACAGGGGTTAATGATCACTATTTCTAACACAATTAAGCAAAATAAAGGCAGCTTCATCATCTCTGAAGTCTTAGTAGAATCCTCCTCAAAACAGCAAACTTTGCTCTCAAATAGTTGCTGCTGCTGATATTACACAAGAACATAAAAGAGGAGGAACAGTGTAACAGGCTGCCTCAAATACAACCAAAAATATTTGCCCAACCTATTTTTAAGCTATCCAAGCAATAGCTTCAATAGCTTTGTCAAGCCATTGTCACAGCTTGACAAAGCTCCTGGAGAGCAAAACATTGCTACAATAATATGTCACATTAGTTGCACTTGTGTCTTTTTACTTAACATTTTGTTGGCAATTCCTAGGTAGTAGGTTGGTAGATAGCAACCACCCAGGGAGGTACTACCGTCCTGCCAATGAGTATAAAACGGAAACCTGTAATTGTTTTACATGGAGGATTGCTGGTGTCTTTTCTATCTCATAAACATGCAAGATTTCAGGTATGCCTTGCTACTTCTACTTACACTTAGGTCACACTACACATGAATGTACAAGCATATATATACACGCCCCTCTGGATTTCCTTCTATTTTCTTACTAGTTCCTCTTGTTTATTTCCTCTTATCTCCATGGGAAAGTAGAACAGAATTCTTCCTCCGTAAGCCATGCGTATCATAAGAGGCGACTAAAGTGCCGAGAGCAAGGGGCTAGTAACCCCTTCTGTATAAATTACTAAATTTAAAAGAGAAATTTTCATTTTCTTTTTGGGCCACCCTGCCTCAGTGGGATACGACCAGTTTGCTGAAAGAGGAAGACTGTCAGTAATTCTACTACATTAATACAAACCATTTTTTAATGTCCAGGCCAAAATTTGCTACTCATAGCAAATTTGAGTGTGTTATGAATTATGCATTGATCTACAGCACCAACACTGATCCTGCTAACACAAATCAATCTGGCCGACAGTGAAAGTGTTAAGTCCACTACAGTTTGTGTCATATTTACCCAGCTACCCTCTAAACCACTGGCAATACAACACATGCTGTGATGGCTCTTAAAACCACTATCACAACAATCACAAGAAGAACTCATACAGTTCATTATTCTTGGTTATTATTTTCTCGTATGTATTTGTCTTTAGTTTAGGTCTGATATAATTTTAGTGAATTCTTAGGCACTTTGCACAATTTGATAAGGAAATGTCTTATTTTTATCAATGTTAATAGCAGGTAGTGATGGTAGTAGCAAGATATTGCCTACCATAGGTCTATACAGGTATTAATCAGGGCCACATAACACAAACTACACTACTGCACATAAGCAACAGCAACCAAATTTTGAGGTAAAATAAAGTTGCTTCTTTTGACATTTTAGCACATTTTGTAAAAAAAAAAATTGTCTGGCTTTTCTGAAGGTCCAAGGAATATAACTCAATTTTTCTCACATATTCTTTACTTTGGTTAATATTTTATGCCAATTTTTATCATCAGCCTGCACGTTACTCAAGGATCTGCTGTATTTAATTTTTTATCAGTCTCTTTACATGAAATCTTGAATGTAAAGCATTTAGAAACATTCTGAGCATGAAACATCTTGAAAACATTAGAAAATGTATGGTTCTTAGTTTTCTTTTTCATCAAACTGGCCATATCCCATCGAGGCAGGGTGGCCTAAAATGAAAAGTGAAAGTTTCTCTTTTTAAATTTAACAATTTATACAGGAGAAGGGGTTACTAGACCCTTGCTTCCGGCATCTTAGTCACCTTTTATGACACACTTAGCTTACGGAGGAAGAATTCTGTTCCACTTCCCCATAGAGATGGTTCTTATTATTCACAATTATTTTAGTTGAAATCCATTTCATTTCAAATAACTCATATTAATATAAGTTTAATGAAACTGACTGTCAGTTATCTAACACTGAAAACAGGTATTTGAAAAGAATGTATGCTATACTGAGAAAAGTCTAATAATAATAATGATGAGTAAACTCACTTTATGTTCTTGGTTGGTCCAAGAATTGTACGCCCAAGAGGTGTTCCTTGAAATGCTACAGCATGAAGATGGTCAAAGACAACCTCTTGAAGGTTGCTTTCAACTTCTTGCATCTCGCGCAGAATGACTCCACGTTCTCGTTCAATTTCTGCCTAGTAATAGATCAGGATAAAGACAATATAGAGTTAAAATATCAAAAGAAGGAATAACAAAATAACCAACAATAGTATACTGCTGCTAACAAAAACTTAAAACATACAATAAACCCTGAAGCATGCATCACCTTTACCTATATCAACCTCAATAATGACCACAATTCAAAGCACATTGTCATGACACTAGATAAATTTTTATGAAAACAATTTTAAGATTAAATTCACTAGAAAATGGTTAACCCGTAGGGATCACACAGCAGCAAAATGAGTACAGTAGGAACCTAATCATCCAACCTTAAAGGGAAGAGCTGGCGAGCCGAGTCAAGTAATTCCGACCAATTGTTAAACTTTAATATTTAGGTTTATTAAGCAAAATCTACATATGTAGTATAGCAAATTTTGATAACATCAATGCACTTTAAAAAAAAAAAAAAAAAAAAAAAAAAATCTTGCCAAAATTTTCGCGTTCAAATGCTTCATAAGACGGATTTAACGTTATGCGATGCGTTCATTAGGCGGGGGTCCACTGTATATTCCCTTTATTCATTCCTCTTTTCCATATGTACACTTTTTTTTTTTTTACAAGCTAGCCCTCTCCCACTGAGGTGGGGTGACCCAAATAAAGGATCAACACTTTCACCATCATTTACTATCACTGACTTACCAGAGGGAAGTTGATACTACAATTCAAAACTGCAAATATCCCCAGCCCTCCATGAGAGTGCAGACACTGTATTACCCACCTCCAGGACTTAAGTCCAGCCAACCAGTTTCCCTGAATCCCTTCATAAATGTTACCTTGCTCATACTCCAACAGCATGTCAAGTCATAAAAATCACTTGCTTCTGCTCATTCCTATCTAACATGCTCACACATGCTTGCTGAATGTCTAAGTCTCTTGCACATAACAATTCCTTGACCCCTCAATCATATATTCCCTAATTTTACGCATTTTCAGAGAATGCAAGTTCAGCGCCTTCTGTCCATCTTTGTAGGAAAGATTTAGAATTTTAATACATGAACTCAATTTTGTTATCCTACTTTGTATATTTTCAAGTGCACTTATTTATGTCCATCATGTAACATGAAGACTAGAACTGAGCAGCATAATTTAAATGAAGTTTAACCAAAGACAAATTTGAAGTACAGTGGTACCTAGAGTTTTGAACTGCTCCCAACTCGAACAATTATGTAAGTGTGTTTGCATAAGTGAATATTTGGGGGTCTGAAATGGACTAATCCAATTTACGTTATTCCTTATGGGAACAAATTCGTTTGGCATTGGCACTCGAACAGCATTCTGGAACGAATTAAGTTCATAAGTTGAGGTACCATTGTATCGTATAACCTTATTCCAATATTCCTCTTCCCCAAGACACCTGTTTGATTTACTTTAGACTTGGAATGAACAAGCGGTGTCTAAATCAGTAAGAGGCACTGACCAGTGTCCAAATTAAGGTGTTTTAGGGAAAGTTTTGAGTAAAAATACACAATGAATAAATTGTACTGTTAGCAAACATGGAGCAATACGAAAAAAAATTACATAAAGCTAGCCAAACAGAATAATTTAAGTGCAAAAAAACAAAAAAAACAAAATATCTGGCACCTCAATGAATAAAACAAGGAATATTCTTTCTATTGCCTATTAACCCTTTCAGGGTGTTCGACGTACTAGTACGGCTTACGCACCAGGGTTATTGACGTAATAGTATGCCTAAACTCTACCGCCCTCAAATCTAGCGAGAGAAAGCTGGTAGGCCTACATATGAAAGAATGGGTCTATGTGGTCAGTGTGAGCAGTATTAAAAAAAAATCCTGCAGCACACAGTGCATAATGAGAAAAAAAAAACTGACCGTGTTTTTGGATTACAACAGCGACTTTGCACTGTATTTTCTTATGTTATTTATGGTTGTATTCTAGTTTTACTGGTCTCATTTTATAGAATGGAAGACACTTTACAGAAATTGAGATGATTTTGACTGGTTTTACAATGAAAAGTACCTTGAAATTGAGCTCAAAGTAGCAGAAATGTTCGATTTTTACCAAAGTTCAAAAGTAAACAAATCGTGCCAAGCGTCCAATACACGTCAACTGGCGAGTTTAATATTCTTTATTTATATCATTTCTACAATAATGCAGTAGTCTGCGTAACAGTAAATCTTCTATTTTTTGTAAGAATAAAAATTCTAAGTGGAAAGCAGAAGAAATTAAGAGGGGCCTGGGGATGTGACTAATGAACAGAGAACTTGTTATTTTAGCGCCAGGAATGTCTTTCTTGTTTATTCTGGCCCATATTTGGAAATTGGCATCTATTGAAATTTGTGTGAAATTGGCAAAATTGCCAATTTCTAACCACTTTATTGGATAGTTGAAATTGGTAAATGGGTGGTTTCTTGTACTCACTCGATAGAAAAAATGGAGTTCTAGTGAAATAAATATTATTGTCGACTAGTACACAGGAATTGGCCAAAAATAGGGCTCAAAGTGGGCGAAATCGCCGATGCGTAAACACTGTCGAGACCGCTAACTTCGCGAGAGCATAATTCCCTAAGTTTTACATCAAATTTCATACTTTTGGTGTCATTTTGATCGGGAAAAGATTCTCTATCATTTCATAAGAAATTTTTTTTTTTTTCGAAAAATATTCGACCCTGAGAACAAGTTTAGGAGAGGGCCTTTCGACCCTGAAAGGGTTAGTTTAGGAGAGGGCCTTTCAACCCTGAAAGGGTTAAAAAAATCATTAAATAAAGAAAAGACACTAAAAATCAAGTTGTTTCTGGGATATTTTGATCTGTTAAACGCTTTCTCAAATGCAGTTTTAAGGACGGCAGCGGTCCGCATTTTAACGACATTTTTTTTTTTATGAACCGATTACGTTCATTTTTGGTGTACTATTAGAAGCTTATATTAAAGAGCCTTTGCTGAAGTTTCAATCATATCGGCCAAAAGGGAAATGAAATATGCAAAATTTACGAAAAATTACATTTGGCAGGGAAGTCCTTCTCAGTGGTACTTGAAAAAGTGGTTTTGACACTTGCTGCTGATAGAACACCTCTAATTCCATCAAATGTCGATTTCAATTCTAAAATAAACCTTATCTTCATGCTAAAAAAAAATAAAGTTTCATAACTTTTTTGATATATTGGAAGATGTCGGCCTTGTTGTTCACATAAATCTAAAAATATTTTGGATAGTTCGGAAACACGATCGCTACCTCGTAAAACAATCATTCTCCTATGTTTGTTGTGAGAAATCAAGTCAATTCAATCATAAATAAAGGTGATCTTCCCATAAATAGGTAAATAAGTTACTTTCGAGATATAGGCCGAAGCGCGCGGCACCCCCGCTGCCCGGGAAATAATTTTTTTCCCCGAAAAATTTGCTTTTTTTTACACTTTTTGCGCGACCTACGAGTGTTTATTACAGTTAACCATTGTAAATCCGTTTTCTCTCATCACTGATGAGAGAGGTCGGACCCTCTCTTCACCTTCAGGGGAAATATCGATAGAAATTTTTTCCTTGGGGCGTCATATTATGCTATATATTTTTTTTTAAGGTGTACTTTTTATGTTTATATGCTATTATTATATTGCATTATATCATAATAGATCAATTGTGATAGATAAATAAGCCTTATAATTGATATTAGCGTGGGTATGGAATATTTTGTTGGCTGGAGGTGTCGGCCATTTTGTGCACTATTCCCAGGGGTTCCCGATTGGTGCCGTGACCATATTAGCTCCGCCCACTCGGGAATAATCTCAGATGGTGAATTTGTATTATATTTTACACAAAGATATACGAAAACGATAAAAATAACACGGGGAAAAACGTAACAAAAACTTCAACAAAGCCGAGTCAGCGCTTCTTACGCAATATGTTGCATCAGCGCTGTCACCATGCCTGTTATAAATGGCTGTAATTCCTTTTAGAAACATCGTACAAGGATAATAATTATACCAGCGTGTAGCCAGAAAGTTCAGCTATTTTTTGGTAACAATAACTCATTTTTCATATATTTTCGATTTTTTTTTGCTCCGCGCGCGGGAACCCTGAATCTACCCTTAACCCAATACATGTATATTCCATGGGATTTAACCCTTTGACTGTTTTGGTCGTATATATACGTCTTACGAGCCAGTCTTTCGGATGTATATATACTCAATAATACTAGCGGCTTCAAATCAAGCAGGAGAAAGCTGGTAGGCCCACATGTGAGAATGGGTGTGTGTGGTCAGTGTGCACCACAAAAATATCCTGCAGCGCGCAGTGCATAATGAGAAAAAAACTGACCGTTTTTTAGGATTAAAACGCCGACTTTGAGGTGTATTTTCGTATAGTATTTATCGTTGTATTCTCGTTTTCATGGTCTTGCGTGATAAAATGGAAAACATATTGCAGAAATAGAGATGATTTTGATTAGTTTCACGATGAAAACGACCTTGAAATTGAGCTCAAAGTAGCGGAAATATTTGATTTTTACCAATGTTCAAGAGCAAGGAAATCACACCACACGTCCAATACACGTCAACTGGGGAGTCTAATATTCTCTCACTAGTGCACTGATATTATTTATACTATTTTTACAATAATGCAGTAGTTTGCGTAACAGTAAATTTTGTATGAATAAAAATCAAAATAGAAAGCAATAGTAATACAAGAGGGGCCTAGAGACATGACTAATGAACAGAGGATATGTTATTTTAGTGCCAAGAATGTCTACATTATTTATTCTGGACCCTATTTTGAAACTGGCATCTTTTTTAATTTGCGTAAAACTGGCCAAATTGCCAATTTCTGACCACTTTATTGGGCAGTTCAAATCGGTAAATGGGCAGTTTCTTGTACTCGATTGATAGAAAAGATGGAATTCTAAACAAGTAGCTATGAGTTTGGTCAACTGGAACAACGGAATTGGCCAAAAACAGGGCTCAAAATCGGCGAAATCGCCGCTGTGTATATGTCGCCGAGACCACTAACTTCGTGGGAGTGTAATTCCATGAGTTTTCGACCAAATTTCATACTTTTGGTGTCATTACCGTCGGGAAAAGATTCTCTATCATTTCATAAGAAAAAAATAATTTTTTTTTTCCAAAAATTTTGCAACACATAATGACATTTTCAGAAAGGAGCTTGTGACAGTCAAAGGGTTAAACCTGTTCAGCTACATACCAACATGCTAACTTTTCCCTTCAATGTTCTATTCCTTTTAAAACTACAGTACAGTACTTCACTTTTTGTGTATAGCCAATATGATAAGAAATCCCTAGGTAGTAGGTTGGTAGACAGCAACTGCCCAGGGAGGTACTACCATCCTGCCAAGTGAATGTAAAACAAAACCCTGTTATCGTTTTACATGATGGTAGGATTGCTGGTGTCTCTTTTATTGTCTCATAAACATGCAAGATTTCAGACACATCTTGCTACTTCTACTTACACTTAGGTTGCAGTACACATGCATGTACAAGCATATATATACACACACCCCTGTGGGTTTTCTTTTATTTTCTTAATTAGTTCTTGTTCTTCTATATTTCCCTTTTATCTCCATGGGGAAGTGGAACAGAATTCTTCCCCCATAAGCCACACATGCCATAAGAAGCGACTAAAATGCCAGGAGCAAGAGGCTAGTAACTCCTCTTATATACATTACTAAATTTATAGAGAGAAACTTCTGAAGTTTTGGCATTAAAGATTGAAAGCCAAAACCTTGTCATTGTAGTTGTATACAAGCCTCCGAATGCAACTTCTCAGTAATTCCAGGAACAGCTTTTGAAAATTTACCACTGTCTGGAAAATCTCCCAGCTCCTGCCCCAAATATCTTGCTGCTGAGAGATTTCAACTTGAGACACCTAAAATGGAGGTGTGCAGCAAATAATTTTAGCAGAGATTATCCCAAGACACAGCTCAGATGAAAATTCACACACACACACGAGCTATTAAATCTTTGCACCAACTTCACCTTAAACTAGCAAATATTAGAGCCTACAAGACTAGAAAATATGCTGGACCTCATCTTCACCAACAACGACGATCTGATATGTAATATAACCGTATCAAAGACAATACACTCGTCACAATGTAACAAAGGTACAGACATATATGCACAGGGCTCCAGAGCAGTCATGAGGGTGTCTTCAAAAAATTCAACTTCAATAACAAAAACATACAATGGGAACAAGTCAACCACGTCCTAAATGAAACAAGCTGGGAAGACATGCTAAACAACACGGATCCAAACCTTTGCCTAGAAAAAATTAACTCTGTGGTTCTTGAGGTCTGCTAAAGGCACATTCCATTAAGAAATAGAAAGAGAAGATATAAACTAGAAAGAGATGCTCCCTATACAGACAAAGAAGAATCACAGAGCTGCTGAGAGGGAGTCAATATAACTGAAATATGAAAGAGGCACTGGTCAGTGAAATAACAAATATCAAACTTAAGCTGAAGGAATCTTACAGGAGACAAGAATCTCAGGAAGAACTGAAAGCCATAAAGGAAATTGGGAGAAAAAAAGATACTTCTTCTCTCATGCCAAATCTATGGGAAGAACAACATCCAGTATTGGGCCCCTGCTTATGTGAGATGGGATATACACAGATGACAGCCAAGAAATGAGTGAGATACTAAAGTCTCAATACAATTCAGTGTTCAGCGAGCCGTTACCCAGAATGAGGATCGACAGTCTAAATTAATTTTTTAAAAACGAGACCCAAAATTTGGTCATCTCAAAAATCTTGGATATTATCCTAACACCACAAGACTTTGAAAGGGCAATAAATGACATGCCCATGCACTCTGCCCCAGGCCCAGACTCATGGAACTCTATTCATGAAGAACTGCAAGAAGCCTGTCATGTGCCTTCAGCATTCTATGGAGAGGAAGCATGGACACTGGGGTCATCCCACACTCACTAAAAACAATAGACATAGCCCCACTCCCCAAAGGTGGCAGTAAAGCAATTGCAAAGAACTACAGACAGATAGCACTAACATCCTGCATCATAAAAATCTTTGAAAGGGTTCTAAGAAGCAAGGTCGTCAACCACCTAGATACCCATCAATTACACAACCCAGGGCAACACAGGTTTAGAGCAGGTCTAAACCTGTCCCAGCTACTGGACCACTATGACAAAGTCCTGGATGCTATAGATGATAAACAAAATGCAGATGTAGAATACACTGACTTTACAAAAGCCTTTGACAAGTGTGACTACAGTGTTAATAGCACACAACATGCATGATAAAGGAATAACAGGAAAAGTTGGTAGATGGATCTATAACTTCCTAACAAACAGAACACAGAGTAGTAGTAAACAGTAAAGTCCGAGGCAGCTAAGGTGAAAAGCTCTGTTCCACAACGCACATTACTCACTCCTATCCTATTCCTCATCCTCATATCCGACAGACAGAGATGTAAGCCATAGCTCCGTGGAGCTATGGCTTACATCTCAATCAACGAAGAGATGAGAAATTTCAACTACTCAGATATGGAAAACTTGAAGAAATTAAAACTGTATCAGGGTATACAACAAATTCTAACCATACAATAGAGCGAAAAAGTAATGTGAAGGACCTGGGAGTGATAATGTCAAGAGGCTCTTGCCTTCAAAGACCACAAGAATGTATCTACCACATCTGCTAGAAAAATATAGGATGGATAATGAGAACCTTCAAAACTAGGGATGCCAAGCCCATGACGATTCTCTTCAAATTGTTTGTTCTCTCTAGGTTGGAATATTGCTGTACACTAGCTGCCCCTTTCAAGGCAGGCAAAATTGCTGACCTGAAAAGTATACAAAGAACTTTCATGGCACAAATAATACGATAAGGCACCTAAATTACTGGGAACGGTTGAAGTCCCTTGATTTGTATTCCCTGGAACACAGGCGAGAGAGATACATGATAATATACACTTGGAAAATCCTAGAGGGATTAGTACCTAACTTGCACACGAAAATTATTCCCTATGAAAGCAAAAGATTTCGCAGAAGATGCAACATTCCCCCAGTGAAAAGCAGGGGCACTGCGATTACAATGAGAGAATACAGTAAGTGTCAGGGGCCCAAGACTGTTCAACTGCCTCCCAGCATACATAAGGGGGATTACCAATAGACCCCTGGCTGTCTTCAAGAAGGCACTGGACAGGCACCTAAAGTCAGTACCTGACCAGCCGGGCTGTGGCTCATACGTCAGTTTGTGTGCAGCCAGCAGTAACAGCCTGGCTGATCAGACTGATCCACCACAAGGCCTGGTCTCAAACCAGGCTGTGGGGCGTTGACCCCCAAAACCCTCTCCAGGTATACCCTGCTTTGGTGGGATACAGCCAGTTTGTTGAAAGAAGATCTATACATCTGGTCAGAGTGAAGTAACAACAATACAGACTTGTCACAGATGGCCAGAAGTCAGGAGACTTCGTGTTTTTGACTAACGAGATCACTGCCCTTCAAGAGCAGTAATCATAAAATTCTTTCTTTTTGTTCCTTTGGGTCATCATACACCTAATTTTCCACCACCACAATATCAATAGGTGACTTGCCCTATATTCCAATTACTGAGTTAATTCCACCTTTTTATCAATAGGGCAATGAGTTTTATGTTTCACTTGTGATGTTCAGCATCACTGCTGACACCTGCACTATTGTCAGGTTCAGGCCTTTTCTTACCTTTCACATATTTATCACTCAACTACAAGTTGATTTACCATCATAAGACATGATGCATTGTGTCAGAAAATCAATGTAAAAATGCAAAATAAAAACTTTACAAGTTCAAGCTACTTGGATTTAACACACATTAAATTTGAGTGCCTGGGTAAACAAGATACATACCTACAACCAGTTTCAAGGGGAGTTTTCTACCTTCAGAGCTCAACCCGGAGCCAGACTTCCCTACTGATTGTCAGTTTGACCTGACTGCTGCTATTGTGGCCCACTGGCCCACATAAAAAAAAATTAGTTCAATGGATTGTCTCCCCCCCCCCTCAACTCAATATAAATCTACCAGGGCTGTTGCATAGTACCAAAATTTGCTTTTCATCTATCCAAAGAATTTCTTAAGCTACAGTAACTATTACAGTGGATGAGATTTGTTTGAAGGAAAAAATGCTAACAAAAAATGACAGTTCATAATATCCTCATGGAATAATGTCACCAGCAAAATGCTACAAGAATTGATGTTTTCCAAAAAAGTTACTAATTTATATAAATAATTTACCATAAACAATAAAGAACTACTTAAAAAAATTTCTGGTAGATTCAAAGATACCTTGTATAATAGGCAATGAAAATAGAACAGTAGGTTGGTAGACAGCAACCACCCAGGGAAGTACTACCGTCCTGCCAGATGACTGTGAAACAAAAACCTGTAACTGTTTTGCATGATGGTAGGATTGCTGGTTTCTTTTTCTGTCTCATAAACACGCTAAGATAACAGGGATATCTTGCTACTCCTACTTACACTTTGGTCACACTTCACAGACACGCACATGCATATATATATATACATACATCTAGGTTTTTCTCTTTTTTCTAAATAGCTCTTGTTCTTTTTTATTTCTTCTATTGTCCATGGGGAAGTGGAAAAGAATCTTTCCTCCGTAAGCCATGCGTGTCGTATGAGGCGACTAAAATGCCGGGAGCAATGGGCTAGTAACCCCTTCTCCTGTATACAATTACTAAAAAAGAGAAGAAGAAAAACTTTATAAAACTGGGTTGCTTAAATGTGCGTGGATGTAGTGCGGATGACAAGAAACAGATGATTGCTGATGTTATGAATGAAAAGAAGTTGGATGTCCTGGCCCTAAGCGAAACAAAGCTGAAGGGGGTAGGAGAGTTTCAGTGGGGGGAAATAAATGGGATTAAATCTGGAGTATCTGAGAGAGTTAGAGCAAAGGAAGGGGTAGCAGTAATGTTAAATGATCAGTTATGGAAGGAGAAAAGAGAATATGAATGTGTAAATTCAAGAATTATGTGGATTAAAGTAAAGGTTGGATGCGAGAAGTGGGTCATAATAAGCGTGTATGCACCTGGAGAAGAGAGGAATGCAGAGGAGAGAGAGAGATTTTGGGAGATGTTAAGTGAATGTATAGGAGCCTTTGAACCAAGTGAGAGAGTAATTGTGGTAGGGGACTTGAATGCTAAAGTAGGAGAAACTTTTAGAGAGGGTGTGGTAGGTAAGTTTGGGGTGCCAGGTGTAAATGATAATGGGAGCCCTTTGATTGAACTTTGTATAGAAAGGGGTTTAGTTATAGGTAATACATATTTTAAGAAAAAGAGGATAAATAAGTATACACGATATGATGTAGGGCGAAATGACAGTAGTTTGTTGGATTATGTATTGGTAGATAAAAGACTGTTGAGTAGACTTCAGGATGTACATGTTTATAGAGGGGCCACAGATATATCAGATCACTTTCTAGTTGTAGCTATACTGAGAGTAAAAGGTAGATGGGATACAAGGAGAATAGAAGCATCAGGGAAGAGAGAGGTGAAGGTTTATAAACTAAAAGAGGAGGCAGTTAGGGTAAGATATAAACAGCTATTGGAGGATAGATGGGCTAATGAGAGCATAGGCAATGGGGTCGAAGAGGTATGGGGTAGGTTTAAAAATGTAGTGTTAGAGTGTTCAGCAGAAGTTTGTGGTTACAGGAAAGTGGGTGCAGGAGGGAAGAGGAGCGATTGGTGGAATGATGATGTAAAGAGAGTAGTAAGGGAGAAAAAGTTAGCATATGAGAAGTTTTTACAAAGTAGAAGTGATGCAAGGAGGGAAGAGTATATGGAGAAAAAGAGAGAAGTTAAGAGAGTGGTGAAGCAATGTAAAAAGAGAGCAAATGAGAGAGTGGGTGAGATGTTATCAACAAATTTTGTTGAAAATAAGAAAAAGTTTTGGAGTGAGATTAACAAGTTAAGAAAGCCTAGAGAACAAATGGATTTGTCAGTTAAAAATAGGAGAGGAGAGTTATTAAATGGAGAGTTAGAGGTATTGGGAAGATGGAAGGAATATTTTGAGGAATTGTTAAATGTTGATGAAGATAGGGAAGCTGTGATTTCGTGTATAGGGCAAGGAGGAATAACATCTTGTAGGAGTGAGGAAGAGCCAGTTGTGAGTGTGGGGGAAGTTCGTGAGGCAGTAGGTAAAATGAAAGGGGGTAAGGCAGCCGGGATTGATGGGATAAAGATAGAAATGTTAAAAGCAGGTGGGGATATAGTTTTGGAGTGGTTGGTGCAATTATTTAATAAATGTATGGAAGAGGGTAAGGTACCTAGGGATTGGCAGAGAGCATGCATAGTTCCTTTGTATAAAGGCAAAGGGGATAAAAGAGAGTGCAAAAATTATAGGGGGATAAGTCTGTTGAGTGTACCTGGTAAAGTGTATGGTAGAGTTATAATTGAAAGAATTAAGAGTAAGACGGAGAATAGGATAGCAGATGAACAAGGAGGCTTTAGGAAAGGTAGGGGGTGTGTGGACCAGGTGTTTACAGTGAAACATATAAGTGAACAGTATTTAGATAAGGCTAAAGAGGTCTTTGTGGCATTTATGGATTTGGAAAAGGCGTATGACAGGGTGGATAGGGGGGCAATGTGGCAGATGTTGCAAGTGTATGGTGTAGGAGGTAGGTTACTGAAAGCAGTGAAGAGTTTTTACGAGGATAGTGAGGCTCAAGTTAGAGTATGTAGGAAAGAGGGAAATTTTTTCCCAGTAAAAGTAGGCCTTAGACAAGGATGTGTGATGTCACCGTGGTTGTTTAATATATTTATAGATGGGGTTGTAAGAGAAGTAAATGCGAGGGTTTTGGCAAGAGGCGTGGAGTTAAAAGATAAAGAATCACACACAAAGTGGGAGTTGTCACAGCTGCTCTTTGCTGATGACACTGTGCTCTTGGGAGATTCTGAAGAGAAGTTGCAGAGATTGGTGGATGAATTTGGTAGGGTGTGCAAAAGAAGAAAATTAAAGGTGAATACAGGAAAGAGTAAGGTTATGAGGATAACAAAAAGATTAGGTGATGAAAGATTGAATATCAGATTGGAGGGAGAGAGTATGGAGGAGGTGAACGTATTCAGATATTTGGGAGTGGACGTGTCAGCGGATGGGTCTATGAAAGATGAGGTGAATCATAGAATTGATGAGGGAAAAAGAGTGAGTGGTGCACTTAGGAGTCTGTGGAAACAAAGAACTTTGTCCTTGGAGGCAAAGAGGGGAATGTATGAGAGTATAGTTTTACCAACGCTCTTATATGGGTGTGAAGCGTGGGTGATGAATGTTGCAGCGAGGAGAAGGCTGGAGGCAGTGGAGATGTCATGTCTGAGGGCAATGTGTGGTGTGAATATAATGCAGAGAATTCGTAGTTTGGAAGTTAGGAGGAGGTGCGGGATTACCAAAACTGTTGTCCAGAGGGCTGAGGAAGGGTTGTTGAGGTGGTTCGGACATGTAGAGAGAATGGAGCGAAACAGAATGACTTCAAGAGTGTATCAGTCTGTAGTGGAAGGAAGGCGGGGTAGGGGTCGGCCTAGGAAGGGTTGGAGGGAGGGGGTAAAGGAGGTTTTGTGTGCGAGGGGCTTGGACTTCCAGCAGGCATGCGTGAGCGTGTTTGATAGGAGTGAATGGAGACAAATGGTTTTTAATACTTGACGTGCTGTTGGAGTGTGAGCAAAGTAACATTTATGAAGGGGTTCAGGGAAACCGGCAGGCCGGACTTGAGTCCTGGAGATGGGAAGTACAGTGCCTGCACTCTGAAGGAGGGGTGTTAATGTTGCGGTTTAAAAACTGTAGTGTAAAGCACCCTTCTGGCAAGACAGTGATGGAGTGAATGATGGTGAAAGTTTTTCTTTTTCGGGCCACCCTGCCTTGGTGGGAATCGGCCGGTGTGATAATAAAAAAAAAAAAAAAAAAAACTGAAAAAAAAAAAAGACAGACTGGTTGAGAAAGATGAGCAATAAATACCAGTAAATGATGGGATCTCGCATAAACACGTGCCATGTAATGTTATTTATAATTATCAGTTTATCTGACAGCCAATGAGAAACTGAAGACAAAAAAATTAGTTCATTAGTATGGATGCCCTCCTAACAAGTTTCACTCTTTTTTCATCTAGATTATACCTTCACTAACTTCCAAATATTTTGTCAAATGATGACTTGCCTTGTATAAATGTCTTGATGCACGTCTCATTCACTACAGACAACAAGTTTAACATACTAACCTCTCCAAATTTGCTGTTTTGGATGATGTCTGAGAGAATTTCCACAGCCTTGTGCACATCTTGGGAGAAGCACTTAGCATAGAAGACTGTCTGCTCCCTGGAGGTGTAGGCATTAAGGTGAGAGCCCATGTTCTCCACTTCTAGCTCAAGGTCCGTCTGAGATCTTTTCGAAGTACCCTTTATTACATGAATGAACATGCATATTAGTTTGTTGCTCTCCCTTAAATAGGCTAAACTTGCATATTTATTTTTCAATGCAATGAACATTAAAATATAAAAGAAGCACAATGTACAAGTCAGATAAAAGCAAATTTGCCCACGTGTGCATCAACAAGTAGTATCAAATCTTTTAATGGGTATGTAAATAAAAGAGCTATCTCAAATAGTACCAACTCTTAAAGCCTGCACCATTAGTAGAATGACCAGACAAGTTTTTAAAATTTCCCAGTTTTGAAGCAAATATAAAAATAAATAATGTACAATAGTGGTACATAAAATAAATAATACCTATTGTGTACATGTTCTTTACATTCTATAATTTTTTTCACCTCATCAGCCATCTCTCATCAAGGTAGGGTGGCCAAAAAATAGGAAACACATGCACTATCATTCATTTAATCTGTCTTGCAAGTGAGATGACATCACAATTCAGACGAGACTTCAGTGCGACTGAAGATGATTCAGTCCAAAACGGACTGAATCATCATAGGCGGGTTGTGTATATAATTCAGATGAATTTCCAAGATGCAATATCCCTACTCCTCCAGAGTGAAGGCACTGCCTTTCCCACCTCCACAATTCAAGTCCAGCTACCTGGTTTCCCAAAGTCCCTTCATAAATGTTCCCTTACTCACTCTTCAACAGCACATCCATTATTAACCACCTGCCTCCACTCACTCCATTCTAACATGATCACATATGCCTGGTGGATGCTCAAGCCCCTAACACTCAAGGCCTCCTTTAACCCTTCCTACCAATCATTCCAGTTACAACCTTTACCCCTCCTACCTTCCACTCCCAGTTTTATGCACCTTTGTCATCATCTGCTTTCAAATGAAGCGGGGATTGGAATGAAATTTTACATTCAAGATCATCCAACAGAACAAATGTTCCATACACAGAAAATTTAAACCAAAATCACTTTTATAAAACCTAGTGGAAACAATCACCTTCAAATAATTGAGAATAGCTCAAGGATTTAAGACCAAACTCTCGAGCAAAAATTAAGGGGGTTAAACTATTCCTGAGAAAAATTTGTTCAAGATGTTTTGCTGAGAATAAGAAAAAATTTTGGAACGAGATAAACAAGTTAAGAAAGCCTAATGGATTTGTCAGTTAAAAAACAGAGTAGGGGAGTTAGTAGATGGGGAGCTGGAGGTATTGGGTAGATGGTGGGAATATTTTGAGGAACTTTTAAATGTTAATGAAGAGAGGGAGGCAGTAATCTCATGCACTGGTCAGGGAGATATAACATCTTCTAGGAGTGAAGAAAAGCAGGATGCAAGTGTGGGGGAGGTGCATGAGGCATTACGTAGGATGAAAGGGGGTAAAGCAGCTGGAATGGATGGGATAATGACAGAAATGTTAAAAGCAGGACGAGATATAGTGTTGAAGTGGTTGGCATTTTTGTTTAATAAATGTATGAAAGAGGAGAAGGTACTTTGGGATTGGCAGAGCATGTATCTGAAATATCTGAAAACATATGGAAGAAGTAAATGTTTTCAGATACAGTGGACCTCCAGATTACTACATTAATCCGTTCCAGAGAGCGTCTTTAACCGAATCTGTTGTAATCCTAATTAATTTTCCCCATAAGAAATAATGGAAATCCAATTAATCTGTTCCAGACACCCAAAAGTATTAAACAAAATAATTTTTTCAAATGAAATACAGTGGCCCTCAAATTTTGAACATATTGCTTATCGAACTCTTCGAAAATTGACCGCTTTTTTCAAACCAACTTTGTCCCTATTATCGAACTCGTCCCTATTTTTGAACTGCCGGGTACCGGACCTGTCCGCCTTCTTCAAAGATTAAGGAGATTTGCGCCAAGTGGAATGATGTCCAAATGTTTGTGGAGAAGTACCACCCTGAGCAAGCTGAAACAAGCATCTCTGGGAACGTCACGACGAAAGACATTAAGGAAGGTACGAATATTGTTGTTGGGGATAGCCAAGTTAGGTATATGGATAGGGCGTTCTGCTTGAAGGACAGGAGTAGGAGACAGAGAGTTTGCTTTCCTGGGGCTGGGATGGAGGATATTGTTAGCTGTCTGGATGACATCATGAGAGGTAATGGGAGCAATCCTATTATCTGTCTCAGTGCTGGAGGCAACGATGTTGGTAGACGTAGGAGTGAGGACCTGATTAGCAGGTATAGGTCAGCAATAGAAATAATTAGAAGCAAGGGTGGGAACCCTCTCATATGTGGTATTTTGCCAAGGAGGGGAGTTGGAAATGAATGGTTGTCCAGGGCAATTGGTTCAATTGCTGGCTGGACAAATACTGTAAGGAAAATGCGGTAACATTCATCAACAACTGGGACCTCTTCTATGGCAGAAATGACATGTATGCTAGGGATGGGGTTCACTTATCTAGGTGTGGGGTGGGAGCACTGGCAACTGCAGTGGAGGGAGCAGTTAGGACTTTAAACTAGGAATAGTTAGTGGTATGGGTTTTGGCAGGAAAACCATGAAGTCCCAGTGTAGTAATATTACGAGTTCTAGGGGAACTAGTAATAATAAGAACGAGATAGATATTGAAAAGCCAGGGACCTTGGGTGATAAGGACAGTAATAGGTTTAGTAGAAAAATAGAAATGAGCAGGAAGGGTAAAGAGAAAGGAGAGTCTTTCAATGTTTATTATGCTAATTGCCGTAGTGCTAGGAATAAGATGGACAAGTTGAGATTAGTTGCTAGTGTAGGTAACATTGATGTATTTGCCTAAACTGAGACGTGGTTTAATTCAAAAAGTCGGGACATGCCTGCGGAATGTCATATTCAGGGTTTTAAATTGTTCCAAGAAGATAGAAGTATTGGGAGGGGGGGGGGGGTGGCATTGTATGTCCGAGATCGCTTGAACTGTTGCATAAAAACGGGTATTAAGTCTGAAGTAACACATACAGAGTCTGTTTGGATAGAATTTTCAGAGGGGCATGAAAAACTGATTTTAGGAGTGATATACCGTCCCCCAAACTTAGATAGGGACCAAGGGAAACTACTATGGGAGGAAATTGTTAAGGCCACAAGGCACGATAATGTAGTAATTCTAGGAGACTTTAACTTTAGTCATGTTGATTGGAATTTCTTGACTGGGAATTTAGAATCATACGAGTTCTTAGAAGTATTTCAGGATTGTTTTTTGAAGCAGTTTGTGACAGAACCTACAAGAGGAAATAACCTACTTGACTTAGTTATGGCAAACAATGAATCCCTTGTTAATAATTTAGAAATTTCAGAGGAACTGGGTGCTAGCGACCACAAATCAATTACATTTAGCATTGAATGGAAGTACGATAGTAGCGATAACTCAGTAACAGTCCCAGATTTTCGCTTAGCAGATTACGATGGGCTTAGAGAACACTTATCATCTGTTGACTGGGGTAACGAAGAGAGCTATCAATATGACAGTTTTCTGAACACTATACATGCTGCTCAAAGAGCGTTTATCCCATATAAAGAAATTAGATCAAATAGAAATGACCCAAAATGGATGAATAATAGGCTCAAATATCTACTAGGGCATAAGAAAGGAATTTATAGGCGTATCAAAAGAGGCGAGGGTCATCTTATGAATCAGTATATTGACATTAAGAGGGACATTAAAGAGGGGATAAGAAAAGCTAAAATATTTTTTTTTTTTTATTATCACACTGGCCGATTCCCACCAAGGCAGGGTGGCCCGAAAAAGAAAAACTTTCACCATCATTCACTCCATCACTGTCTTGCCAGAAGGGTGCTTTACACTACAGTTTTTAAACTGCAACATTAACACCCCTCCTTCAGAGTGCAGGCACTGTACTTCCCATCTCCAGGACTCAAGTCCGGCCTGCCGGTTTCCCTGAATCCCTTCATAAATGTTACTTTGCTCACACTCCAACAGCACGTCAAGTATTAAAAACCATTTGTCTCCATTCACTCCTATCAAACACGCTCACGCATGCCTGCTGGAAGTCCAAGCCCCTCGCACACAAAACCTCCTTTACCCCCTCCCTCCAACCCTTCCTAGGCCGACCCCTACCCCGCCTTCCTTCCACTACAGACTGATACACTCTTGAAGTCATTCTGTTTCGCTCCATTCTCTCTACATGTCCGAACCACCTCAACAACCCTTCCTCAGCCCTCTGGACAACAGTTTTGGTAATCCCGCACCTCCTCCTAACTTCCAAACTACGAATTCTCTGCATTATATTCACACCACACATTGCCCTCAGACATGACATCTCCACTGCCTCCAGCCTTCTCCTCGCTGCAACATTCATCACCCACGCTTCACACCCATATAAGAGCGTTGGTAAAACTATACTCTCATACATTCCCCTCTTTGCCTCCAAGGACAAAGTTATTTGTCTCCACAGACTCCTAAGTGCACCACTCACTCTTTCTCCCTCATCAATTCTATGATTCACCTTATCTTTCATAGACCCATCCGCTGACACGTCCACTCCCAAATATCTGAATACATTCACCTCCTCCATACTCTCTCCCTCCAATCTGATATTCAATCTTTCATCACCTAATCTTTTTGTTATCCTCATAACCTTACTCTTTCCTGTATTCACCTTTAATTTTCTTCTTTTGCACACCCTACCAAATTCATCCACCAATCTCTGCAGCTTCTCTTCAGAATCTCCCAAGAGCACAGTGTCATCAGCAAAGAGCAGCTGTGACAACTCCCACTTTGTGTGTGATTCTTTATCTTTTAACTCCACGCCTCTTGCCAAGACCCTCGCATTTACTTCTCTTACAACCCCATCTATAAATATATTAAACAACCACGGTGACATCACACATCCTTGTCTAAGGCCTACTTTTACTGGGAAAAAATTTCCCTCTTTCCTACATACTCTAACTTGAGCCTCACTATCCTCGTAAAAACTCTTCACTGCTTTCAGTAACCTACCTCCTACACCATACACTTGCAACATCTGCCACATTGCCCCCCTATCCACCCTGTCATACGCCTTTTCCAAATCCATAAATGCCACAAAGACCTCTTTAGTCTTATCTAAATACTGTTCACTTATATGTTTCACTGTAAACACCTGGTCCACACACCCCCTACCTTTCCTAAAGCCTCCTTGTTCATCTGCTATCCTATTCTCCGTCTTACTCTTAATTCTTTCAATTATAACTCTACCATACACTTTACCAGGTACACTCAACAGACTTATCCCCCTATAATTTTTGCACTCTCTTTTATCCCCTTTGCCTTTATACAAAGGAACTATACATGCTCTCTGCCAATCCCTAGGTACCTTACCCTCTTCCATACATTTATTAAATAATTGCACCAACCACTCCAAAACTATATCCCCACCTGCTTTTAACATTTCTATCTTTATCCCATCAATCCCAGCTGCCTTACCCCCTTTCATTTTACCTACTGCCTCACGAACTTCCCCCACACTCACAACTGGCTCTTCCTCACTCCTACAAGATGTTATTCCTCCTTGCCCTATACACGAAATCACAGCTTCCCTATCTTCATCAACATTTAACAATTCCTCAAAATATTCCCTCCATCTTCCCAATACCTCTAACTCTCCATTTAATAACTCTCCTCTCCTATTTTTAACTGACAAATCCATTTGTTCTCTAGGCTTTCTTAACTTGTTAATCTCACTCCAAAACTTTTTCTTATATTCAACAAAATTTGTTGATAACATCTCACCCACTCTCTCATTTGCTCTCTTTTTACATTGCTTCACCACTCTCTTAACCTCTCTCTTTTTCTCCATATACTCTTCCCTCCTTGCATCACTTCTACTTTGTAAAAACTTCTCATATGCTAACTTTTTCTCCCTTACTACTCTCTTTACATCATCATTCCACCAATCGCTCCTCTTCCCTCCTGCACCCACTTTCCTGTAACCACAAACTTCTGCTGAACACTCTAACACTACATTTTTAAACCTACCCCATACCTCTTCGACCCCATTGCCTATGCTCTCATTAGCCCATCTATCCTCCAATAGCTGTTTATATCTTACCCTAACTGCCTCCTCTTTTAGTTTATAAACCTTCACCTCTCTCTTCCCTGATGCTTCTATTCTCCTTGTATCCCATCTACCTTTTACTCTCAGTGTAGCTACAACTAGAAAGTGATCTGATATATCTGTGGCCCCTCTATAAACATGTACATCCTGAAGTCTACTCAACAGTCTTTTATCTACCAATACATAATCCAACAAACTACTGTCATTTCGCCCTACATCATACCGTGTATACTTATTTATCCTCTTTTTCTTAAAATATGTATTACCTATAACTAAACCCCTTTCTATACAAAGTTCAATCAAAGGGCTCCCATTATCATTTACACCTGGCACCCCAAACTTACCTACCACACCCTCTCTAAAAGTTTCTCCTACTTTAGCATTCAGGTCCCCTACCACAATTACTCTCTCACTTGGTTCAAAGGCTCCTATACATTCACTTAACATCTCCCAAAATCTCTCTCTCTCCTCTGCATTCCTCTCTTCTCCAGGTGCATACACGCTTATTATGACCCACTTCTAGTTGCTAGGGATTCTAAAACTAACCCAAAAAGTTTTTTCCAGGTCTATAGAACAAAAGTTAGCGATAAGATAGGTCCCCTTAAAAATAACTATGGGCACCTTACTGACAAAGAGAATGAAATGTGCTTGATTTTAAATAATTATTTTCTCTCAGTTTTTACACAGGAAGACACTAACAATATTCCAGTAATTAATTTTTACAGTGGGCTAGAAGAAGATAAATTATGTAACATCACAGTCACTAGTGAGATGGTTGTGAAGCAGATAGACAGACTGAAGCAAAATAAGTCGCCGGGTCCTGATGAGGTTTTTTCAAGGGTTCTTAAGGAATGCAAAATGGAACTCTGTGAACCATTAACTAATATTTTTAATTTATCTCTTCAAACAGGTGTAGTGTCTGATATGTGGAAGATGGCTAATGTAACTCCTATTTTTAAAACAGGGGACAAGTCGTTATCGTCAAATTACCGCCCAATAAGCCTGACCTCAATTGTAGGCAAATTACTAGAGTCAATTATAGCTGAGATTATAAGAAGCCATCTCGATAAGCATAGCTTGATTAATGATACTCAGCATGGATTCACAAGAGGCCGGTCTTGTCTAACTAATTTATTAACTTTCTTCAGTAAAGCTTTTGAGGCTGTTGACCACAATAAAGAATTTGATATTATTTACTTAGATTTTAGTAAGGCTTTTGATAGAGTTCCGCACCATAGACTGTTAAAGAAAGTGGCAGCTCATGGCATTGGGGGAAAAGTGCTCTCGTGGATCGAGTCATGGCTCACTGACAGGAAGCAGAGAGTGTCCATAAATGGGGTTAAATCCGAGTGGGGATCTGTAACAAGTGGCGTTCCACAGGGATCAGTCTTGGGCCCGTTGTTGTTTATAATATATATCAATGATCTTGAGGGAATTACTAGTGATATGAGCAAATTCGCCGATGACACAAAGATAGGTAGGATAATTGATTCAAATGTAGATGTTATGGAACTTTAGGAGGATTTAAACAAACTCTATTCTTGGTCAGAAAAGTGGCAGATGCAGTTCAATGTAGATAAATGCAAGGTTCTGAAGCTTGGGAGTGCCCATAACCCTAGTACTTATAAGTTAAATGATGTAGAACTTAGCCATACAGATTGCGAAAAGGACTTGGGGGTTATGGTGAGCAGCAACCTTAAACCAAGACAGCAATGCCTAAGCGTATGTAATAAGGCAAATAGATTACTGGGATTTATATCAAGAAGTGTAAGCAACAGAAGTCCAGAGGTCATACTGCAGCTTTATACATCATTAGTAAGGCCTCACCTAGATTATGCAGCTCAGTTCTGGTCTCCGTATTACAAAATGGACAAATTCGTTAGAAAACATTCAGCGTAGGATGACTAAATTAATACATAGCATTAGAAATCTTCCTTATGAAGAAAGATTGAAGACTCTTAAGTTACATTCACTTGTTAGACGAAGAATGAGGGGAGACCTGATCGAAGTGTATAAGTGGAAGATAGGTATTAATAAAGGGGATATTAATAGGGTCTTGAGGATGTCTCTCCAAGAGAGAACCCGCAGTAATGGATTTAAATTAGATAAGTTTAGATTTAGAAAGGACATAGGAAAGTATTGGTTTGGAAATAGGGTAGTTGATGAGTGGAACAGTCTACCTAGTTGGGTTATTGAGGCTGGGACTTTGGGTAGTTTCAAATCTAGGTTGGATAAGTACATGAGTGGGAGGGGTTGGATTTGAGTGGGACTTTCACATCAGAGCTTATTTCTTGGGTGGCATTGAAAATTGGGTTGGGCAAATGTTTTGTTAGTGGGATGAATTGTAAAGGACCTGCCTAGTATGGGCCAGCAGGCCTCCTGCAGTGTTCCTCCTTTCTTATGTTCTTATGTAAACAAGTTCAGTGACAAAACCACGTCCCATTTTAGGGAAATCTTAAAAAGGCGCCAAAAACAGAGGACTGTGGACAGTTATTTTGTGAGACAGGGGTCCAGTGACTCTCAAGCTGGTCCTAGTGGCATTAAAAGACAGAGAAGGGAAGTAACCCCAGAGAGGGCTTTGATACCTAAAGTCCTTATGGAGGGGGATTCCCCTTCCAAACACTAATCCCAACTCCCTCTCTCCTCCTCCCTATCTTCCAGATGCCATCACCAATCTTCAATAAAGGTAAGTAAAAATGTTATTTTATATGTATTTAAATTTATTTTTTTTATTTTTTTTTTTTTTATTATCACACCGGCCGATTCCCACCAAGGCAGGGTGGCCCGAAAAAGAAAAACTTTCACCATCATTCACTCCATCACTGTCTTGCCAGAAGGGTGCTTTACACTACAGTTTTTAAACTGCAACATTAACACCCCTCCTTCAGAGTGCAGGCACTGTACTTCCCATCTCCAGGACTCAAGTCCGGCCTGCCGGTTTCCCTGAATCCCTTCATAAATGTTACTTTGCTCACACTCCAACAGCACGTCAAGTATTAAAAACCATTTGTCTCCATTCACTCCTATCAAACACGCTCACGCATGCCTGCTGGAAGTCCAAGCCCCTCGCACACAAAACCTCCTTTACCCCCTCCCTCCAACCCTTCCTAGGCCGACCCCTACCCCGCCTTCCTTCCACTACAGACTGATACACTCTTGAAGTCATTCTGTTTCGCTCCATTCTCTCTACATGTCCGAACCACCTCAACAACCCTTCCTCAGCCCTCTGGACAACAGTTTTGGTAATCCCGCACCTCCTCCTAACTTCCAAACTACGAATTCTCTGCATTATATTCACACCACACATTGCCCTCAGACATGACATCTCCACTGCCTCCAGCCTTCTCCTCGCTGCAACATTCATCACCCACGCTTCACACCCATATAAGAGCGTTGGTAAAACTATACTCTCATACATTCCCCTCTTTGCCTCCAAGGACAAAGTTCTTTGTCTCCACAGACTCCTAAGTGCACCACTCACTCTTTTTCCCTCATCAATTCTATGATTCACCTCATCTTTCATAGACCCATCCGCTGACACGTCCACTCCCAAATATCTGAATACGTTCACCTCCTCCATACTCTCTCCCTCCAATCTGATATTCAATCTTTCATCACCTAATCTTTTTGTTATCCTCATAACCTTACTCTTTCCTGTATTCACCTTTAATTTTCTTCTTTTGCACACCCTACCAAATTCATCCACCAATCTCTGAAACTTCTCTTCAGAATCTCCCAAGAGCACAGTGTCATCAGCAAAGAGCAGCTGTGACAACTCCCACTTTGTGTGTGATTCTTTATCTTTTAACTCCACGCCTCTTGCCAAGACCCTCGCATTTACTTCTCTTACAACCCCATCTATAAATATATTAAACAACCACGGTGACATCACACATCCTTGTCTAAGGCCTACTTTTACTGGGAAAAAAATTTCCCTCTTTCCTACATACTCTAACTTGAGCCTCACTATCCTCGTAAAAACTCTTCACTGCTTTCAGTAACCTACCTCCTACACCATACACTTGCAACATCTGCCACATTGCCCCCCTATCCACCCTGTCATACGCCTTTTCCAAATCCATAAATGCCACAAAGACCTCTTTAGCCTTATCTAAATACATAATTGTACACTATTTGTTGTGTGTATGTAAAACTATAATTAATCTCTATAAAATGTATTTTTTTGTGAATATTTTTGGGTTTCTGTAACGGATTAATTGTATTTCCATTATTTCTTATGGGAAATATTGCTTCACTTTTCAAACTTTTCGAATTTAGAACTAGATCCTGGAACGGATTAAGTTCGAAATTTGAGGTTCCACTGTATGCATTTTCCTACACACAAAACAATGAGACATGCAGAATAAACAATACTAAAATGACACTTACCTTTACTGAAGACTTAATGATGAGTGATGAGACAGGAGAAGGGGAGAGGAGAGAGGTGTATTATTGTTTGGAAGGTGAATCCCCTTCCATAAAGACTTCGGGTAGCAAGTCCTTTTCAGGGGTTAATTCCCTTCTTTGTTTTTTAATGGCACTAGGACCAACTTGAGAGTCACTGGACCCCTGTTGCACCAAAAATCTGTCCAGAGAGCTGTTTCTGGTGTCTGTAAGAGTTCCATAAAATGGGACACAACATTATCATTGTGGATGTTGCCAGCACGGCCTGCAACAGCTGTGTCAGGGTGATGTTCATCCATAAAGGTTTGCACTTTAATCCACTTTGCACAAATGTCCTTAATCTTTGAAGAAGGCAACTTCCTCCATCTCTCTTCCTCCTCCTCCTCCTCTGAAGGAAATTCCAGAGCTGTGGTCTGTTGGTGTTGCACCTCAAGCTCTTGCAGCTCTGTAGTGGTTAGTTCTTCATCGTTGTCCTCCACCAACTCTTCCATATCCTTGCCACTAACCTCCAACCCCATGGACTTCCCCAATGCCACAATAGATTCCACAACTGGCATAGGCTCTTCAGGGTCAGCCCCAAACCCTTCAAAATCCCTCTCTTATACACATTCTGGCCACAATTTTCTCAAAGTAGAGTTCAAAGCCTGCAAGTCACTCCCTCCCAAGCCTTACCTATAAGGTTTATGCAATTGAGGATACTGAAGTGATCTTTCCAGAAATCTCTTAGGATTAATTCTGTGTCTTAGGTGACTTCAAAGCACTTTTGAAACGCTGCTCTGGTGTACAGTCTTTTTGAAATTTGAAATGATCTGCTGGTCCATGGGCTGGAGGAGAGGAGTGGTGTAAGGAGGCAAAAACCTGACTTTTATGAAGCTAAACTCTGGCACCATTCACTCTTCCAAGTCTGGAGGATGAGCAGGAGCATTGTCTAATACCAGGAGGCACTCAAGTTCCAATTTATTTTCCAAGAGGTATTTTTCACAGTGGGCCAAACATGTCATGGAACCAATCATTGAACGTGTCCCTCATGACCCATGCCTTACTGTTTGCTCTCCACATTACACACAACTTAGTCCTGACGGCACTGTTTTTCTTGAACACTCCGGGAGTTTCAGAGTGATACACAAGTAAAGGCTTCTTCACTTTGCAATCCCCACTAACATTACTACAAAACATGAGAGTTAGCCTGTCTTTCATAGGCTTGTCCTGGGAGTGCCTTTTCCTCCTAAGTAATGTAGGTCCTGTTTGGCATTTTCTTCCAAAACAGGCCTGTTTCGTCACAATTGAACACTTGTTGGGGTTTTAATTGTTCAGCCTCTATGTACCCCTTAAATTCCTGAACATATTTTTCAGTCTCTTTTTTGTCAGAACTGGCAGCCTCACCATGCCTTATCACACTGTGTATGTCACTACGATTCTTAAATCTCTCAAACCAGCCTTTGCTGGCCTTAAATTCATCAATATCAGCACTAGTTTCAGGCATTTTCTTGAGATCATTATGCAACTGCCTTGCCTTTTCACATACAATTGACTGTGATACACGATCTCCTGATAACTGTTTCTCGTTGATCCACACCAACAACAATCTCTCCACATCTTCGAGTATTTGCGATCTCTGTTTTGCAAGCATATTTGCACCTTTCGCAACAGCTTTCTTGATTGCCTTTTTCTTGTCCAAGATAGTAGCGATGGTTGTATGGGGTGTGTTATACAACCTGGACTGCTTGGAGACACGCACTCCACTTTCATATTTTGAGATGATCTCTTTCTTGAATTCAATAGTATTTCTCACCCTCTTTACCACAGGGCTGGCACTAGAAGCTTTCTTTGGGCTCATGGTGGCTTATTTAGCAGTTACAATCACTAAAACAATGGAATAATACAAAATGTATAGCAAGTACACGTAGAATCGTCCTCACAGGCTTGTAAACAATGGCACACTGGCTGTACGTACAGTGGCCGGGCCACTCAGGTCGTGGGGACACATTTGGGAAGAATGACTTTAACCGAGTTCTTTGTCATTAACCGAGCCAATATTTTGACGCAAAAACTTTACTTAATCCGAATTTTACATAATCTGATGACATCGTAATCCGGGGGTCTACCGTACTTGGGAGTTGACTTGACAGCAGATGGGTTTATGAAGGATGAGGTTAACCATAGAATTGATAAAGGAAAAAGGTGTGGTGCATTGAGGTATCTGTGGAGACAAAAAAGCTTTATTCATGGAGGCAAAGAAGGGAATGTATGAAAGTATAGTGGTACCAACCCTCTTATATGGGTGTGAAGCATGGGTAGCAAATGCTGCAGCAAGGAGGCAGCTGGAGGCAGTGGAGATGTCTTGTCTAAGGGCAATGTGTGGTGTAAATATTATGCAGAGAATTCAGTGTGGGGAAATTAGGAGGTGTGGACTTACTAAAAGTATAGTCAGAGGGCTGAAAAGCGGATTTTGAGGTGATTTCGTCATTTAGAGAGAATGGATCAAGGTAGAGTGACTTGGAGAGCATATAAATCTGTAGGGAAAGGAAGGCAGGGTAGGGGTCGTCCTCGAAAACGTTGGAGGGAGGGGGGGTAGAGGAGGTTTTGTGGGCGAAGGGCTTGGACTTCCAGCAAGCATGTGTAAGCGTGTTAGATAGGAGTGAATAGAGACGAATGATTTTTGGGACCTGACGAGCTGTTGGAGTGTAAGCAGGGTAATATTTAGTGAAGGGATTCAGGGAATCTGGTTAGACAGACTTGAGTCCTGGAAATGGGAAGTACAATGTCTGCACTTTAAAGGAGGGGTTTAGGATATTGGCACCTTTAAGGGACAACTAAACTGTCATATCTTAGTGCCTCTGCAAAGACAGTGATTATGTATGAGAGAGGTGAAAGTGTTGATTGATGAAAGTATTTTCTTTTTGGGATTTTTTTTTTTTTTTTTGGGTCACCCTGCCTAGGTGGGAGACGACCAACGTGTTGATTAAAAAAAAAAAGGAAAGGGGACAAAAGATACTGTAAAAATTATAAGGGAAGAAGTTTACTGAGTATACCAGGTAAGGTGTATGGTAGGGTTATTACTGAAAGAATTTGAGGTAAGACAGAGCAGGACTGCAGATGAGCAAGGAGGCTTTAGAATAGGTAGCAGATGTGTAGATCAGGCGTTTACATTGAAGCATATATTTTCTGTCTCATAAACACGCTAGATAACAGGGATATCTTGCTACTCCTACTTACACTTTGGTCACACTTCACAGACATGCACATGCATATATATATACAGTGGACCCCCGCATAACGATTACCTCAGAATGCGACCAATTATGTAAGTGTATTTATGTAAGTACGTTTGTACGTGTATGTTTGGGGGTCTGAAATGGACTAATCTACTTCACAATATTCCTTATGGGAAAAAATTCGGTCAGTACTGGCACCTGAACATACTACTGGAATGAAAAAAGTTCGTTAACCGGGGGTCCACTGTATATACATACATCTAGGTTTTTCTCCTTTTTCTAAAAAGCTCTTGTTCTTCTTTATTTCTTCTATTGTCCATGGGGAAGTGGAAAAGAATCTTTCCTCCATAAGCCATGCGTGTCGTATGACGCGACTAAAATGCCGGGAGCAATGGGCTAGTAACCCCTTCTCCTGTAGACATTTACTAAAAAAGAGAAGAAGAAAAACTTTATAAAACTGGGATGCTTGAATGTGCGTGGATGTAGTGCAGATGACAAGAAACAGATGATTGCTAATGTTATGAATGAAAAGAAGTTGGATGTCCTGGCCCTAAGCGAAAAAAAGCTGAAGGGGGTAGGGGAGTTTCGGTGGGGGGAAACAAATGGGATTAAATCTGGAATATCTGAGAGAGTTAGAGCAAAGGAAGGGGTAGCAGTAATGTTGAAGGATCAGTTATAGAAGGAGAAAAGAGAATATGAATGTGTAAATTCAAGAAATATGTGGATTAAAGTAAAGGTTGGATGTGAAAAGTGGGTCATAATAAGCGTGTATGCACCTGGAGAAGAGAGGAATGTAGAGGAGAGAGAGAGATTTTGGGAGATGTTAAGTGAATGTATAGGAGCCTTTGAACCAAGTGAGAGAGTAATTGTGGTAGGGGACCTGAATGCTAAAGTAGGAGAAACTTTTAGAGAGGGTGTGGTAGGTAAGTTTGGGGTGCCAGGTGTAAATGATAATGGGAGCCCTTTGATTGAACTTTGTATAGAAAGGGGTTTAGTTATAGGTAATACATATTTTAGGAAAAAGAGGGTAAATAAGTATACAAGATATGATGTAGGGCAAAATGACAGTAGTTTGTTGGATTATGTATTGGTAGATAAAAGACTGTTGAGTAGACTTCAGGATGTACATGTTTATAGAGGGGCCACAGATATATCAGATCACTTTTTAGTTGTAGCTACACTGAGAGTAAAAGGTAGATGGGATACAAGGAGAATAAAAGCATCAGGGAAGAGAGAGGTGAAGGTTTATAAACTAAAAGAGGAGGCAGTTAGGGTAAGATATAAACAGCTATTGGAGGATACATGGGCCAATGAGAGCATAGGCAATGGGGTCAAAGAGGTATGGGGTAGGTTTAAAAATGTAGTGTTAGAGTGTTCAGCAGAAATTTGTGGTTACATGAAGGTGGGTGCAGGAGGGAAGAGGAGTTATTGGTGGAATGATGACGTAAAGAGAGTAGTAAGGGAGAAAAAGTTAGCATATGAGAAGTTTTTACAAAGTAGAAGTGATGCAAGGAGGGAAGAGTATATGGAGAAAAAGAGAGAGGTTAAGAGAGTGGCGAAGCAATGTAAAAAGAGAGCAAATGAGAGAGTGGGTGAGATGTTATCAACAAATTTTGTTGAAAATAAGAAAAAGTTTTGGAGTGAGATTAACAAGTTAAAGAAGCCTAGAGAACAAATGGATTTGTCAGTTAAAAATAGGAGAGGAGAGTTATTAAATGGAGAGTTAGAGGTATTGGGAAGATGGAAGGAATATTTTGAGGAATTGTTAAATGTTGATGAAGATAGGGAAGTTGTGATTTCGTGAATAGGGCAGAGGAATAACATCTTGTAGGAGTGAGGAAGAGCCAGTTGTGAGTGTGGGGGAAGTTCGTGAGGCAGTAGGTAAAATGAAAGGGGGTAAGGCAGCCGGGATTGATGGGATAAAGATAGAAATGTTAAAAGCAGGTGGGGATATAGTTTTGGAGTGGTTGGTGCAATTATTTAATAAATGTATGGAAGAGGGTAAAGTACCTAGGGATTGGCAGAGAGCATGCATAGTTCCTTTGTATAAAGGCAAAGGGGACAAAAGAGAGTGCAAAAATTATAGGGGGATAAGTTTGTTGAGTGTACCTGGTAAAGTGTATGGTAGAGTTATTATTGAAAGAATTAAGAGTAAGATGGAGAATAGGATAGCAGATGAACAAGGAGGCTTTAGGAAAGGTAGGAGGTGTGTGGACCAGGTGTTTACAGTGAAACACATAAGTGAACAGTATTTAGATAAGGCTAAAGAGGTCTTTGTGGCATTTATGGATTTGGAAAAGGCATATGACAGGGTGGATAGGGGGGCAATGTGGCAGATGTTGCAGGTGTATGGTGTAGGAGGTAGGTTACTGAAAGCAGTGAAGAGTTTTTACGAGGACAGTGAGGCTCAAGTTAGAGTATGTAGGAAAGAGGGAAATTATTTAGATGGGGTTGTAAGGGAAGTAAATGCGAGGGTCTTGGCAAGAGGCGTGGAGTTAAAAGATAAAGAATCACACAAAGTGGGAGTTGTCACAGTTGCTCTTTGCTGATGACACTGTGCTTTTGGGAGATTCTGAAGAGAAGTTGCAGAGATTGGTGGATGAATTTGGTAGGGTATGTAAAAGAAGAAAATTAAAAGTGAATACAGAAAAGAGTAAGGTTATGAGGATAACAAAAAGATTAGGTGATGAAAGATTGGATATCAGATTGGAGGGAGAGGGTATGGAGGAGGTGAATGTGTTCAGATATTTTGGAGTGGACGTGTCAGCGGATGGGTCTATGAAAGATGAGGTGAATCATAGAATTGATGAGGGGAAAAGGGTGAGTGGTGCACTTAGGAGTCTGTGGAGACAAAGAACTTTGTCCTTGGAGGCAAAGAGGGGAATGTATGAGAATATAGTTTTACCAACGCTCTTATATGGGTGTGAAGCATGGGTGATGAATGTTGCAGCAAGGAGAAGGCTGGAGGCAGTGGAGATGTCGTGTCTGAGGGCAATATGTGGTGTGAATATAATGTAGAGAATTCGTAGTTTGGAAGTTAGGAGGAGGTGTGGGATTACCAAAACTGTTGTCCAGAGGGCTGAGGAAGGGTTGTTGAGGTGGTTCGGACATGTAGAGAGAATGGAGCGAAACAGAGTGACTTCAAGAGTGTATCAGTCTGTAGTGGAAGGAAGGCGGGGTAGGGGTCGGCCTAGGAAAGGTTGGAGGGAATGGGTAAAGGAGGTTTTGTGTGCGATGGGCTTGGACTTCCAGCAGGCATGCGTGAGCGTGTTTGATAGGAGTGAATGGAGATAAATGGTTTTTAATACTTGACGTGCTGTTGGAGTGTGAGCAAATTAACATTTATGAAGGGGTTCAGGGAAACCGGCAGGCCGGACTTGAGTCCTGGACTCTGAAGGAGGGGTGTTAATGTTGCAGTTTAAAAACTGTAGTGTAAAGCACCCTTCTGGCAAGACAGTGATGGAGTGAATGATGGTGAAAGTTTTTCTTTTTTGGGCCACCCTGCCTTGGTGGGAATCGGCCAGTGTGATAATAAAAAAAAATAATAATAAATAATGTGAACCTGTATTTAGATAAAAGCAGGGAAGTTTTCACTGCATTTATGGATTTAGAAGAGGCATGTGATAGAGTGGATAGGGGAGCAATGTGGCAGATATTGCTAGTGTATGGAACAGATAGTAAGTTACTAAATGCTGTACTGTTTTTATGAGGATAGTGAGGCTCAGGTTAAGGGGTGTAGGAGAGAGGGAGATTACTTACCAGTAAAAGTAGGTCTTAGACAGGTATGTGTAATGTTACCATGGTTGTTTAACATATTTATAGATGGGGTTGTAAAAGAAGTAAATGCTAGGGCATTGGGGGGAGGGGTGGAATTAAATTATGGGGAATCAAATACAAAATGGGAGTTGACACAGTTACTTTTTGCTGATGATACGGTGCTTTTGGGGATTCTAAAGAAAAGTTGAAAAGGTTAATAGACGAGTTTGAGAGGATGTGTAAAGGTATAAAGTTAAAAGTTAATATAGATAAGAGTAGAGTGATGAGGGTATATATATATTAACACATCGGCCGATTCCCACCAAGGCAGGATGGCCCGAAAAAGAGAAACTTTCATCATTCACTCCATCACTGTCTTGCCAGGGAGGTGGTTTACACTAGTTATAAAACCACAACATTAACACCCCTCCTTCAGAGTGTAGACACTGTACTTCCCATCTCCAGGACTCAAGTCCGGTCTGCTGGTTTCCCTGAATCCCTTCATAAATGTTACTTTGCTCACACTCCAACAGCACGTCAAGTATTAAAAACCATTTGTCTCCATTCACTCCTATCAAATACAATCATGCACACTTGCTGGAAGTCCAAGCCCCTCGAACACAAAACCTCCTTTACCCCTCCATCCAACCGTTTCTAGGCCAACCCCTACCCCGCCTTCCCTCCACTACAGATTTATACACTCTCGAAGTCATTCTGTTTTGTTCCATTCTCTCTACATGTCTGAACCACCTCAACAACCCCTCTTCAGCCCTCTGGATAATAGTTTTGGTAATCCCACACCTTCTCCTTACTTCTAAACTACGAGATCTCTGCATTATATTCACACCACACATTGCCCTCAGACATGACATCTCCACTGCCTCCAACCTTCTCGCCGTTGCAACATTCATCACCCATGATTCACACCCATACAAGAGTTGGTACAACTATACTCTTGTATTTCCCTCTTTGCTTCCACGGACAAAGCTCTTTGTCTCCACAGACTCCTAAGTGCACCACTCATCCTTTTCCCCTCATCAATTCTATGATTCACCTCATCCTACACAGACCCATCTGCTGACACGTCCACTCCTAAATACCTGAATGCATTCACCTCCTCCATATTCTCTCCCTCCAATCTGATATCCAACCTTTCATCACCTAATCTTTTTATCCTCATAACCTTACTCTTTCCTACATTCACTTTTAATTTTCTTCTCTTACATACCCTACCAAATTCATCCACTAACCTCTGCAACTTCTCTTCAGAATCTTCCAAAAGCACTGTGTCATCAGCAAAGAGCAACTGTGACAACTCCCACTTTGTGTTTGATTCTTTATCTTTTAACTCCACGCCTCTTGCCAAGACCCCCGCATTCACTTCTCTTACAACCCCATCTATAAATACAGTAGGGCCCCACTTATACGGCGGGTTAGGTTCCAGGCTGTCGCCGGAAGGCAGACATCGCGGGAAGGCAGAACTAAATTTTTTTCCATTTATAAATGCATATAAATGCCAGACAACAAGTTTACACTAAATTATATTAAGTTAGTAATAGAACTAGGCATTAAAAACACACAAAGTAAAATACAGTCACAGTAAATTCATTACTTATCTTAAAGTATTTGTAATCTTAATGTAGGGAGAGAGGTGAGTAGTACTTATTTGTAGGAAGTCAGGTGCAGGTAGCCCAGGTGTAGGTAGCACTGGCTCCCCGTCTCATACTTAATATACGATATTTAAAACATCCCAGAGAGGTAAAATACACATACAGTACACTCATTATTTACCTTAAGATATGTGTAGTCTTAATATAGGAAGAGAGGTGAGTAGTATTTATTTGTATAAAGTCAGTGTAGGTAGCCGGTAGGTGTAGCCTGGGCTACACCTACCGGATACCTACACTGTGGCCCAGAGCCATATTATTAACATCGACATGCCTTGTTCACTGAATTTAATCATTTCTAACAACTACCTTTAGATGCCATCATAAACGAAGGTAGAAGTAATGAATAATTCATGCCAAAAATTGTAAATAAAAGCGGAGTGGGGGAGTGGTGGGCCAAACGCAGATTCATACACGTTTTCTCTGATGGCTGAAAAGAGAAAACGTAATGTTGTCCCTCCACCCGGCTCCACAAGTATTATTATCAGAGCATATAAAATATGCAATGCCAGATAACAAGTTTACACTAACTTATATTAAGTTAGCAATAGAAATAGGCATTAAAAACACAATAAAAGGTAAGATACACATAGAGTACACTTATTACTTACCTTAAAATATTAATATTAATGTGTGAGAGGTGAGTGGCAGGGTGTTTATTGAATAAAATCAGAATGGCACACCATCATCCTCTAACTTGGCACTTAAAGCAAGAGGTTTACGACTTCTCTTTTTATCACAGCTAACCTTAGACGCCATCGTCAATGAGAGCCAACTAGTTAACGAAAGAGTAAACGAGAGAGAGAACGAGATACAGAATTGAGACAATGTAAGAACACAAACTGAACAGGTAGTGGACGATCACTTGGTCAGGCGAAATAAATGTGTATTAATATGTGTCTACTTTTAGTTCATTCACGTCCATTTAAGAGTTTGTAAAACATTTACCTCAATATTTTTTTATTTTAATAATAATTACCTCACAATACAAATACTCTTACATTGTGTACAAGTTAGTTCAGAATAAACAAACAGCAACACACCATTTTTAGTGAATAAAGATAATGATATTAATAATAATAATAATTGTGGAAAATACTGTATATTTTCCGGAAATACGGTAATTTATAGGTAAATAGATGCCCTATATTGTATTTAATAAAAGTGTGTTTTTAAAAGAAGGGACAGTCGCCATTTTGTTTGAATTGAATAACACGTTGTGTATAATGGGAAGAATTTTTCGTGCTCTAAAGGTTAAAATTGGGCTGACACCTCTCAAATAGGAGGCGAAATTGTTGGATGTGCAGTCCTGCATAACTTGAGATATCAGACGACTGGACGAGACAGCTCCAGGAACCTTAGATAAGTCTTATGTAGTAACCTGGCCAGTGTTATTTTCATAGACAGACAGTGAGGTTTTCTGAGTATGATGCACATTAATCTCCAGTCAAATTGGTGAGTGATATTAAGATATTTTCCTTCTGTTATATAAATGTGAAAACAGTGGTCCCTCGTTTTTCGTAATTAATCCGTTCCTGGAGCCGTTACTATAAACGAAATTTACAATTTACGAATCAATTTTCCCCATAAGAAATAATGTAAATACAATTGATCCATTCCTGACACCCAGAAGTATTAAAACAAAAAAAATTTTTACATGAAATATACATGTAGTACATAAACAATACAATGGGAAATGATGAATGAAACATTAACAGCATAACACTTACCTTTATTAGAGATTCTTCTTAGTGTATGGGAGACTGGAGGAGGAGAGAGAGTGGATTGTTTATAGTTTGGAAGGGGAATCCCCTTCCAGCAACACCTCAGGTACCAATTGCTTTTCTGGGGTTGCTTGTCTTCTGTTTCTTAATGCCACTAGGACCACCTTGAGAGTCAATGGAGTCCTGTCTCGCAAAATAACTGTGGGGAGAGCTCTGTTTCTGGAGTCTCCTTAACACTTCCCTAAAATGGGCCGACTGTCACTGTACATGTTGCCAACATGGCTTGCAACAGCCTTGTCAGGGTGATGTTTCTCCATAAATCTTTCCATCTTACCCCACATTTCAAAAATCTCCTGAATTTCTGAAGAAGGCCACTTCTTCCATCTCTCTTCCTCCTCCTCTGCAGCAAGATTCTGAGCTGCAATCTGTTGCTTTTCCTGCTGAAGCTCTTGCAGCTTCTCAGTGGTGAGCTCTTCGTTGTGGTCTTCCACCAACTCTTCCACATCCTCCAAACTCACATCCAACCCCATTGAACTCCCCAGTGCCACAATAGATTTAACAATAGATTTGGGTCAGCCCCAAACCCTTCAAAATCCCTCTTGTGGACACAATCTGGCCACAATTTTCTCCAAGCAGAGTTCAAAGTCCTAGTACTCACTCCCTCCCAAGCCTTACCTATAAGGCTTATGCAATGGAGGATACTGAAGTGTTCTTTCCAAAAATCTCTTAAGGTCAAGTGAGTGTCTGAGGTCACATTAAAGCACCTTTGAAACATTGCTTTGGTGTAGAGTTTTTAAAGTTTGAAATGACCTGCTGGTCCATGGGCTGGAGGAGAGGAGTGGTATTCGGGGGCAAGAACTTTACTGTGATGAACCCAAACTCCTCGAAAATTAGGTCATCCAAGTTTGGAGGATGAGCAGGTGCATTGTCCATTACTAGGAGGCACTTGAGATACAATTTCTTTTCCAGGAGGTAATTCGTCACACTAGGGTCAAACACTTCATTGAACCACTCGACGAAAATTTCCCTCGTGACCCATGCCTTACTATTAGATTTCCAAAACACACACAATTTACTCTTCATAACATTGTTTTTCCTGAACACTCTGGGATTTTCAGAATGGTACACTAGTAACGGCTTCACTCTGAAATCCCCACTAGCATTAGCACAGAACACGAGCGTCAGCCTGTCTTTCATAGGCTTGTGTCCTGGCAGTCCCTTTTCCTCCTGAGTAATGTAGGTCCTCTTTGGCATTTTATTCCAGAAGAGGCCTGTTTCGTCACAACTGAACACTTGTTCAGGTTTCAGTCCTTCAGCCTCTATGTACTCCTTGAATTCACTTACGAATTTTGTAGCTGCAATTTTGTCTGAATTGGCAGCCTCACCATGCCTTACCACACTGTGTATGCCACTACGGTTCTTAAATCTCTCAAACCAACCTTTGCTGGCCTTAAATTCACAAATATCAGTACTCGTTGCAGGCAATTTCTTTACCAGACCGTCGTGCAACTGCCTAGTCTTTTCACAAATAATCGACGCCATAAGACTATCTCCTGCTCATTGTTTCTCGTTTATCCACACCAATAATAACTTCTTACATCTTCGAGTACTGGTGATCTCATTTTTGTCAGCATATTTACCCCCTTTGCAACAACAGCTTCCTTGATTTCCTTTTTCTTGGCCACAATGGAAGCAATGGTTGTATGGGGTTTGTTATACATCCTGGCCAGTTCGGCCACACGTACTCCACTTTCACATTGTTCAATGATGTTTTTCTTAAATTCAATAGCATTTCTCACCTTCTTTACCAAAGGCTTAGCACTAGGAGCTTTCTTTGGAGCCATGGTAACTTATTTAGTAGTTGCAAGCACTAAAATGAATGGAATATTTCGTATGAGCAAGTGAGGGGACCGTCGCTCACTGGTAAACAATGGCACACTGATAAATAACAAAAAAAGGCACAATACCGTGACTGGAACGATACACAAATAACCCGCACATAAAAGAGAAGCTTATGGCGACGTTTCGGTCCGACTTGGACCATTTACAAAGTCACACTGTCACAGTGTGACTTTGTAAATGGTCCAAGTTGGACCGAAACGTCGTCGTAAGATTCTCTCTTTTATGTGCGGGTTATTTGTGTAATGGCACACTGGCTGGGAAGGGCTCAGAGCTGTGCGTACGCATCCCAGACGAATGACTATTCGCGAGTCAAACTACGATTAGCGAGCCAATGTTTTGACAAAAATAACGTTATGATTTTCGAAAATTACGACTATCGATCCTTACGA